>NW_026694038.1:3382500-3982500 GCF_021218885.2 Marmota monax
ACTAAAAAAATATTTTTTTAAAAGATGCAAATGTCATTGGGAGAAGAAACTAGCTAAGGACAATTTTGGCAAGACTAAAGCTTTTGAGAGTTAGGAAGACACTCAGGATTAAGCCAGATGATTCCAGAGCAAAAAGAAGGAATTCTGGGAAGGAAGGTAAGTAGGTGGTGGCAGCAGGGATAGTCTCTTATGCTTTGCAAACTTTCTTTAGTTTGATCTTTAAACTCATTTTTCATTTTTTATGCAATGAGATTAATTTGAAAGGCAAAAGCAATGAATGATTAGGATTTCGAAATGTTTTTACTAATTTTTAAGGTTCAATAGCATTAGCAACAATTTATTATTGTAATTAAAATGAAATACAATGGTCTGTGTTTGCTTTTTTTTACAAGTAGTTGTAAACAAATAAATGACAATTTACAAACTTGGAGGAAAATTTGATGAAACAATTTTTAAATATGATTATTTTAAAATATAAGCATACAGTAAGCAGAAGCATACTATAAAATAAAGAAATATTTCCAATGAATGTATAATTGCTAACAATTGTTTTTCTCATTCACAGAAAAATATATCATTAAATAAATTTAAAAATTGTCAATATAAATAAACTAACATAAGCTTACTGATTTGGTAATTCTTTACTTTATTTCTTTCATTAGTTAAAGGTATAATCACTCTTCTCCAGCCTTTGAATCTTGACAACCCAAATAACTCCAAAACCTACCCTTTGGAAATTGAGGCCAGAGATAACGGAAATAATACCAACACTTACATGTTTACAGTTTTTGTGGAGAACATAGATGATCCTATTTCCTGTGACTCAAGTTTTTCAACAGGAGCAGGTATATTACAGGTTAATTTTATTTTAAAAAATATATGAAATGATACAGCAGTAAAATTTAAAAATAAAACCTAGAATTGTAGTTCAAATTTACTTAGTTTTATTAAAAATAATTTAAATCCTGAATACAAGATATAACATGCTTTGGAAAAGAAAACACTATATTCAAATTGTTGTTTTTTTTCTTTGTGTGGTAGATAGAGGATAGGAGAAATGACAAAATTATTCTAAGCTTATCTGTCACATACAAATTAATGTGTAGCTTTAAAAGATGCCAAATACCAGAAAATATAAATAACAAAATATATTTTTCACCTACTATATTGTTTAAGACATAAATATAACAGGAAAAAAAGGTAATGTTATATAGACATTGAAAAATTAGCAATTTTAAGTTCGGATTTTTTAATAACCACACAGAATATTATGGTAGTAAATATTTGTTTTAAAAACTGATTACAATCTTTCTCCCAGAATGTTTCTTAGAGTTTATCTTTGCCAAAATATTAAAACATGGTCAAGATTTATTGCAAAATTTGTAATAAGAATAACTTGAAATAACCAAAATGTCTAACTATAGGAAATTGACCAAAAGTTGATATATATTTTAATGAATTACTGCCTAGTCTTTAAAAATTGCCTTTTAAAAAATAATAGGCATGAGATGACAATGATATACACTTTAGTTTGCTTAATTTTGTGTACAATGATGTCATTGTACATTGTCCCCCCAATAATTATAAACATATGCTATTTTATTTAATCATTTCTTTTTGTATGAGTACAGTAAATTAGTCTGAACATGCCTGATTTTTTTGTTGTTGTTGTTGTTATTGTTTCTGTCTGTTTTGGGTGCTGGGGATTGAACCCAGAGGCACTTTACATTTAGCTATATCCCAAGCTCTTTTCACTTTTTATTTTGAGATAGATTCTTACTAAGTTGCCAAGATTGGCCTCCAACTTGCAATCATCCTGCTTCAGCCTACAAAGTCACACAGTGCCTGGCTCTACTGTTAATTTTTAATGTCTCTTATATTAAAAAACTCTAGCTTTAATTATAAAATTTCAGTGTATTAAGAATATAATAGTGTCATTACATCTGATAGCCTTACTCCTCCAAAGAGAATTACTGGAATCTGTATACCTTTATATATAAAATAATGAAACATGTTCTTATACTTTGTGCTACATAATTCAGAGCCTCATATACTGTTCATTAACCTCACCCTTATGTGTGTTGTTTTTTTTTTTTTCATGAAGGCTTTTTAAAAATAAACTCTTTTAAACATTTGACTGTATTTAGACAATGCACATAACTGGAGCTCTGAAACAGATTGGCTTGATTTAATTTTAGTTGGGTCAGCTGGATCTCAATAATTATATCTGTTCTGCTTGTTCTCCTTTTCTCTTCTGTTTTTTCCTAAACTTAGCCACTTCGTTATTTGTCATATTAAACTTAGCCACTTTGTTATTTGTCTCCTTTTACCTTTTCTGTTTGAGTGCTTGTCTTCCTCTCCCTATTTCTATTAGGAGAAACTGAAAGTTGAAGTCAAGAGGAACAAGGCAAATTTCATTAAAACACTCCTCCCTCTCCCCCGGACCAGTGCCTGTCTATTGCAGCTGTGTAGCGACTTCTCACAGTGTTCCCTCTTCTGTCCACAGAAGCATCACCTTTTGAAAATTCAAAATTTCTAACACACACACACACACACACACACACACTTCTTGCTTTGAGCAAAAACATACCTTCTGCTATGGATACTAATAAATATCTCTGAAATAGGAATTTATGTCAAAGGGATTGTTCTCAGGCTGAAAGAGAAGTCCCCTAGGTGAGCTCTGGCAATGAGCCAGCTTTCCATTTGATGTTTGTGAAGATAGTATCTTTTGGATCACTTTGAAACAATAGGATGTTCTCTGTAATTTCCATTCAGTCTCCCCAAATTATAGTAAGCTTTAAAAAGATACACATGGATCCCATGAAGGTCATTTTGACCTGTTTTCTACCAGACTTGGCTGAACCAACACAAACTGCTCAAGCACTATCAAGATCATGATGCCCTCTTTTCCATTACGTGGGCTGTGTCCTTGGGATGGATGGATAGTAGGGGAAAATTACTTTCTATGAAACACAGGGTAACTAAGTGCCTCTCTGAAAAGGTGTTGATCTGATTTTTAAGTTGTTGGTTTGATACACATGTTCACCTCACTGTGGTTTGTTATCTCTCTATAATTAACACAGAGCAAACCATTAAGTTAGAGAATCTGTTTATATGTGTTCAATTTGAAACAAAAGTTCAAAAAAAAGCTAGTTCCATTTACACAAAAATTATTCCTTAACATCCTTAGAAATAGTCAAATAATATGAGGCTTTTGCAGAACCACCTAATTTATATCCAAGACTGAGACTTTTTGAGAATCCTAGATGAAGAAACTACCAATGATTTAAGTGTGCATGCATCTGTGTTATTTGATTTTGGGGTGAGAGAATCACAATGGTAACATTGGACGTAAAATAAGAAATGTTTGGGGAAATGAGAGTAGCAGTTGTGAAATATTTATGTAAGGTATTTTATTTAGTCCTCAAAACTACTCTGAAGTTGGAAATGTACTTTATCTGCATTGTCCAGATGAGAATACTGATGAAGCAGGAATTCAAGCTCATTTCTTCTGACTTTGCTACCTGGCTCCACATTGTGAACATTATTGGGGAACAGAACAAAAACTTCAATCTTCTAACATATAAGAATCCCAAATGAAATATCTTAGAGACTATCGAGGTTGTACAAGCACTGAGCAATTATATCCCATTCCACACACTAGTCCTAAATTTAAATTTAGAAATATGAATTGGAACTATGTTGATTTAAAAAATACAGATGTTTATGTGAATAAATATTTTTAGTTTTCCGAAAATGTATTAAGAAAACTGCTTGAAAGCCAGACATGGGAGCATAAACCTATAGTGTCAGCACTCAGGAGGTTGAGACAGGAGCATCAGTTGAGCCCAGGGGTTCAAGCTCAGCCTGAGCAACATAAAAAGACTCTGTGAGCCACAAAAAACAAACAAACAAAAACCTGAAGTTGAAATTTTTACAGCATGAAGACATATCACACCCATATGAGGCAAAGAATGTTTGAATTTAAAATTTTGTTCATGATTTTGGTAATTTTATAGGTGTTTCAGTGTCTGTTCCTGAAAATATTCCTGCATCTGCTTTTATATATATGATTCTTTCAAGGGACCCAGATATAGGACAAGAAGTTGAAGTAAGTTTTTAACTGTCAGTTATTATTTTTTAAAAAAATTGATTTAAAAGTGTCTAATTTTTAATCAGCAAAAAGTTATTTCATCAGCTTTTTAACTAAAGTAGTCACCTAATGACAGATTTACACACTAATGAAATGTCCTTTCATTATTTTTTTTTATTCATTTCAATCATGTCATTTCATTGTTATTTTCTTTTATTCACTCCAGTCAGGCATATTTTCTTCTTATACATGTAATTTGAATAATGGACATTTTAGATCTCCCCCTTATTTCTGGTTTCAGCAATAATTCCTAAAGAATAGAAAATTCATAAGTAATAGATGACAACATGGTTACAGCTTAAGAGGAGGTAAAGAAAAAACTTAAGATAATTTATTCATAACTGCATTTTCTCAGAAATTTCTAATGGTGCAATATGACCTAAATGTAATTATATTTTTTAAGAAAACAACTGGATTCTTGATTATACATTATAAATCATATTAATATATTAGAACATTCTGCCTTAAATTTAGCAACTCTAATTCTCCATAGAAGAGACTTACATTGTTTCCCATTTGTTCATAATTGTTGCAAAAATACTGGCTTATAAACATGACTTGAGAATTCAGTTGAAACTAAAGTTTAGAGGAGCAGATCTCTGGAGAATTAAGCCTATATATAATTTTTATGGTGACCCGATTTCAATTGAGGCATTGATTAGCATACTCGATTACATGTTTTGTTCATATGAATTTAGACGGAGAATAGACGACAACACAGGAAAAAAATGAAATTCCTTGTTTACAGGTTCAGATCCTCCATTGTGTGAGTGTGTGTCTCAGGAGGGAAAAAGACAGAAGATGGGGGTCTTATGCGTTTGAAATATGTGGGTTTATGTGGGGGTTTTGGCTATGTGTAGAATTGGTGTTTCCATAAATATAAATTGTAATTATGTGTTTACACGTATATTCCATAAGTAAAATTTATAACATTTGGATTTTATTGCAAAAGTCATTAGGAAAGAGAAACAAAGACTTGGAAGATGATAATTTTTTTAATAATTCAAAACCATAATAGTAAGGGGAGAAACAAAAAAATTCCACAAGAATATTTAGTGGAGTTTATTCTAAAATAAGCCAACTTTAGTTGTTCACTTACAGACAATAAAATGTAAGCCGTTATGCCTGTCAAAATGGCCATTGTGACTTTTTAGAAATGGCATTGGATATCACATCTCCAAGTTTTATTCTTTTTCTTTAAGCCAGAATCTGGATGTAAATTTTTTGTAATTTCGTTTCTCTATGAAATTCTTTTCAAAATCTTTAATATTCATCTTGAACCTGGGCCCAGTTATAGGCATGGGTGACATCAATGTACAGGAACATGCCTATGCCCATAAAATCTTTGTCTCCAAAGCAATATTTCATTTTTTTCCATATAGAAAATCAATACAGAGATGACATCAAATGGTTTCTTCCAAGTATTTTAGTGCATGTACCTCCTTTAGATACACTTCCTGAGTATACAAGAGGGAGTGACATTTTTTTTTAAATTGGAAAAAGCTGCATATGTGAAACTACAAAGTAATTATGAAAACAGTGACAAATATTTACAAAAATGCTCTAGTACTTAAGCACATGAACCAATGGAAAAAGTACAGTTAAAATGCGAAAAGAATGTTCAAATTGTTTTTGAAGTCTGGAACTGAGAGTAGGTTCAGATTTAATTTATGGGCACTGTTTTTACAAACCTAATTTTTATATAGGTCTGGCCAAATATCTGCATCAAAACTGTCAGCTCAAAATTCACGCTTTTTCAATAATGTATTTACCATGTTTGTGTTTTTTCTTTAAGTTTCTAATATTAAATTCTTCAACTAACGCCACTGCCTACTTTGCTTTGGATTCACGTAATGGTGTCATTTCTAAAACCATTGAACCTCTTTTGGACTATGAAACAAATCCTAAGGTGAGACTAAATATAAAATAGAGAATTAAAATAACAAATGCCTTTAAATACTTTTTCAATGAAAAATAATTATTGGAACTTATCTAAATTGAAATAAAAATATACCAAATTTTATGTAATTGCCTTTTCATATTCACATAGATCATGTAGAAATTCTCATTAAGAAAACTGATGAAAAACTTAATTGATTCATCTTACTTTTTACTTAGACCTTTTAAAAATATCTCTATTGTTGTATGTGCTTCTATGGGTGTGTGTAAATGTTGGAAGAGGGATCCTCTCTATATTCAAAAGCCTAGAACTGAGACAATGTCCTGTGTAATTTAATGAGATCATACTTCTTAGTTTTGAATTATCTGGAGAACTGCATCTGTCTGACTTTACTTGATTGTAGAGACCTAACCTCTTTTTTTCCTCATTGTCCTGGTCAAATTTCAAATTTAAAAAGATTGAGAAAGAAAAGTATAAGGAGATGGAGAAACATAATAAATCACTTCTCCCTACCAACTTGTTCTGAGAAATGGAATCATTTAAATTTCAAATGTTTTCCAGTTTCTTAAATAATTCTCAATGATGCTTCCACTAAAACTATCAAGTTTTTTCCCCCCTTTATTCTCTAATCTTACCTAGATACTGACTTCCTAAACTGCAAAAATTTTGGCCAGAACTTTTCTCATCAGGTAGGAATAAAAGAAAAACAAAACAAAACAAAAAAACCCCAAACAAACAAACAAATCCAGCCATTTCTCTAAGACCAAAACATCTGGTTAGCCATTTATAAAATTACTTTTCATTCTGGTATTATGGGCTCTCGTGTCATATAGTCAACTTTGCTGTTTTTCACTCACTCCTAAAGACACAAATTGCCTTGATTATTTTTGTTCTTTTATTGACATTCTGATTTTAATTGCATTGAATTTATAAAGTATAATGGCATCTCATCATCTTTAAACCATCATTGAGAATTATTTAAAATTTGTTTAAATTTTTAATGACTTTATATTTATCCAGATTTTTCATACTATTTGTATAGCATTCTTAGCCACCCTTCATTTTATTGTTAAATATCCATTTTCTAATTGTTCTTTATAGTTGTATAGAAAACTATTGGTTTTTGTTTCCTGATCTCAAAGACAGCAAATCTCAAAATCCTTTTATTGATTCTAATACTATCTTGGTGATTTTTCATTTTTTATGTGTCAACATTCATAAAGGGCTTGTGAAAAATAAAAGTTACTACTTTCTCTATAATCCTTACAATTTTAATTTATTTGTTTTAAGCCTTCCTGTTCTGATAAGAACTTCCAGGGGGGAAAAATGTTCACTAGAAATGGTATAAGAAAGAATCCTTATCTTGTCATGATTTTCAAAAACATTGTTTAAATGGTTCAAATTAGAATGCTATTTGTTGTAGGATATAGTTAATCTTTATTTAATTTTCTTTTATTAAGAGGGTTTTTTTTAAAATCAGGAGTTTGATTTTGACTTATATACCTTTTTTCTCAATTTATTCTAATGATTACATTTTCCTTTTTTCTTTCATCTATTAAAGTTTTAAGCTACTTAAACATATTTTCTACTATTACACCATCCTGTGTTTTAGCATATAACCAACCCCATTTGATATCGTTTTCAATATTGACTGCTAATTCACTTAATTAATATTTTAGTTTCATTTGATGCTTGAATTCTGGCTAGCCCTCCTACCCCCATTCCCCACAGCTGTTTGGACAGTGTTGAAGAGCTGTTCTTCCAAAGGGTATTTACCATTTGACTCTGTGAGACATGCCTCTGGCATAACTGGCCTTTGGGAAATCCATATGTTATTTTCATGCCTTGGCAATTCTCAGAGGAGATGGTTAATGTGGTTACTATTCACCTGTAATATCCCACCCCTACCCCCACTTTTTCTTTCCCCTTACAATATCATTTCAGTAGTATTTTTGAAGGATTACAGAAAACTATTTTATTCTGTACTTCAATCTGATTTAAAAGCAAAATTTCACTTGATCAACTTTCACCTTCCTTTGATTTACATGTCAATCTTCCCGATTAGACATGCTTTCCTACACACTTAAGGTTATTTCTAATCTTAATAAGATAATTCTTATCTCTAGTATATACACTTGCATCAAATAGTCAGTACTTGAGAAATAATTTTTGAATGAAAACATTTAACTTTAGCTACCAATTTCCAATGTTTTGTTAAGATTCAAAACATATAGAGACAACAGATTCATTTGTTCAAAAATACTATTTTTGTTTTCCAAGTACTGTGTTGCAACTCTTACCTTTACTTCTAAGTACCACACATTTAGTTTTCTCCTACTTTTTTCCTAATTGTGTATTTTATCTCTATTTTATACATTTTTCTACCTTATTTCTAAACAAATAGTTTAAACGTGCTTTTTTCTGAAGAATAATTTGCTTAAATGTAATATATTGTTGTTCATACAAATTTTAGAATATCCATATCTGTGATCTTCAATTTCTTCTCACTTATTTAAAATATTCCTGAAGTAGAAAGCTCAAAAAGTTATAATTTTGTGGATTAAATGTATTTTAAAGTACTTTTTGTGTATACATAGAACTTATTATAAAATTAAATTTTAAAATGAAACAAAAAATTACAATCATTCTTTGACTTCATCAAAATTATGTATTACCTCTTTAGACTACACTTCTTTGTTGTTTATGGCATTGGAATGTTACCTCTTTAAATAAAATTTCTATTCTGAAGTTTCTAAAATATTTGAGGCTTTTCAGTCAGTATTTTCTAAAAGTTAGTTGTTGAGCTTCAGAGATTTTTCCCTAAACAATAAAGTTACTTTTATTTTGATATTTTATTTATTTTTAAAATGTATTTATTTACTCTAATTTGTTATAGTATTTTGATATTTTAACAAATTTAAATTTGACGTATTTCCTTATAGTGGTATGCTGAAAAACCATCAAAAATTTAACCTCAGTATCATAACAACTGGGAAGTTTGCATTAATTGCAGAATCTGCATGAGAATACAAGAGATGTTCTTTTCTAGAAATGATTTTAAAGTGTTTTTGGGATGCTACATTTTTATGCTAAGAATTTTTTAGAGTGTTTTTTTTTCTGTTTTATTTTTAAAGAACTTTTTATGAAGGGGTAGATGCATATTTTAAGTACCCAAGAAAAAAAAATAAAGATGTACTCTCTTCTCTTGTTTATTTTAGCATTTCCAGTTTGTAATTGCTGTTAGTAATAAGGAGAACCTCCCTGTGGAGTCATGTATTGGCACCATCACTATAAACATCCAGAATGTTAATGATGAGAGTCCTGTTCTTAAGTAAGCAATGAGTTATCTAAATATTTAAGTGCTAAGATTAAATCACTGAAACTTTTTAAATAGCAGTTAAAATATCAATGTTTTACTATTTCTATTATAATTTTCTTAAAATTATTAGAAATCAAAATTTTATGAACTCTTTGTTATTGATTTTTTTAAATAAGGATTAAAAATCAACTCCATTTCTACTTTGCTTTCAACACTACAAAGAGAAATAATACTTTGGTGGAAAAGATTCTAACATTTGCTATTTTCTTGCTGATTAACTTTAATATGTAAAATATTACAGAAAACTCAGAGATATGTTCATGTTGTGGATCAATGTGGCAGTTCAAGAGAATTTGGGCAATAAGTTCTTGCTGATATTAAAATATTTCCAAACATATGAAATGAAAATGTGATTGCCAGAGTGTTTGTAGAATTTTATCATATGGAAAACAGTATAATTTACTAGTCATTGGAAGGACTGGAGAAAGAGTTTAGGTAAAAAAAAATTGAAAAAAAAAAAGAAAAGAAGAAGAAAAAATATTATAAGATCATTTATGATATGTAAGCATTCCCTACATACATAATAATCTACAAATTATTTAAGACCAGTGGCTTTAAAATGTTACAAAATATGTATCACAAGAAATTTAAAATATTTGTTGTATGACATAGATGAAAAGAGACATTTGTTTATACTGAATGATAGAAAAAAATCTCTTTTGTCCCACAGATACATACCAGATGCACCTATAAATATTTATGAAAATCTGCCTGTTGGAACAATGCTGGTCAAGTTGACAGCAACTGATAGAGACATAGGGGACTCAGTACACTATGAATTTATAGGTACACAAAAAGAATTTTCTATAAATGAAGGTAAAAAAGTTTTGTGGCTAATCATTTCAGAAAGTATAATATAATGTATTTTTCACTAGCTAAATATAAGCCTGATTATCATTCTATTAGGATGAAAACATCTTCAAAATATTTAGCAGTGTATTTACATATTTCTATGAAGTAACAAGTAATCATTTCTTCCTTCTCAGAAGTATGGAAACTCTCAGACAATTCAGATCCATAACAGTATTCCCTAGGATTTTATTGTATAGTTTTCCTCTGAGAAGTAAACTTTCCCATGGAAACCAGAATACTAGTTAACATAAATTGAATATTTATTTTTATATCATACATTCTTCTAGGACTTTGCATGCATAATAACCCCTTTGGGGTTTTACTGTCCTAACCCCCATCTATCATATAACTCCTGGAGAGGAGTTTTAATTTAGCCAAATTCATATGATTAATTTCTTTAGAAGACCTGTAGTGAATTTAATCTGCTTGATTGTGACACTTGTAACTCTGAGTACATCTCACATGACTGAAAGTTAGAAGTTCATGCCTCTAACAATTTAGGTATAAAGTGAGGAGGAGGAAGAAAGAAAAATTTCTCATCTTTTAAAGAGGGTATACACATAATTGGATTAAATATAAATGGTCTACCGTATCAATAGAAAGACCACCATGTAGGGGATCAGAATCTGAGGTTAGGGAAGAAGATGACCCATGGAGGGGTGGCTAGGTATGGCAAGTCACAGTTTAAATGGAGGGGAAGAAGGGTCCTTGAACTGGGTATGAGGGAGATGGCAGCAGAGAAAGGACAGTAGTTTACATACAGGGGGATTGATAACTACATTAAGGAAAGGCTGACACTCCTATAGGAGAGATGAATTATCAAGATAGAAAATGAAAACCATGTGGGTGGGGATGAACCATGTGGGTGGGGATGAATTAAAATTTGAAGGTATCAGAGTGAATATATGCATTTCAATATACATATTTGTATATATGTGTCTATACATAATATACACAAATACACAAAAAGTATTGACATAACTACATGTGTATACACACATACATACATTCTGTACCTGTGTCTACAATAAGATTGAAAGAGTTTAAGAACTCCAATGTCACAATAGCAAAAGTATACTTTGTGTGCAGATACTGACCTCTAAGTCCCATTTCCCTACAAGAGCTCCTTAGAGGAATGGTTCCTTTTGAGACTAGAGCAGTTAAAATATAGTATGAACAAACATGCAAGAACCTACTCATACAATAACAAGGAATGTCAATAAGGTGAAGAAATTAGACAAAATTGGTTATATTTTGGAAATGCTAGGTCCATTGGAATATCAAAATAAATAATCATGCATAGAATCAACCAAGGTGTCCACCAATGGGTGAAAAGATGAGGTACGTGCAGTATATTTTCACAATGGAATACTATTCCATTCTAAAAGAGTTTGCAATCTTGTCATTTGCAACAGCATATACAGAACTAGATATCATTTTGTTAAGTGAAATAAGCCAGAGAGATAAAAGATAGATAATACATGTTCTCAGGTCATAGAGACTTGGAAGGACACAGGATGGGAGATGAAAAGGAGATTAAGAGGTACCAAAAGGTAGGTAGTAGGAAGAATTAGTTCTGGCTCTCTACAGCACAGTAGAACAATCACTGGTCATAACAGTGAGATTTATCACCAAATAATGAGAACATAGGAGTATTAAAGTTCCCCAAACATAAAAATGATTAAGATTTTAGTAGATAAAAATATTTATTACTCTGATTTGGTTGTTATACATTGTATACATATATCAAATTATCATAATGTACTCATAAAGATCTATGAATATTATATATCAATAAAAATAAATAGGGCTGGGGTTGTAGCTCAGTGGAAGAGTGCTTGCCTAGCATGTGTGATGCACTGGGTTTGATTCTCAGTACCACATACAAATATATAAAATAAAGGCCCATCAACAACTAAAAAAAACATATTTAATAAATAAATAAACATAAATAAGTTTATTGTACATTAAAACCCATAAATAAAATGGGACACCATGAGTCCACAGAGACATAAATATGCAAATAAACATGACAGTTTGATGAGGTAGAGGATACTTATGTAGTTTCAAATACTTCTCCACAAAATATATTTTGCACAAGGCAAAACAGTAACTTTGGAATGGAGTAAACTGGCAGATGCCTGCTTAGTCAAGTAATTAAGATGGACATGATTAGTAATGAAACAAACTGACAGAATAAAGTATAACTTCTGTGGTATTTAATCAAAAGCTTTAAAACCTTAATCAATTGAGAAAACATCAGGCTCATCTAATCTGAGGGAAATTCTCCAAAATTGCTATTTTTAAAAATCTTAACCCACTTGAATCAAAGTGTGAAATATGATATATCAAGAACTATATAATCACATGGGGGAAGATGGCGGCGAAGGGAGTGCATTACCCCCGTGTACAATGTCACTGTGCGGGAGAATGACAAGTTAGAAAGGCTAAAAGCTATCTTGTTAGGAATTTCCAGCAAAATTGGGGTGCTCCAAAACCTAAAGGAAGGATTTCCATCGCACGAGGATCAGCTACGGGGGCTCAAACGCGAGAGATTTGTTCGCACGGAGGGTCACGCTGCTTATTCAGCAAATCGACCCATGGCTAGAGTCTGCGGCGCGCTCTGGGAAACGAGGAGAAAGCAACGCAAAGATTCAGCGCTGCAGTTTCCGCAGGCTTCTGCCAGCTGTGCAATCACAGTACTAAGTGCTGAATTCTGGGTTTGAGACAGGGGAAGGAAGCGGTCCAATTCGGTTCTCCACACCGGTCAGACCACAGAGGAAGCCAGCGGCCAACATCTTGGAGAGCTGACGTCACCATCCCTGTTTTCGACTGATCGCAGCTCATTCAGCCATAGAACAGGTAATTTCAGGCTGCCATTTGCCTGCGGCTCGCAGACAAATTACTCAGGCTCAGTGCTGATTAACCCGCAGAAACTGCTTCTTGGAGCCTGCTCCTATCAGAACATACACCGAGCACGGAGCGGCCGAATTCCGGTTCCCGGAACTGCTCTGGCCCAGGGCTAAAGAATCCGCGGAAACTGCTTCTCGGTCTGGGTCCTGCTGAACACTGTGGAGGTAAATACCAACCGAGTCTTCATAGGCAGTGGCAACAGGACTGAGACGGGGCTTGTGAGGGCCGGTCAGGACTCACCCGTTGCTTTGGTCACCCGGCAAAGGGAACGAAATGCTGCCATTCGCATGGGATACCAACATGGCAGAGATCTGATGTCATCAGAAAGCGGCGGAGGAGAGAACTTCATCGATACCAGCGGCGACAGAAACAGTTGGTCTCCTGGTAAAGAAAGTGAGTCACAAACACCCGAGTCTCTCTCACTTTGTCATCAAGCCAGAGGGGCAGAGCAGAGCAGCCGCCCGCTCCTGGAACAGGCCCAGCGGCCCGCCAGCATGACCCCAATTGGAGTAGGGGCAGAGCAGAGCCGCCACCTGCACCCGCAAGGTAGGCAGACCTGCGACTGACCGGCAGAACAGGACCAGTGGTCGGCGGGCGTGGTACACACGTCACCCCAGGTGAAGTAGGGGCAGAGCAGAGCCGCCACCCGTGCCTGAAAGGTAGGCAGACCTGTGACCGACCAGCGGAAAAGGCCCAGTGGCCTGCCAGCGTGACACACACGTCACCCCATTTGGAGTAGGGGCAGAGCAGAGCCGTCGCCCATTCCTGCAAGGTAGGCAGACCTGCGACCGACTGGTGGAACAGGCCCAGCGGCCGGCTGGGGTGGTAGGCATGTCACCCCAATTGGAGTAGGAGCAGAGCAGAGCCTTCGCCCATGCCCGGAACAGGCCCAGGGGTCCGCGGGCATGGTAGACAAGTCACATCAATTGGAGGAGGGGCAGAGCAGAGCCGCCGCCCGTGCCTGCAAGGTAGGCAGACCGCCACCTAACCCTGCAAGAGAGACTTTTCAACTATACAAGAGCAATATAAATATATAGGGGGAAAATTTTTTCAAAAACACAACAGTTTCACCAAGCAGAAAGAAACGCAAGCAATATGAAAAGACAAGGAAAGAAAGGACCACAAGCAATGTAGGTCAGCTCAACTTTAGAAGAGGTAACAGCTGCAGCAGATGGAATGTCAGATAAAGAATTCAGGATATACATGCTTCAGATGATCTGGAGTATCAAGGAAGACATTAGACAGCAAAATCAGACAATGAAAGATCACTTCAACAATGAATTACACAAACAAATCCAGGCAGCAAAAGATCAACTATACAGGGAGATAGAGGATATAAAAAGCAAACAAACAGAAATCCTAGAAATGCAGGAAGCAATAAACCAACTTAAAAACTCAATTGAGAATACTACCAGCAGAGTAGAACACTCAGAAGATAGAACATCAGACAATGAAGACAAAGTATTTCAACTTGAAAAGAACATAGACAGCTCAGCAAGACTGTTAAGAAATCATGAGCAGAACATCCAAGAAATATGGGATAACATAAAGAGACCATACTTAAGAGTCATTGGGATACAGGAAGGTATAGAGGTCCAAACCAAAGGAATGAGCAATCTATTCAATGAAATAATACAAGAAAACTTCCCAGACTTGAAGAATGAGACAGAATCCCAAATCCTAGAAGCCTACAGGACGCCGAATGTGCAAAATCATAAGAGATCCACACCTAGACACATTATAATGAAGATGCCCAACATACAGAATAAGGAGAGAATTTTAAAAGCTACAAGAGAAAGGAAGCAGATTACATTTAGGGGTAAGCCAATCAGGATAACAGCTGATCTTTCAACACAGACTCTGAAAGCTAGAAGATCCTGGAATAACATATTTCAAACACTGAAAGAAAATGGGTTCCAACCAAGAATTGTGTATCCAGCGAAATTAAGCTTCAGGATGGAAGATGAAATTAAAACCTTCCACGATAAACAAAAGTTTAAAGAATTCGCAGCTAGAAAACCATCTCTTCAAAACATCCTGCCAAAGCATTACACGAAGAGGAAATGGAAAATAACAATGAAAACCAACAGTGGGAGGTAGGACAGTAAAGGGGGGGAAAATAATCAAAGAGGAAAACAAACCATGTTTAGTAACAGAAATAAACAAATATGGATGGAAGAACAACCTATATCTCAATAATAACCCTAAATGTTAATGGCTTAAACTCACCAATTAAGAGACACAGGATAGCAGAATGGATCACAAAACAAGACCCAACAATATGCTGCCTACAGGAGACGCATTTGATAGGAAAAGACATACATAGGCTGAAGGTGAAAGGTTGGGAAAAATCATATCACTCATATGGACTTCAGAAACAAGCAGGAGTATCCATACTCATATCAAATAAAATAGATTTCAAGCCAAAGTTAAACAAAAGGGATAAAGAGGGACACTACATACTGCTCAAGGGAACCATACACCAAGAAGACATAACAATCATAAATATTTATGCCCCAAACAATGGTGCAGCTATGTTCATCAAACAAACTCTTCTCAAGTTCAAGAGTCTAATAGACCACCATACAATAATCATGGGAGATTCAACACACCTCTCTCGCCACTGGACAGATCTTCCAAACAAAAGTTGAATAAGGAAACTATAGAACTCAATAACACAATTAATAACCTAGACTTAATTGACATATATAGAATATACCACCCAACATCAAGCAGTTACACTTTTTTATCAGCAGCACATGGATCCTTCTCAAAAATAGATCATATATTATGTCACAGGGCAACTCTTAGACAATATAAAGGAGTAGAGATAATACCATGAATCTTATCTGATCATAATGGAATGAAACTGAAAATCAACGATAAAAGAAGGAAGGAAAAATCATGCATCACTTGGAGAATGAACAATAGGTTACTGAATGATCAATGGGTTATAGAAGACATCAAGGAGGAAATTAAAAAAATTCTTAGAGATAAATGAAAACACAGACACAACATATCAGAATCTATGGGACACATTGAAAGCAGTTCTAAGAGGAAAATTCATTGCTTGGAGTTCATTCCTTAAAAAAAGAAAAAACCAACAAATAAATGATCTCATACTTCATCTCAAAATCATAGAAAAAGAAGAGCAAAACAACAGCAAAAGAAGTAGAAGGCAAGAAATAATTAAAATCAGAGCTGAAATTAATGAAATCGAAACAAAATAAACAATTGAAAAAATTGACAAAACTAAAAGTTGGTTCTTTGAAAAAATAAATAAAATCGACAGACCCTTAGCCATGCTAACGAAGAGCAGAGAGAACTCAAATTACTAGCATACGGGATGAAAAAGGCAATATCTCAACAGACACTTCAGAAATACAGAAGATAATCAGAGATTATTTTGAATCCTTATACTCCAATAAATTAGAAGATAGTGAAGGCATCAATAAATTTCTTAAGTCATATGATCTGCCCAGATTGAGTCAGGAGGATATAGACAACCTAAACAGACCAATATCAATTGAGGAAATAGAGGAAACCATCAAAAGACTACCAACTAAGAAAAGCCCAGGACCGGATGGGTATACAGCAGAGTTTTACAAAACCTTTAAAGAGGAACTAATACCAATACTTTTCAAGCTACTTCAGGAAATAGAAAAAGAGGGAGAACTTCCAAATTCATTCTACGAGGTCAACATCACCCTGACACCTAAACCAGACAAAGACACTTCAAAGAAAGAAAACTACAGACCAATATCTCTAATGAACCTAGATGCAAAAATCCTCAATAAAATTCTGGCGAATCGGATACAAAAACATACCAAAAAAATTGTGCACCATGATCAAGTAGGATTCATCCCTGGGATGCAAGGCTGGTTCAATATACGGAAATCAATAAATGTTATTCACCACATCAATAGACTTAAAAATAAGAACCATATGATCATCTCGATAGATGCGGAAAAAGCATTCGACAAAGTACAGCATCCCTTTATGTTCAAAACTCTAGAAAAACTAGGGATAACAGGAACATACCTCAATATTGTAAAAGCAATCTATGCTAAGCCTCAGGCTAGCATCATTCTGAATGGAGAAAAATTGAAGGCATTCCCTCTAAAATCTGGAACAAGACAGGGATGCCCTCTCTCTCCACTTCTGTTCAACATAGTTCTCGAAACACTGGCCAGAGCAATTAGACAGAAGGAAGAAATTAAAGGCATCAAAATAGGAAAAGAAGAACTTAAATTATCACTATTTGCAGTTGACATGATTCTATACCTAGCAGACCCAAAAGGCTCTACAAAGAAACTATTAGAGCTAATAAATGAATTCAGCAAAGTGGCAGGATATAAAATCAACACGCATAAATCAAAGGCATTCCTGTATATCAGCGACAAATCCTCTGAAATGGAAATGAGGACAACCACTCCATTCACAATATCCTCAAAAAAAAAAAAAATAAATAAAATACTTGGGAATCAACCTAACAAAAGAGGTGAAAGAGTTATACAATGAAAACTACAGAACCCTAAAGAGAGAAATAGAAGAAGATCTTAGAAGATGGAAAAATATACCCTGTTCATGGATAGGCAGAACTAACATCATCAAAATGGCGATATTACCAAAAGTTCTCTATAGGTTTAATGCAATGCCAATCAAAATCCCAACGGCATTTCTTGTAGAAATAGAGAAAGCAATCATGAAATTCATATGGAAAAATAAAAGACCCAGAATAGCAAAAGCAACTCTATGCAGGAAGTGTGAATCAGGCGGTATAGCGATACCAGACTTCAAACTATACTACAGAGCAATAGTAACAAAAACAGCATGGTACTGGTACCAAAACAGGCGGGTGGACCAATGGTACAGAATAGAGGACACAGAAACCAATCCACAAAACTACAACTATCTTATATTTGATAAAGGGGCTAAAAGCATGCAATGGAGGAAGGATAGCATCTTCAAGAAATGGTGCTGGGAAAACTGGAAATCCATATGCAACAAAATGAAACTGAATCCCTTTCTCTTGCCATGCACAAAAGTTAATTCAAAATGGATCAAGGAGATTGATATCAAATCAGAGACACGCCGTCTGATAGAAGAAAAAGTTGGCTACGATCTACATACTGTGGGGTTGGGCTCCAAATTCCTCAATAGGACACCCATAGCACAAAAGTTAATAACTAGAATCAACAAATGGGACTTACTTAAACTAAAAAGTTTTTTATCAGCAAAAGAAACAATAAGAGAGGTAAATAGGGAGCCTACATTCTGGGAACAAATCTTTACTCCTCACACTTCAGATAGAGCCCTAATATCCAGAGTATACAAAGAGCTCAAAAAATTAGACAATAAGAGAACAAATAACCCAATCAACAAATGGGCCAAGGACCTGAACAGACACTTCTCAGAGGAGGACATACAATCAATCAACAAGTACATGAAAAAGTGCTCACCATCTCTAGCAGTCAGAGAAATGCAAATCAAAACCACCCTAAGATACCATCTCACTCCAGTAAGATTGGCAGCCATTATGAAGTCAAACAGCAACAAGTGCTGGCCAGGATGTTGGGAAAAGGGTACACTTGTACATTGCTGGTGGGACTGCAAATTGGTGCAGCCAATTTGGAAAGCAGTATGGAGATTTCTTGGAAAGCTGGGAATGGAGCCACCATTTGACCCAGCTATTCCCCTTCTCGGTCTATTCCCTAAAGACCTAATAAGAGCATGCTACAGGGACACTGCTACATCGATGTTCATAGCAGCACAATTCACAATAGCTAGACTGTGGAACCCACCTAGATGCCCTTCAATTGACGAATGGATAAAAAAAATGTGGCATTTATACACAATGGAGTATTACTCTGCATTAAAAATGACAAAATCATAGAATTTGCAGGGAAATGGATGGCATTAGAGCAGATTATGCTAAGTGAAGCTAGCCAATCCCTAAAAAACAAATGCCAAATGTCTTCTTTGATATAAGGAGAGTAACTAAGATCAGAGTAGGGACGAAGAGCAGGAGAAGAAGATTAACATTTAACAGGGATGAGAGGTGGGAGGGAAAGGGAGAGAGAAGGGAAATTGCATGGAAATAGAAGGAGACCCTCAGGGTTATACAAAATTACATACAAGAGGAAGTGAGGGGAAAGGGAAAAAATAATACAAGGGGGAGAAATGAATGACAGTAGAGGGGGTAGAGAGAGAAGAGGGGAGGGGAGGGGAGGGGATGGGGGATAGTAGAGGATAGGAAAGGCAGCAGAATACAACAGACACTAGTATGGCAACATGTAAATCAATGGATGTGTAACTGATATGATTCTGCAATCTGTATAAGGGGTAAAAATGGGAGTTCATAACCCACTTGAATCAAAGTGTGAAATATGATATATCAAGAACTATGTAATGTTTTGAACAACCAACAATAAAAAATTTTAAAAAAAGAAAAAAAAAGAACTATGTAATGTTTTGAACAACCAACAATAAAAAAATAAAAAAAAAATCTTTCAAAGGGTTAAGGTGGTAAAACTCAAGGGAAGATTTAACAACTTTTTTTAGTTGAAAAAGTTGAAACTGACTAACAACACATGACAATATGAACTGGATCTTCTTTTTATTAGAAAATAGAGACAATCAGTGAAATTTGAATGAGACTCTCAGTATTAAATGTATTGATATTAACTTCCTGATTTTGATGCTTGTATCATGTATATTTTGGGAAATGTACATCAAATTTTCAGAAGATGAGGCATTATGTTAGCAACTTACTCTCAGATTATTCAGGAACAAAAGCCTTCTACACAGGTTTATTTTTATTTAAAATATTATATTATATTTAAAATAAAAATGAAAAAAAATTATAGCTGTTGATGATAGGCAGAGAAAAGCCAACACTTTAAATCATGTTCTACAAATTCCTGAGGAAGAAAACAAAGCAACCGACCCAAGAAATAAAAGTGTCATTCAAGAATACATTCCTAGACTATACCGAAATTTCATCTCACTCCAATCAGAATGGCAGTCATCAAGAATAGAAATAATAATAAATGCTAGAGAGGAGGCGGGAAAAAGGAACACTTTTACACTGTTGGTAGGCTGTAAATTAGCACAACAACTATGGAAATCGATATAGACGTTCCTTAAAACTCAGCATGGAACCACCAAAAGACCCAGCTATAACAATTTTTGGTCTAAAGGATTTAAATCATCACACTATAATAATACATGTATACTCATATTTATATTAGCACACTTTGTAATAGCCAAATTATGAAGCCAAACTAGGTGTCCGTCAATGGATAAATGGATAAAGTAGGTTTTCATGGCTATGAATTTTGAAATTGTTCTTCTATCAGTGTATCAGTTTTTAAAATTTTAAATTAACTATGGAAAGCACCTAGGTTTTCATTTTCTTATATGAAGATTAATTATAATGGTAAGATAGAACAAATTAAAAATTTGATATAAGTAGTACAAAAATCTATTATTTTTTTAAAAAATTGACTCTTTAAGGAAGAAATTTATGTGTCTTTCTTTCAATTTTTGTTTCATCACTGTCATAAAACTTTTAACCAGATCAAAAGCCTATGCCTGAGGGCCAAGAATAACATTCAGAAAAGCTTTATCAAAGAAATATGAAAAAATCTATGTAATAATCATTCATTTACTTTGCATACAGGAGGGAGTAAGATATTTAATTAAACTTAATTTCTCATATTCATGATATTTACTATTTTGAGTAGTAAACCTAATAAACTTTTCTCCCATTCTCCTTTAAAAAATAATAATAAAAAATAAAATTCTACATGAACCAAAAATTTTTAAAAAAGAAAATGTGACATATTTACAATAATGGAGTTTTATTCAGCCATAAAATAATGGAAATTATGTAATTTGCAGGAAAGTACATAAAACTTGAGAACATTATGTTAAGGGAAATAAGCCAACTCAGAAGGTCAAAAGTCCTGTGTTTTCTCTCATATGTGGAAGCTAGAGAGGATAAAGAAAAAAAAAAAGCAAGAAAAAAGATCAATATAATAAAGGGGACTGAGCAAGGAAGAAGGGGAGGGAAAGGGGAAATACTGGGGAATGACTTTGACCAAATATTGTTATCTTTTGTGCATATATGAATATGTAGCAACAGATCTCACTATTATGTGTAATTATACTGCAACTTTAAGAAAACAGGGGAAAAGAATACATTTCCTATAATAAGAGATTTGAAGCTGCATATTACGAGAAATGTGAGGTTCTTGGGAAAATCAACCCAGAATGACTAAATTCGAAACACATTCCAGTATATTATTAGATGTTAACTTAGAAAAGTGTTTGAGTCTTTAGGCAAAAAGACTAAGTCACTTATAAGAGAATGATAATCATACTGTAAACAAACTTTTTTACAATATTTTTTCCATCAATTAATGAAGTAACATACTTAGGAAACATGAAAACACAAAATGAGAGTTGAAAATTTATATCCAGCAAAATGATTTCACAGATAAAGACAGCAGATAAAATTTTCAGAAGGTGAAAGTAATAAAGAAATATTATGCCTATAGTTTTTCCTCAAGAATTCATTAGGGAATGTACTCTAGACAACCAAAATGCTTGGAGAGCTATCAATGTAAGAAATGACATCAAGCATCAAGTATGTGTTTACATTTAGCATAAAAAAACACAGTTTATAAAGGAGACAGTGTATTGTACATGTTACATGCTCTGAAAATGTAGATACAATAAAAATGATTTAAAAAACAGTTCCTAATTAATATCAATTTTTCTTTTTGTTCTTTTTCTCAGTGTACTATCCACAGTTTCACACACATCCACTTAGCCACATCCAAGCCACCCCAATCTACTCTCCGATTTCTGTGCTCATTTTTCCATTCTCAGCCTAAGCTTCACAGTGTACTGCTCACAACCCTCCCGCGAAATACCATCTGATCTACACAGCTCAGGAGGCTTCTCTCTTCCCCTGTCACTTACCTGACTCCCATTCTTCAGAAATCCAAAGTTGTATGTAACTCACTTGGGAGCTACAACAGGTCAACAACTGACCTTTATTTTGTTCCTAGAACTATTTTATCCATGCCATTATTTTAAATCATAAATTATTCATCTTGTGAATGCTGAATACATTTTCATTTGCTTGCCTTTTAGATTCAGGAGAGATCACAATTGCCTATCCTTTGGATTATGAGGATGTAGCCACCCCAAAGTCTTGGGTATTATATATTAGAGCTTATGACAACAAACGGATGCATTCAACAACTGGGTCACTCACAGTGATACTACAAGATGTGAATGACAATCCACCTCAGTGCTCACAGGATATTTACACGTAAGTTACAGGAGCAATTATGTGAGTTTCGGATTTTGTCAAAGATAAAAGAAAGAAATAAAGAGTAACCATCATGCCATCCCTGGTGGAAGCAGAAGCCCTTCATTCTTTCCTCATCTTATTTTCAGATAATATGCAGCTTCTCTTTCTTTTTCCTCACTGAAACAAGTGGATCTGCTTTTATTTGCTCTCAAAAAACAATGTATAAAAACAAGTCTCAAATGCTCTAAAATCTGAAATTCTTTGAGTGCTCACATGATATCAGATTTTGGATTTTTGGATTACAAATGATTAACTCGTATATAGAAAACCTGAGGAAACCATAGAAATGTGTGCTTCCAGCATCAAAAGGTCACCAGGATGGGATTAATGTCAACTACATGCAATAAAATTTAGATAGTTCTGCAAGTGTTGAAAGGGAAGCTCCTGATTCATCAGAATTTTTACTTTAATAGCAGAAATAATATTTTATATGTTATGAAAGGTTTGGGGTAGTTTGCCCTCAAATTACTTATCTTCTATTTTAAACAATATTTTGTGGAAAAAAACGCAGAATATGTACTTGATCATTTTATAGTAATAAAACAGTAAAAAAAATCCAAATATGAAAAAAGTGTCTTTGCTCTGCTGTACTTCAAGATTCAACTTTTATGATCTCATAGAAGTCAGTAGTCAAATGGTGGCTATTAGAGGCTGGTGCAGCAGTGGGAAGGACAGAAAGTACCTGATCGACAGGTACTAAGTTTCAGTTAAATTAGTAAGTACTGGTGTGCTATTGCATAACAGGGTGACTATAGATAATGGTAACATGTGGTGAATTTCAAAAGCTGAAAGAAAGGATTTCAAAAGCTTTCACCATAAAAATGATAAATGTTTGAAGTGACAGATATGTTTAAACATTGCACAGGGTATGCATATATTAAAACATCACACAGTACTCATGAATATGTATCATTTTCATGTTTTTATGTACCAGGTAAAAAATAAATTTAAGGTTCAAAAAGAATCAAGTTTTACTTTGTAAACTTTTTGTCCCTGTTGTTTTGCTAAAAAAAAAAAAAGGCTGAAATAACAAACAATATTTCTGCACACTCTGTAGTAGTTCCCTTTCACTTTTTTTTTTTTTTTTTTTTTTTTTTTGGCAGGGGGTGAGGATACCAGGGATTAAACTCTGGGGTACTTGACCACAGAGCCACATCCCCAGACCTATTTTCTATTTTTATTTAGAGATGGGGTCTCACTGAGTTGCTTAGCATCTCACTTTTGCTGAGGCTGGCTTTGAACTTGAGATCTTCCTGTCTCACCCTGCAGAGTCGCTAGGATTACAGGCTTGTGCCACTGTGCCTGGCTTCCCTTCTCTTTCTATTCCAGCTAGTAGCCTATAGATTCTTATTGAAGGAATATTATAAAATTTAGTTTCCAGAACATTCTTCACGTTAACAAATTAAAAAATTCATCTTTTATTTCATTATTTTTTAGTACTAAGGCATTTTCAATGATTAAATTAATAATACCTTTTGACAACTGAGGAAAACATACAATTATAGTCATTTGAACTCATCACAATATTTTCCACTTAATTGCTGTTAATGAATTAAACGTACATATCAACGGCTAAATTTAATAAGCATGTCCTTGCCTCTTATGGGAAGAACAGCACAGGTTTGTTGGCCATACTGTTGGCACTCCTCCACACTGATTCAGGGATCCCAGTTTGTTCAGTAATTTTGCTTTGCAATGTTATTTCCTTTTTCTCCCCACCACATGGACAGAAGGGAGGGAGAACATGTGGAAAGTACTCCAAATTGTAACTATCTTACCTAGAGCTGATGCACAGTCTTCCTTTGCATTTCACTTGCCAGTAGACTCCATATAAGCCAAGTGCAGGAGCTATAAGGAAAGTGGGACATACAGAGGGAAATATGAATATTGGTCAGAATCAACAGTTCCAGCTCACTCTCCTGTAAATTTAATAGCAAGGAATTCTCAGTACCTTATTTTAAAAAATTAAGACAATGATATGGTATCTGCTACAGGGTACAAATTGTCATTTTGTTCAATAATATATATATATATATATATATATATATATATATATATATTTTACTAATTTGCTGCTTATTTATTCAACATAATAATACTTCATTTCCTTTGGCCTCAACAAGAATGCCAGATGATTTATTATACAATTCTTTATCAACACTATGATTTTCTTATTGGCAAAGTGGTTATTTAAACTGTGAACACATTTTAAAACATCTTTTATGCTAAATATTATCATCTGCATAAATCTTGATTAACATGTTATACCACATTTTTTCCTGTGTTTTACTCATTACAGAATTGAACTTCCTGAAAACATCCCATCTGAAACTCTATTAGTCTCTCTAACATGCACAGATAAGGATGCAACTCTTCCTAATAACAACATAGCTTATCATTTGATTATGGATACTTTTTCAAATAAAACCTTTACTCTCACTAACAATGAACTGAGGGTAAGTATTTTAAAGTTGCTCTCTGAATGTGACCCTGTAATTAACCTTAAATAGAAAAACATTTTATTTTTATTATTATTAAATTCTTAATGAACTACAGTAGTTCAAATAGCTGATGGCAGAATTTGTTCCTGAATTTTCAACTGAACCTGAAATTGCCAACAACATATCTTGCTTTGAGATGAACAATGGAATGCAATTTTAATCTTGCGAACTGAACTAGGAAGGTTACAAATTTCCTTCAACAAATGGTTCTGTGATGGAATACTGTCTACTCCTTTGGGTTGTTTTGGATATATTATGTTGGATATATATATTAATAAATATATAATAAATATATTAAATAACTAGTGAGGTTGGTATATAATTAGAATAATTGTGCATACTTATTGCTATATCCTGGAATATGCAGTAGGTAAAATATTTTACCAATTGGGGAAATATAGATTTTATTTCCTGTAAGTTTTGAGGATAAAGTCATTCAACAAGTTGCTATATCATATATTTTTTAAAAAAACAGGAAATTAAATTATGTACTGTGTTCAACACAGTGATAAAAATGTTGCTTATCTGAACAATTAGCTTATGAACAACACAACATGGACTAGATGAGTGAAATATAAGTAAGAAGTACTTTTTCACTTAGTTTTTATACTGATTTAATTGAAATTGAACTTCTACCCAAGATGCATGTCAAACAAACCCCTATATCTTTACCACTTGCTGTCCCACACTGTGATTGAGGCAGAGAATAATTTTCATGACATTAAAATACTGTGATGTCTTTCAGTTCTGCCTTTCAATCTTAATGCTGTTCAAAATCCACCCTAGCTTTTTTTTGTGTCCCCATTTCCCATGTCCCCTTTTGCACAACCTTCATAATTTGCATTAACATTTCTTTTAGGAAGCCATCCCTGATGTTTCTTCTCTTTCATGTTTGGATGAGGTGCCTCTCCTTGGCTTCTCACAGCATTTTATAGCTCTCTAACCTTGGCACTAATCACATATTTCACCTCTGTTTTCCCAATTAGAGTAAAAGAAGAAAGTTTGTTATTAAACTAGGAGTATGACATATTTGGTGCTGGTTGGATACATATTAATCAAGACTGCATTAATGAATCATAAATAAACAAAATTGAAATTTCAAATCATTTTTAAGCCATTGACAGGATTTAGTAACAAATTATTGCCAAGTGCATCAAGGTTACCTTTTCACAATTCTTTGTAGTAAGAAGATATTGCTGATATGACCAGAATATTAAAATAGATTCATATAAACTATATTATATATATATATATATATATATATATATATATATATATATATATATATATACACACACACACACACACACACATACATATACATATACTGATAATAATGAAAAATAATGTGGTATCAAAATATTCTCAATTAGGAAGGTAAAAATCATGGCACTATGTAATATATCTTTGAATTCTTCCTATTTGGACAACTCTAACAAAAATGAAACAAAATAACCAAAATTATACAAATAAACAATAGCAAAATTATTGTATTGGATATACTCTAATTTTGACTAAACATAAATCCAGTCTCAATATTCACAGAATGAAAACCATTGATTCCCCTACCTTTCCCTGGAGATTGTAGAATATGAACTTCAATTAACTTACTGATATGTGATATAACCCCTTTATCTTTTTCTCCCAATTACTATATGACTGGATTGAATATAATTGCAATTCTCTTAAATGGGATATTAAATTCAAAAAGGGTTATTAAGATGGTTACATGCTAATCTTGCTATAGCAGCAAGGGAAGAAAAGCCAGTTTGTAAAAAGAAAGACAATTTTAATGCTTAGTGAATTAAACATTTATTAGCAGAATATAGAAAGAAAACCTATTTAGTTTTCCAAAAATGCTTAAGTTTTAAGATCACGAAAGACTACAATCTAGAACTTGAATTTTTTAAAATGTAAATGTAGAGGTGATTAGTTCTTTTTACCATCCTTTGGCATGTGTATTATATTAAGAGGAGAAACAGCTCTAGCAGTCATTCAAAATGTGGACTTATAATAAACATCAAAACTTTATTTTAAAATAATGATTACAGCTCTAGTAGATTAGTGTATATTAACTTAAAGTTATCTCAATTAATTAAGGAATGATTTTCACCAGGATACCAGGAATAAATGTATAATTTTAATGTTTAACAGTGAATTACTATTTAATTAATCCAAATGATTTCATATGCAATAGATTTAACTTTTAAGTAAGGTAATGAAATGAATATTTCTCTAAGTCAGTATTGTTAGTCTTGTATTTTATTAGGTTATTTCTCTTTAATGGACATTGATGTGAAAAAATCACCCCATCCTATGTATTTTGTTAGTCATTCCATTCTTAATTACTATTGTCTAAGGATGATCTGATATTTTTAAGATAACATAATTAACAGATTTGCAAATTATGCAGCACAGTAATGAAATGAATCACTGAATCCATCCTTGCACTTCAGAATTACAAAATCACTAACACCAATTTACCTGTTCCCACCCTTCTCCTTGTGAAACTGGAGTTTTGAGAGGAAACTCATTCTCTGACAGGTGGTGGATGGGGTCTGCTAAGATTGCGGGCCTCTGCAGCCAAGAAGTGTTGCAGCTCTTAATATCTGGCCATGCCCTCCAATGTTGCAGCAGACCCCAGAGACTTACCTTCAATTTCTTCTTCTTTCTGGGTTCTTGTCTTGTGAAAGCCTCAGACCAGAATGAGTGAGTGTAAGAGCAGGATTTAACTGATAGTTAGGAACAGAACTCTAGCAGTGCTGGAAAGGACCTGAAAGCAGGTTTTCTCCCTCCAACTGTACTAGTTTAGGTGTTTATATAGTTTTTGGGCCACTGCTATTGGTCCAAATTTATGTTAATTATGGTTTGAAAAGAGTACCAATGTAATTGGTCTAAGTTGATGCTAATTAAGGTTTGGAATCACAAATGCTATTGGTCAGCTCTTGAGCCCCGATTTCCATTCAGGTCAGCCTCCCTTCCATTTTCTTGCCACCAGTCAGGAAGCCACAGGTTGAGGTTCTGGGGTGTTCCATGTTTGCAGGTTCTGGGCAGCAGTACTGTGTGGAGTAGGCTCCTGAAGCAGGGTACCAGTATTATGCCCAGGCCTGGCTGAAGGATGATAGTTTGGCAAGCCTTGCCTCACAGTGCCTCAAGCCCACCACGCCTGTGTGGTGGGGGGCAGGGCTTACTCCTTCAGCCCCACCCATCTGGGCTGCCACTTTTCAGCTCCACTACTCCTTTGCCAGTTCTGGGCAGGGACCCATAGGCCGGCAGCATAGCTTAGTAGCCAGGGAGCCCTGTCACTTATCTTCCTGAGAAAATAGGTATATTGAATTTTGTGTTTGTTACTACCTCGAGGAATTTAGTTTTATCAACCATGTATGTATTCCTGAACTATATTGAAAAGCTTTAAAAGAAATTATATAATATATGCAGATTCATAACTTGATATTTATGTTGTGCTTCTAATGACTGTCTCTATACAGGTCATATCAATCAATATGATTATTATAATGTTCCATATTATTCTTTAATATTCTATTGGGTGATTCTAGTCTTTCTCCCAAAAATGCAAGTTTGAAGTTCCTTCTAATTTTTGCTTATTATGTGTAATATTATTATGAATATTATTATGCATTTCCTTTGGTTCTTTCATGCAACATGTACTCTAGGTTATATCATTTAATTACATGAAGTAGTGTCAAGTTGTTTTCCATATTGGTTGGTTGTATCAGCTTGAACTCTCATCAGCAATGTTTAAGCATGGTTCTTCTTCAGTGCCTTATTTCAATATCTGGTATTCTCATACATATTACGATGTTTAGCTTGTTTGGTAATAAGATTGTAGATCTTTTTATATATTCACCATTGTGTGAATAAACAACAAGTCTTTGGACAGGGTACTTGTATGAACAGGATGAACATGTATTTATCCATTATTGCTTTATTTTCCTTATTGATTTGTATGATGTATTCAAGCATAATATGATATAGGATATTTTCCTATAAATATTTTAACCAATGACCTTCATACCTAAATTGTTGGAAAAACAGGCATTAATTTTGTGGTTTGGAAGTTAGCAAGGAGTCAATTAACTTTTTTTTTTTACCATTTGGAATATTAACTCTCCCAGTAACATTTCTGAAGGGCTCTGCCATGTTATATTTATTTATCCATATTTATTTGTGTGTGCCTTTGATTATCTTCTTATAGTAGTTGTAGTTTTTCTCAATGTTCAATTTATTTCTATTTTCCACATTGCCATAGTATAAACAGGGTGAGAAAAAGCATGTAGTAATTTTGGAGGACAATTACCAGGGTGAACTACTAACTTTCTGACTGATACCTGGTTCAGTGCCATTGCCGTTCTTTATGTTACCTTCCTTTGGCCACTTAGAATGCAGACTACAGAATGTTAACATTGAAAAGGACCTTATAGACCACCTAATATTCTTCTTCATGCACAAATAAATTATTTTTTTTTCTCCCACTTGACTTATTTACAGTCCCTCATTTCTCAAATTCTTGAAACCCAGAATCTTAAGAAAACAATGCTCTTCACCTATGCTTTTCTGTCCCAACTAATCACTTAATTGCTACACATAACTCCCCTGCCTAATAATGCTGACTGGTTTGAAAAACAGTTAATGTGGATGTGGCTGACACATGAAAAGGACCTCAGAAAAGCTTGGAGGCACAGAATGCAATCATATTATTTCCACTCTTCCCTTAGATGGTCTCACAACTAGTCTATTCTATGACCACCCAGAGGATTGTGTGATTATGCATGAGCTGTGGAGGGAAGACTCTCAGATTCCCCCTTACATTTAACATTGTTAAAGATCCTGAAAACATCATGCCTGCCCTGCACATCCTTCCCTGGAGAGTAAAGGGAAAGAGCAAAAATATGAGATGCTTTGACCTCTCTCACAGAGTCAGTCTCAAGTTCTGTTTTTGCATGATTTTGAAGCTTGCAATTCAAAGCTTACTTCTGGGAGATTATTCCCACTAATACTAACCCAGATCTAATTCATTTTGAAAGAATGTTAAGAAAGTCATGACAGCTTCTTTTAACAAATCTTAAATACATAACATAGTAACTACAGATGCTTCTCGACTTATAATGGGGTTATGTTCAGATTAAACTCATCATAAATTGTAAATGTTGTAAGTTGAAAATGCATGTAATAACTGACCCTAAGGAACATCACAGCTTATCAACATAGAACACTGCAGAAAATTGATTGGTTCCCCTCATGATGGGTGTAGCTGACAGAGTTATGGTTAACTGCCATTGCCCAGACTCAAAAGAGAATATCATACTACTAATCACTAGCCCAGGAATCAAGATTCAAAACTTGAAGTACATTTCTACTAAATACACATCATTTTGGCACTACTGTAAAACTCTTGTAAGTTTAACCATAGTAATTTGGAGATCATCTGTGTTTATGAAGATATTGTAGGAAATGGGGAAACCTATAGTAAATGAATCAGTGAAAACAAAAGAACATGAAATATAATACCCTAGTTTTGCTATTATTATACTTGACAATATAACTTAAGAATATAAACTACCCAAATATGTAATAATATTAATTTAAATAAATTTATAGAAGCCTATAGCTATGTATGCCTTGGAATTCCAGAAATGTGGTTTATTCAAATGAAAATAAGCTGCATTGTGAAATAAGTCATGGATTTCACAGAGTTAGTACTAACAAACAAATGTCAACATCTCCAATATTTTTGATGTTATTACATGTTGATATGACAGTATTTTGTATATGTTTGATTAAATAAGAATCTTTATTAAAGTTAATTTCACTTGTTTTTAATTTTTAAATGGGATCCTAGAAAAGTTAAAATCACACATGCAACTTGTGCTTGTGGACCATATTCTATTTCTATTGCACAGTACTGTGTACATCCTCATTTTTCACTTATTTGTCACATCTCTTAGCTTTGGATTCATGTAGTTGAAAAATAGATGTTTAATCAAAATTGTTGTTCATATTTTTCACCTACAGATTGGATCTACACATTTAGATTTTGATAATGCTATTTTTGCAGGAATGCACTTCAAATATACATTGTTTGTGAGGGTTTCTGATGAAGGAAGTCCTGCACTCTCAAGTAAGAAGTTAACAAATTGAAATGTTAAATAATTTGAGTTACATAAAATGCCTAGTATTTTTCTTAGTATTTTATATTTAAAATCTTCCTATGATCTGTTGCATTAAAGCATATAGATTGATATTATATTAACTTATTTACTGCATATGTACTACTATTTATAACCCAGAAGACTAAATTAAAACTGGAACCAGGTTAGATAATAATGTTCAAATGTGTCATATAGAAATTTGCAGTTATTTGAAGATGATGTCAAAGATGAACTTTTCTGTAATCTTTGTGTATTTGAAAGATTTCCAAATAATTTTTTAAAATTCTGCATTAGATAAAATACTAATATTCAGATTCTCAGAGTAAATTGCATTTCCTTTATTATTGACTATATTGTCAGGATGGAATAATATAATCATATTCCAATCATTGAACATTATGTTGTCCATGATAAACTGTGATTTTTAATTTAGAATATATGATTAGTATAATCATACTATAGAACACAGTTGTTTTGACAGGTGTTCAAAAGCAGTTAATAAAGTATTTTAATCTAAATTTAGCTTTAAATGCTCTATAATTTAAAAGGTAAAATTTAATAATGAAACATCAACATAAATATGTTTTGTAATCCAAATATTTAATATTTAAGGTATTAGTAAAACAGAAAAGGAAAATAAAGAATATCAGAGACATGATTACCCTAACTATGTTGTTTATGTATTTTTTTCCATAGCTATTCTTACAATCATTGTAAGGGTGAGTCGCATAAATGAACTGAATCCAGTTGGAACTACATCGGTTACCTTCAGTATATTTGAAAATAGTCCAGTTGATGCACTAGTTGGAAAAATTACATTTACAGATGCAGACTGGCCATTTAACAACTTAAAATATACCATTGTTGGAGGCAATGTGGGAACTCCTCCCAAATTTTACATTGAACCAGATACAGGTATTGTAAAAAAACATCAATCAGTAATAAAAATAAAGAGGTCACATGTGCTCATTTGGAATCTATTTTATATAGAAATGGTGAGAATTAGACCATCTTCAATAAACTCTCTCTTGAATTATGCTGTCTTCACCTTGATGTGTGACATGTATCTGTAAATTCTCAGGTACTATAAGGAAAGTATGGATACTCTGATCTTTGAAATATTGAACTCCAGAAAGTCTGTGTGCATGTATGGCCTATATACCTAATAATGTGACTAAAAGACTATGAAATAACATCTGTTGTGATTTGGCTGCAAAATTATGCTTTGGAAGTATGAATGTATAACTACATTGTTTTGTACTAGTTAATTTCCATTTGTTATTGTAATGATTATATTTCATTTATATAGTTCATAATTCAGCATACATTGAGGATGTTTGGTAATACTGGGGTAACAAGTTTCCCATTATTTTCGTGTCAGGCATGATAAAGCTACTAGATTCACTAGACAGGGAAGTGGAATCACAGTATAAGATAACCGTGAGGATTGTAGACTTGGACAACGATGCCATTCCTGACCCCTTCAGACAAAGAAGGGCTACTGCTCAGGTGACCATCAATGTTCTGGTAAGAATGAGTTACTTCTTATGATGCTATTATCCTTTAGTAGGCACATATTCTTGGGAAATAAAATTAAAGGATGGATGCGAATGGTTTTAGTTCAGTGCCCTCAACATGGACCTAAACTCATAGAGTGATGCAATTTTTACTGTAACAAACAATGATAAAATTAACACTATATGCAAACTAATCAATTTGACTTATAAGATAATTTGATTATCCTATAAATCTGAAGTTAGATAAAGAATGCCTGATACCTCTGGTTGTATTTAAGTTGAAGGAAGAATCAGTCTGTGGATAAATATATTTTCATAAACAAAGAAACTTATACTCTTAGAGTTTTTGGAGGTTGCTCTGACACATTTTAATCTGTTTCTCTGTCTCTCCCTCTGGTTTTCACTGAACAAATATCTTAATATTTTCACTAGTAAAGATTCTGAGACATCTGCTACAGAGTTTCAAAAACATGAAGCAGAAAGGAAAGGACTTCTAAGTGTTTTTAAAATATTTAATGCAAGAATAAATTTGACTTGGCTTGTTCAACACTTACATCAATACAGTTCCATACATTAATTGGTGGAACTGTACAGAAAGAAAAAAATGTTACAGAGAGTGCCAGTTTTTCTTTATCTTATGGTGTTGTTTGCATTCTTTTTTGCTACTTGAGAACAGTATGAATTCCAGCCCTGGATCCTTTAGAAAAGGCAATAACATCTAATAAAAGAAGATTTAAAGCCACAGACATAGTTTAGAGACTGTGCATACTCCTGCATGGTGAACACTTTCATATGTGCTCTTGGTGAGCTAAAATAGTCAGCATTGTCCATGACTCAGTGTTATAATTCCCACCATAGGCCCATTATGTCTGGAAAACACAATAAACCAGGCCAAAATCTTTGTGGAGAGAAATTTAATGAAGTGACTCGAATGGTTTCAACCATGACTCAATAATGTTAGAAGCTAATGAACCTCTTTTCCTTACGCAAGATTCCAAAATAATACACCCCAAGTATACTGAGTTATAGCTCGAGTATCAGTATTATGCCCTTGTTGCCTGTACTACTTTAAACTGGTTATTGCCATTTTCATTTTGTGTGTAAACCCCTATGTTCCAGTAGGGATGAGAGAAAAGTATCTCTTTGTTCTTCATCTATCAAACCATTCAGATTTCTTCTTTTATGAAACTAAAAAGAATTTACACAGGAATGAGTACTGAATTTCTTGAGATGCGGCAAAAACTATACATTTCCTACCATCTTATGGGTGGGCTTAACTTATGCCTGAGATGTCATTATTGAATTTAAATATCTTTTTCTAATACTTTCAAACAAACTTGGGGTGGAAAACCATAAAAATATTTCAGAAAAATAAGTTGAGGTCCATATTCCCCAATACAATGCAGTTGTTTATAAAGTAGACCTTGTTCCCAAAAGGGAACATATGAAGAGAAACATAATAATACAACTTCATTCATAGGTAAGTCTGTGAATCTAGATTTCATCCATAGAAATGAACAAACAGCAAAAATCTGTCTTTAATAAAATAAAAGATTACCCCTTTTATGAACTGACTGATTACACTCCATCTCAAAACCATACATTGAAGCTCTAAACCCAGTGTGATGTCTTTGAGAGTTATTTGTATTTGTGTTAGGATTTTAAAAATTCTTTTTAAAATAAAAAAATAGAATAGAAAACATAACAGTATACTTTGACATATTATACATGCACAAAATATAACTTATTCTAATTAGGATTCCACTCTTGCAGTTGTACTTGATGTGGAGTTTCACTGGTCATGTATTCATATATGCACATAGGAAAGTTATGTCCAATTCATTCTACTGTCTTCCTATTCCCATCGTCCCTCCCTTCCCTTATTTCTCTTTGTCTAATCCAGTGAACTTCTATTTTTAGCATCTGCATATCTGAAAGAACATTTGGCCTTTGATTTTGGGGTGATTGGCTTATTTCACTTAGCACGATAGTCTCCAGTTCCATCCCTTTACCAGCAAATGCCATAATTTCATTCTTCTTTTGCTGAGTAATATTCCATTGTGCATTTATACTACATTTTCTTTAGCCATTCTTCTATTGAAGGGTACCAAGGTTGGTTTCATAGTTTAGCTATTGTGAATTGAGCTGCTATAAACATAGATGTGGCTGCATCACTGTAGTATGATAATTTTAAGTCTTTTGGATATATACCGAGGAGGGCATAACTGGGTCAACTGGTGGTTCCATTCTAAGTTTTCTGAGGAATCGCCATACAGATTTCCAGAGTTGTTGCACCAGTTTGCAGTTCCACCCAGCAAAATGTATAAGTTTACCTTTCCCCCCACATCCTCATCAGCACTTATTATTGCTTGTATTGCCATTCTGATTGGAGTGAAATGGAATCTCAGTGTAGTTTTAATTTGCATTTATTTAATTGTTAGATATATTGAACATGTTTTCATGTATTTGTTGACCATTATTATTTCTTCTTCTGTGAGTGCCTGTTCAGTTCCTTTGCTCATTTGTTGATTGGGTTATTTGTTTTTTGGTGTTAAGTTTTCTGAGATCTTTGTATATCCTGGAAATTAATGCTCTATCTGAGGTGCAGCTGGCAAAGATTTTCTCCTATTCTGTAGGCTCTCTCTTCATGTTCTTGATTGTTTGCTTTGTTGTGAAGAAGCTTTTTAGTTTTTAGTTTGATACCATCTCATTTCTCGATTATTGATTTTACTTCTTGTACTTTAGGAGTCTTGTTGAGGCGTGTTAAGATTTAGAGGTAGATGAAGAGATCATGAGGCTCCATCCTGATGGGATTAGTTTTCTTTTAGGTAGAGACAACAGAGAGTTTACTTTCCCCTGCAAGTGAGGGTCACATGAGAATGTGATTGCCTGCACCCTGGAAAATACCCTTACCAGAGACTAAGCACTGCTAGACCTTGATGACTTCCCACTCTCTGGAACAGTGTTATGGTTTAGATGTGAGGTGTCACTCAAAAGTTCATGTGTGAGACAGGCAAGGTTTAGAGGTTAAATGATTGGGTTATGAGAGCCTTCATCCAGTCACTGAATTAATCCCCTGGCAAGGATTAACTGGGTGGTAACTGCAGGAAGGTAGAGTGTGGCTGGAGGAGGTGGGTCCCTAGGGACTGCCTTTGGGGTATATATTTTGTTCTTGTTGAGAACAAGCTCTCTCTGCTTCCTTGCCATGTCCTGAGCCACTTTTCTCCCCCACACTTCTGCCTTGATGTTCTGCCTCACTTTATGGCCCAAGAAATGGAGCCAGCAGTCTATGGACTGAGACCTCTGAAACAATGAACCCCCAAATAAACTTTTCACCCTCTATTTGTTTTTTTGAGGTCTTTTTGGTCACAGCAACAAGAGAGCTGACTAAAACAAACTGTGAGAGAATAAATGTGTTTTTTTAAACCCTTAGTCTATGGTTTTGTGTTATGGCAGTGTAAGAAGACTAAGACAAACGCCAATCTGTTTTAGCAAATATACAAAGGTTAGAAATCTATAATATTTTTAAAAGATCTATTCCTTGTCAATACATATATAGGTCAGTGAAATACAACAGTAGGTCTAGGATCCACAATATAAGATAGTAGGTTCATGATAAATTATTACATAAATGGGATTAGAATGACTAATAACTCACTTTGCAAAACAGTTCATATAAAAGGAGGTCTGTCCTGTGACACAAAGCAAGTAACAAAAAGGCAATGTGGTTTTATCTGGTCAAAGACAAAAAGTTTTGTACCTATAGCACTCAGGTAAGTAAATAAGTCTTCACACTAATAATGTGCCTGCCTGGATCTGAAGAAAACCAAATCAAGAATATCTTTACCAATGTCAAAACAAAACAAACAAACAAAAATCCAAACAAAAACAATTTCATAGCATGATCATATATTGTCTATTACACCATAATGTACTTGCTGACAAGAATTTGCATACAAAATTGAAGGCTGTTTTGTCTCCTGCAAAGAGCATGATAAATTTCCTTAGAGGATAGTTTCTAAATCATCGCTGTCTTTTCTGTAATTCTTTTGAAGAAACTGTTACCAAACACATGCCCTTTATTTCCAAACTGGAGTACAGCGACTCTCCCGTGGCCAGATGCTTACTTCATTTCTGGAACGTGGAAAGCTCTGTGATTTTCTTTACATCTAAAATAGTAATAGAATCAATGACTTAGAAGCTAGTGTTTTTCTTTGAGCGTGTTTTTAAGAGTAGTCACACTCTTAAACTTCATTCCTGTTCTAAGTAACTAGTCTGAAAGTACACAGTGATGTCCATACTAAATTTACCTGTTTTTATATATAAAACAACTAGTTTGAAAGGAAATTTTTATCTGTTTACTTCCTAACAGAAAGGTTTTAGAAAATATAGAAATGACCATCCCAACAGTTTAATATCTTCTGGTGGCTATTTTTCTCTTGGATGACTTTTTCGTGTCAAAGAACTAGACATGAATCTATTTATCCTTTTCCCGGATGCCTGTTAACCACGAGAGCCGCTATATGTACAAGTATTTAGTGAATTGCCAAATTTCTTTCACACCCGTTGCATGGTATTTAGAGAACAGATTCTTTAGCCATAGGCCTGAATAAGAATCCCAGCTTCAGCCCTTACTGTGGTGATGTTGGACAAGTAACTGAATCTTTCTTGCCTTGTTTCCTCATTACAAAATGATGGTAAGAGTAGTGTCTACTCACGAAGTAGAGATGAGGCTTTAAAAGACTGAATATAGTTCTGGGAATATAGCTCAGTTTGTAGAGTGCTTGCCTTCCATCCACAAGGCCCTGGGTTCAATTCCCAGCACTACAAGAATAAATAAACCAACAAATAAATAAATAATTAAAAACTGAATATTTTTAAAGCTCTGAGTGGTACATAGTAAACCTATACAAGTTTTCCATAAATGAATAAGCCACATTCCATTTCCACAGCAGGAGAAGAAACTAATGGAAATTGTTCTCTTGAATCTACATATTGTATTGAGATTGGATTTTCATCATTTCCTCATCAAAACAAAAGCTACAAACCACTTAAGTGTGACTGATAAACACTTGAAAAATGTTCTTATTTTTTTTTTTGCAAATTATGGAATAAATGCTACAGCATAAAAGTCACAAGCTTAGATATTTTTAAAAGCGCAATGTTTCTTGAATTGTTTATGTTAATATGAAACTGAAACTGTAAATCAATTTCTTTCATGCACTAAATATGGCATAGTTTAAGGAATTTGAAAATATAGCATAGAGAACTAACCTACTACAGATTTTATTTATAAGATCACATTTTGAGAAAATATAAAAAAGAATGCAAGATGAAGGAAACAAAAGAAGAAACCCCCCTCAGAGTTCTAGAAGATAGCCAAATGGAATATCAACTGTTCTTTGTCAGTTTCCCAATATTTTTATATCTCTATTTTGTTGTGTAGATCTTTCTGGTTTGTCTTATTAAAATAATTTTTTACTCAATTTAGTTGTTAAGACCTTGAGGTGAAGATTATTTCTTCTTAGGTATATTTAATCTCCAATAAGCATAGAATTTTATAAATTATTTACTGAAATAAAAGTATATATGAGAAGTATATACAGAAACTTTGAGTAGAAAAAAATTCATTAAGACCTAAGAACTATCTTAGAATATGATAATTTTAAAGCTAGAGAAAACCTTACCAAAAAAAAAACTTTTTCCTCTCATTTTACACAGGAGAAACTTAGATTTATCTTATTAGGTGGTCAAAAGGAATATGATTATTGATAGTTCCAAAATATATAGAGACTAATGTTGAAGTCCTGTCAGATGCTATTTTGTGTTTATCCGATCCTATTTTATTTTCTGTGAACATAGAAATATTACATTTTCTGATTATTTTTCAATGATATGAGAGGTTCCTGACTAGAATATGAACAGAAGCACTTTTCTAAACCTGGCAATAAAAACCCCAGTGCAATTGTTCACTTCACCTTTTCAAGGTGCTTCCCAAAGACCTCCTCCTAAAGCTAGAATCAGTACAAAATGAAAGGAAGGAAGATCTCCAAGTTGCTCCTTGATAAAGATCCTCCAAGGAGAGCTTCCTAATATTTATGATTGTGACATGAGCAAAAATTAACCTTGTCCCAAGTGAATCAGATTTCATATTTATTGGTTACTATAACATGATCTTGTCTCTTTTGCTTCATGCAGAATTTTCCTGAGTTGGATTCCTTCAAATAATTGAAATTCTCACAAATTTCTATGTTTTATATGTCCATGTTTGATAGTAACCAACAACTCTGTTCTAACATCAAGAAAAAACTTTTGTGATATTATATTTTTTTAAGTTTATAAATATTTAATCATTTATATATGGGACTTGTTCTTGTAAAAATCACTGGTTTCAATTTTTATCAGCTGAGTTTTTAAAAACTGATTTTCTGATTGACTGATAATTTTCCAGTATTATTGAATGATAAAATACAGGGTTCAGAGACTTCCTAGTAAATTTTAATACTTATTTTAGCAAAAATAACAACAACAAAAAAAACAGCTTCAATAATAAAAGATAATAATGTGTTTTAAAAACCACAAAAATACTAAAATACCTGCACAATTCTAAACTTTGTCTGTTTTGGCATTTCTTTTATTCCAGCATTAAGTGATTTATGAAATCAACTTCTTGGAAGAACATTCTCTATGATTTGTATCTTCTGTTTTTATTTGGAAGACAGTTATTCCAGGGATAGTGACTCAATGCTATAGAAAGCTATTATAGATGCTTATAAGAAACTAAGATATATCTTGGAAAACACACAAAATTCAAATACCCACCTATGCATATATATATTCTGATTATGACATGAGCAAAAATTAACCTTGTCCCAAATGAATCAGATTTCATATTTATTGGTTACTATAACTCTTTTTTCATATTTATTGGTTACTATAACTCTTTTGCTTCATGCAGAATTTTCCTAAGTGAGAGTTGAGATATACACACACACACACACACACATTTAGAGACAAGGAATTTGACGATTACTTCAAACTTAACGAACATTATGGGATTTATTTTGTATACTATACTTTTAACTAAAAAAGTAGGATTTTGTACTAAATTTAAATTTGAGCAGAATTGATAAAGTACAAACACATGTAAAGCATTTTGAAATAACAATAAGTATACATATTTTCTAAATGAGTATAAGTATATATATATTTTCTAAATGAGAATTCAACTAATATTATTTTATATAAATGAACTTGAAAATAATTATTCAAATGACATTGCAGACTTGGGGATGGTATTTATTTTCTATATCAATTATCTCTTAGTAGTATGTGAATGTTTCTATAAATATGAGAGGTTTATGCACCTATTAGCTCTAACTATTAAATTTTGTCACTCGTATTAGTTTTCTAGAGCTACCCTAACAAAGTAACAGAAACTGGGTGGCCTGAAAGAGCAATCATACATTTTCTCAGTTTTACATGCTAGAAATCTAAAATCCAGATGCCAGCAGAGCCATGTTCTCTCTGAATGCTCAAACAATCTATTCCATGCCCTCTCTTAATTTCTACTGCTGCAGGAATCCTCACACATGCTTGGTTTGTAGAAATGTCAATGCAATGTCTGGCTGTGTCTTCATGTGCTGCCCTCCCTGTGTGTCTGTCTCCTCCTTTTAGGATACCACACTGAATTAAGGGCCCAGTTTGTTCCAATATAACTTGTTCTTAACTTCATTTAATATGCAAGGTATCCTTTTCCAAAAAATAATGATGTTCACAAGTATCATAGAAAAGGAAAGTATAGAACATACAATATAAATTTTTAATCCTCTGATCAAATTTTCAGGGTATTTATTATACATGTACTGTGACTCTTTGGGGAGAATAAGAAATTAGTTTAGAGTTGGGACAGACTCATTGTTCATGGAGCAATTTTTGATGGCATATCTTGAAAACATAATGTTCCTTCGAACATACATTGAGAAATATTGTACAAAATTATGATTAAAATAATTAATTTAAGTGCAATAATATGACTTAAATTACACAGATATTATTTATAATCTAACCTCTTAGACATCTATTTATACAGCTAAAACTTTCTTGCTTTAATTATTTACTATGGTATTCTATATGACAACATTATGGATTAGTTTTAGGGATTTTACTGTTATAATTAAACTAAAAATAAAGAAACCAATGTTTTGGTTGGCACTTGCTGATTTATTTTATTTTATTTTTGCCAACAATTTAGAGTTACATTTTAAAATTATTTGATATTTTTATTTTGAAAATAATACCTATTTAGGCTTTTTCCATGGAGAAATTTCAATTACTTTTGAAACCACATATGTCTATTTTCTATGTCATATTTTAGTTCAGACAATTAAGGAGGACAAATAAAATAGTTAGAATTTAATGGACATAACTTTTCCAAATTACATGACACCTATAAAGGTACCATCTCAAGGTAGAGGAGATCATACATCATGCACATGCATATCATGCAAATGGGCCATAAAAGAGACAGGCAAAATTGTTTGAAGGATATAAAAATCGTATTTTTAAAAAATAAAGTTTATAAAATCTATCAACTAGGGGAAAGCTGACATCCTAAAAATGGATGAAGACAGTTCAAATTAATGAAAGGCTTTATTTATATATGTACTGAAGAGGACCTAGATTGAGAGCAAAATTATGGCTTAAATAACAATGCAAGTACTGGAAGTGGATTGGATATTGAAGAATAGGTGCTATGAGCAGGATGTCTGCCTTATCCATCAAGAACTAATGTTAAGATCCTTTACAGTAAGGGATATGGTAAAAATTTGAAGACTTGAAAAAAGAAGAGAAAAAAAAGATAATAGATGAATGACTGTTTCTCATTTTTTGCTTTCCCCCCAAAACAATATTACGAAACACTCAGAATTATTGTGAAACATTCATAATTTAGCTACTGATAGAATGAATAGTGAAGATTTTTTTTTTTACACAGGAAGAACAAACTTCCCCCAAATTTTCAAAATCCAGGCGCAAGTGGTAGACCTATAACCAGGCGCCTTCTTCAGAAGAGCTTTTCTGATCCTTCTTTTAACCTCTTTGAAGCAAAGATGATTAGCAGTGATGCCATCCAACCACAAAAGTGTTCCTTCATCTGAGGCAGGTTTATATGAAGACCCCTCTCACATTAAAGCACATACCTACCATGTGTAAGGCTCTGGGATCATGCTCCAGTATAAATACATACATACATACATACATACATACATACATCATTGCACTTCATCACATCAATAGAATAAATAAGAAAAATATAAAATCAAATAAAAGAAGCAGAAAAAGCATCTTACAAAATCCAACACCAACTCATGATAAATATCTAAGCAAAACTAGAAACAGAGGAGAACTTCTTTGATTGATAAAGAATATCTACAAAAAACTAAACTAATGACTCATACCTAACAATAAGACCATAGATCTTCTAATGAGAATAGAAACAGAGTGAGGATGTCCTCTCTCATCATTTTCAAAATCATAGTTAATGTAATAAGACAAGAATAAAAAATAAAACAGTTACTGATTATAGATGAAGATTAAACAACTGTCTTTATTTGCAAATGACAGACTGCTCTATTTAAAAGATCTGAAAGAATAAACAAAAGTTTCTATAACTAATAATCCATTATAATAAGTTTTTAGGTGCTAGTTTAATATTCTAATATCAGTTCTTTTCCAGTTTCCACAAGGAATAAGTGGAAAGGAAAGTTAAATATGCAACTTATATTAGGACCCCTCAAAATGAAATAGGTAGGTATAAATATTAAAATATATTTGCAAGCTTTAAGTGAGAAATACTGTAAAGCTCATATGAAAGAAATTTTAAGAAGAACTAAATAAATGGGAAGTTATTCCCTGTTTATGAATAGAAGATTCAGTGTCTTTAACATATCATTTCTTCACAATGCTATCTACAGGTTCAGTGCAATCTAATAAAAATTTTAGCCATTTTTTTATGGATATTGGCAAACTGATTCTAAAGTTTATTTAGAGAGGCTGGAGACCCAAAATGGCCAAAACTATATTGAAAGAGAAAAATAATCTTAGAAGACTAAGAAAAAGTACTGGACTTTAAGACAGTATAAATTCATAGGAGTCAAGATAATGTGGTATTGATGAAAGAACAGACAGACAAGGCAATAAAACAGAATACAGAGCCCTGAAGTAGACCTACATAATGTAGTTAATGATATTTGACAAAGGAGAAAAAGTGATACAATGGAGCAAAAGCAGTTGTTTTCTCAATAAATGGTGCTAACAAGAGGGCATCTTCATGCAAAGAGATAATGTAGACAAAGACTTCATAGTTCTGAATGTAAAATGCAAAACTATATTAACATTAATGTTGGAGAAAACCTAGAGAAAGTTTGGTATGGCACTTTTTAGACCCAACATGGAAAGCAAGATACATTAAAAAGAATTGGTGAACTGGGCTTGATTAAACTTATTTTTTCAAAGAAAGACAATGTTCAGAGAATTTAAACACAAATCACACTGAGAAAAAATATTTTCAACAGACATATCTGATAAGGTACACAAATAATGATAAGACCTCAACAATAAGGAAAAAAACAACTTGAGTAAAAAATAGAAAAAAGACCTGAATAGATACTTTACCCACAGAAGACATGTAGAGCAAGAGAGCATATGAAAATATGATCAACATTATATGTCCTTAGAGCATCATGAATTAAAACAATAATGAAATACCATAACAAATTCATTAGAAGGGGTAAAACCCAAAGCTACGATAACACCAACTGCTGGCAGGGATGTGGAGCAACAGGAACACATATTACTTGTTGGAGGGAATGCTCAATGGTACTGCCAGTTTGTAAGAAATCAACAATTTCTTCCAAAATAAAATGTGTTTTTACTATCCTATGCAGCAGTCATGCTCCTTGATGTTCACCCAAATGAATTGAAAACATGTCCATACCAAAACCTGTACACAACTGTTTATAGCAGCTTACTTGTAATTGCCTAAACTAAGGAGCAAATTTCAGTAGTCGAGTAGATAAACTGTACTACATATAGAATATTGAATATTATTCAGCACTAAAAGGAAATAAGTGATTGACCCATACAAAGACATGGAGAAAACTTAAAAGCATATTACGAAGTGAAAAGAACCAGTCTGAAAATACCATACACTATATAGTCTCAATTACACAAGATTCTGGACAAAGAAGGACTGTGGAGACAATAAAATGATCAGAGTGTTATAAGAAGTTAGGGGAAGGAAGGGAAGAAGAGGCAGAACACAGAGAACTGGTCTGCATAAAACTGCAATGGTGGCTACATACTATCATATTTTGTGCAAACCCATAAAAGGTACAACAGGAAGAGTGGGACCTAATGTAACCTGGGTTTTGATTGGTATTTGTGTCAATATAGATTCACTGATCGTAACAAAGTGCCAATGTGATACCATATATTAACAGGTAATGAAACTGTGTATGTATGAAAACAGGAGTATATGGCCTCTCTCTATACTTTCCACATAGTTTTAATCAGAACCTAAATCTTCCTTAGAAAATAAAATTTGATAACTAGAATAAAAGGAGTACACTGCTTACAGAATAACTTACTTCCAAATAATATTTGTAGTAACAATTGTTTTATTTTTTATTTAGTGCTATTATTAAACAACAAAAAGATTATGAAAAGCATTTTGAAGAATTAGAGCTCTATAATGGAAAAAGTTAGGTTCTTTGCAAATACTTGTGAAAGAAGTCAGCTGGGCATACTATTTATGAAGTTTGTAAATATCTATTTATCGGGGTTTTTACATTTAATGTTAAGTTCACAGTATGCTAGAGACAGTTAATATTGGCTTACAAGTGCTCTTTATTAATGTGTCTTCCCTACTTTTCTTTGAGTATTTTCAAGATTGTTATACCATTTTAGCAAACTCTATAAATTGGATTTTTTTTCCCCTTTGGTAATGGATGTCGAGTCTCTTGTTAAATAGCAGCACCCTAGTGTATCACCACAGGATTCATAAGGTCTCTGAGGCTTGGGATTGAACAGATCTTATTCCTTCTAATTCCATACTCAGTGTGTGGCCCAAGGCATGCCTCAAAAGTAGGATTTAAAAGGTATATGTTGAGTTGTTGAATCTGTTTAGAAAATTAATAGCAGTGCTGTTATGATTGAAAGAAAATGAGAAAATTTAGGACCCAAAGGTAGAAGTACAGTGAGAAATGATGCTAAAATGAAAGGTCAGTAGAGCATCTTTCTTAGAAAAAAGAGAGGGGAGAAAAAAGGTACATTTTAAAAGGATAATTAAAAAATGAAGCTCAATGTCATGTGTTGTATTGGAAAGTAGAGATGTAAAGTGTAAACAAGGTTTGGCATGCCAAAGATAGTGAATCCATAGTTACCATTTTTAGAACAGTATTGTAGCAAAAAAAAAAAAAATCTAAAAGGCTGAAAATTGATGAGTAATTGGATGAATAATTGAACAGTGAAGACAAGTGAAGGAGCCCCTCCTCCTTCCACTTGGGAGGACTGACAGACTTCAGGGCCTCCTGCTTCTTGGGTGGGTGCTTGTTTCCTTGCCCAAAGCTCTGTGTGCCTAATCAGTGAAAGGAGGAACAGGAATTAGAGGGTCATTCCAGCTGGAAAGTTAAAAGTTTTGTGGTTCTTTGAAAATATTCAGAGTAACAGAGAGAGAAGAAAAGATGATACTTGAGGAAGGATGATCATTTTTCCATGTAAAAAAGAATCTGGATATATTGGTAAATAGAAAGGAATGATCCAAAGTAGACACTGGATTAGACTGAATAGTTAAAGGTAGAAAGACATACAGACTGGAGTGAGGAAAGAAATACAGGCAAGGGTACAAAGTCTACGGGAAAGTTGAAAAAATATATATATATATATATTTCTCATGAAATAATGACAGAAATGACCTGAAATAAGGTCATACTCTCGTGTTGCTGCTCTAAATATTTTTATATACAGCATATCTTTAAATTCTTTAAAAATCTAAAAGACAGGAAGCTTTTAATTCCTGTTTTAAAAGCGAGGAATTGGGAGGTTCCCTGCTCAAAGAACATGTTTTGGAAACGGGATTTGAACCCAAAATTATGACTCAGAATGTGTAGGGCAGTAGGCAGAATCTGGATCAAGACCTGTTGAATCACTTACCATATAGATACCTCAGCCAAGATATTTGCTACTTTATGTCTCTTTCCTTAGTCATCAAATAGGCACTGTATTTTGTTTCTATACATGTGACCTATAGTGGTATTATGAATTTACTTAAGAAACTGTGTTTTAGAATGTATTAAGTGTGATAGATATGTATAATGTTTTATGCACAATGGGCAAAAAGTTATCAAAATTTTTATTTTAGGGACTAAAAACTAAAACACTTATTTTCAGATGTCCTCAGTGACTTAAAGTGGATAGGGCCATATACTAATAATGAGAAAAAAATTGTATTGGAAGCAAAAGAAACATGGAAAAGATTTGGACAAATTAATACTGAAGAATCCCCAGTAGTACTACTATTTTTACTCCAGTTTGGTAATGGGAAATTTGCCAGACCATAACAAAGGAAATTCCAGATTATGATTGAGCAGATACTCTGATGTTGGCTGCAGTGCCATTTTCCTTTCTGTCAACATTAATACCATCTTATATTGTTACAGTGTGTCAGACATACAATTGCACTTGCTATGGAAACAGAGGTTTCTCTTGAGATTCTGAACATTAAGACAACAAGAGTGTTGGATGCATACACCCATACAAGAGCTTTTCTTTTTGCATTTTCTCTTTTGTCTTTGGCCAAAAGACAAAAATGCCAAAATGAAGCCTGGGGGGCTGAGGAGCTTCTTATTTTTGTGGCTTCCTTGACCCTGGATATGAGTTTGCTTCTATTTTCAGTGTTTAGTCCACTACTTTGTCTTTTTCTAAAATGCAGTAAATTTTAGTAGCCATGATGACATCCAGGGTGGGAAATATTATTATTACTCTTTTGCTGTTTTGGTTCAAGAATAGTCTGTGTGGGGATAAAAAGACAAAGAGAAAAAAAAATGTTCATGCCCACCCACAACTGAAAAGCCCTCCTAAGTTAAAGTAATTAAAGTCCAGCTTGTGGCTGGAGGTTGTGTGTATCTAAACCCCAGAGATAACATAAAAACGGCCTCCAGGCATCCTCTGAGACAGAAGATGTTCAATCAGATTCCAAGAACTCAAGAACATGTGTTTTACAAGGGAGAAAGCCAAAATACAAACTTTTCTGTAAAAACTACAAATACCATATGGAAAATTGATCCCATAAACTAAGAAGAAAAACATAATAAAGGAATGATTTTTGAATCCCATTATGCCAGTTAAGGGATATATTTCAGTCTTCTATCCTAATTTCCAGAAAATAGGACTGAATCAAAAGGAAGATTTGATGAGTAGTTCAAGTGTCATTTCTGGTTCTCTTAGCAAACCTTATACAGCTGGTTACCTTGTCTTGTTACTTGAAAAAATCAACCAGTTTCAGAGAGAAAGAGACAGACAGACACATCATTAATTGCATTGGCTTCCTGTATTTTTTTGGTAGTTTAGATTAGTGTTAGTTTCCCCTGAAGTAAAGTAGTTGGATGTAAGCAAATTTATCTTGTTTAAGTTGTAGATAGCCTCCTGATGTGTAAAGAGATCAGAGATGCCATATTCTCCATTTGGGATGCTATTTTCTGTATTTGTTTATAAATTATTAAAACAAGAGTTCAGTAGTGAGATCATAAACTACAATTAGCATAAGCTCTTCCCTTACATAAAAATATATTTTACATTATTTTTACTATTATTTCAAATCATGAAGTATGAATAATGACATTTTATCAGATCTTGAATTTTTCATGAGAACTTATGCTTTTCCGGTGGTTTTTAATATTTAAAATTTTACTTTATTCAATTCAAATACATTTATTTTATTGTCTGTTTTAGATAATTCTATCATGTTCTGAAGAACTTTTTGCATTACAGTTTTGCATACTTACCTTTTTCAGGATTTTTTAAAAATAGAAAGCCCATTGTCTGGCTCATAAAATTATTTCTCTCTAGAACAGATTTGCTTTTATTTTTGCTTGGCACTCTGAATATTACATAGTCTTGATCAAATTTTATTAATTGCTTAATCCTTTCATTGAGATTCCCACAGTATGAAAAATAGGGCAAATCTGAACCCTATACCAGAAAAAGCACAGTGTTATAGGTTTTATTTATTCCAAGGAATTTTTGCTTTTCCTTTTTAGAGCCTTGGACAGAGAGAGGTTTTCTGCTCTGCACAGAATGTAGGTAGCTACACTCCTAACTAGAGTGCCATCTCTCACAAATGCTGATTCTGCATAGACTTGTCAGTTTTCACTTCTTACTTCTCTGAGTCTTAAAGTCTAATCCCCCATAGTCCCAATGCAGACACTAGTGCCAAGGTTTTCATTCTTTGGATCTGAGCAAATCTGATGGTGCAAAGTGAACTTGCACCCTTGTTCTGGGTTTCAGTTTTCTCTCCAGTAAGACATCAACAAATTTCCATCTCTTGTTTGTAAATTCAATTCAGTAACCTCACATTTTAGTATTCTAGAGATTTTGTAGGAAAATATTGTGACAGTTCTTTGTGTACAATTCAGTGATCCAAGAAATTCCCAGTAAGTTGGGAAAACATGTTTTCTGGGTGTGTCTGTGAAGGTATTTTTAGAAGGGATCAGCATATGAATCATGGAGTGTGTTAAGAAGATCTGTTCTCACCAAATAGGTGAGTATCATCCAGTCCACTAAGAGTCTGGATAGAAAGAAGGAGGGAGGGGGAATCCTTGCTTTCTCTTCTCCTGCTAGGATATCCATCCTCCCCACTTTTAATATTAGAGATCCTGGTTACACCACATCCCCTCCCCAACATTGGTTCTCAGGCCTTTCCTGGGGCTGATTGACACTATCAGCTTTCCTTCTCCCTGGCCTTGAAGTTTTCAGGAATGGATTAGGTTTTAAGACACATTTTAGTAATGGCAAGTTATCTTCTGATGGAGATATAATAGTCTCTTCTTTCTCTGCTCCTCTCTGCTAAACACATCTATAAATCCTGAACATAACATTAGAGACAACCAAATAGAATTCTGAAAGATTTTAGGAAGAAGGGGAGCTGCACTGGAACCCCAAGATTTAAGGAACAGCATATCAGCACATCATCTCTCATTTCCTCACATAGCAGAAAGAGAAGATCCAGACCTTTCATTTTCTGACCCCCTAAGAAAAACAGGAAGCAGTCCAGGTAGTCTCATTCCTCCCCAGGATGGGATGGGAATTCCTCTGGAAACCACAGGGAAGGCCAATCGTGTGGAGGATGGATCAGGATCTGTGCCAACAATTAGCAGCCATTAGAAGCGCTCTCCCAAGATTCTCCCTGTCTTTTGTGGATAGGTACCAAGGAAGGTGAGTTGAACCTGAGAACATTACCCAACCACTGAATACAGCCAGGCCACGGAGGCTGCTCGCATGGGAAGGCCTGGGATTCCTCTCCTGTTTTAGTCAACTTTTACAGTCCAAAAAGATCTGACCAGAAGAATTTTAGGGAAGAAAATTGTATTTGAAGGCTTACGGTTTCAGAAGTCTTAGTCCATAGAAGGCTCCATTTCTCAGGGCTCAAGGTGAGGCTGAACATCATGGCAGAAGAGTGTGGCAGAGGGAAGTAGCTGATTTGATGACCAGAAAGCAGACAGACTCCTCTCTCTAGACATAAAATATATACCTTATAGCTACACCCCCAATGAACCAGCCACACCCAACTGGCCTCCAGTTAACACCCAATTAATCCCATCAGGGATTAACTCACTAATTATTTTGAGACTATAACCCCATCATTTCTCCTCCAAACCTTTTTGCATGGACTTATGTGAGCTTTGGGGGGACACTACATCTAAACCATAACACATCCCCTACCGAGGGACAGTAGGACAGCAGAAGTCACTGTTAGGTGATTTTTACCACAACAAAATATGACCCCGGAGGTAATCTCTGTCCTACAGAAGCAAAAGAGATGACTTCTTGCTAAAATAGTCCCAAGTCAGAGAAGCTAATTCACTCACGTGGGCCTGAGCCTTCTCTTTCTCATCAGGAGAACATGGGAAAGGCAGAAGTAAGGACGTAGACAGAAGCCTTGGACTGAGAAGCCAGTTTGTCCCTATGGGTCTCCGATTTCCCTCTTGATGGAGGGAAAATGTGCCTAGTTGTCTGATTCGGAGAAAGCCTTTTCCTTTTTTTAATTTATTTTTTATTTGCTATTTTTATTTATACATGACAGTAGAATGCATTTTGACATATCATATATACATGGAGTATAACTTCCCATTCTTGTGGATATATGTGATGTGGAGTTACAGTGGTCATATATTCATATATGAACATAGGGAAGTTATGTCCCATTTACTCAGGGAAAGCCATTTTTGGCAGCACCAAAAGTGAGCACTGGTAGTCCCAGTGGTACCACTTAAACCAAGGAGGCCAGAATAACCTACACAGTTCTGCAAATTAAATTGGTAACTGAGAACAGAGCTCACAGAAAAGCAAACCAGGACCTGTGTGTTAAACCTAAACAGAGTCACTGTTGCAGAAACAAACAAACAAACAAAAAGGCCAGGGATGCTGGACATGGTGGCGCACACCTTATATCCGAGCGGTTTAGGAAGCTGAGACAGGCGGATCACAAGTTCAAAGCCAGCCTCATTAAACAGCAAGGTGCTGAACAACTCAGTGAGACTCCGTCTCTAAATAAAATAGAAAAAATTGGCCTGGGGATGTGGCTCAGTGGTTGAGTGCCTCTGAGTTCAACCCCTGTTACTCCCCTGTCCCCTGCCCCCTGTGCACACACACAAAAGGCCAGGGATGGTGGCACACATCATTTGCCTATTGAGGATAGAAAGTTTGAGCCCATTATGGACAATTTAGTAAGGCCCTGTCTCAAAATAAATAAAGAAGGCTGGAAATTTAGCTTAGTGATAGGGTGCTTGTCTCTTATGCATGAGGTCCTCCATTCCATCCCCAGTACTGCAAAAAGGAAAAAAACAAAAAAAAACAACTAAACGTCTCCTTGTATAAGGAATAAAATGTTCACAATGCAATAGGAAATCACCTATTAATACCAAGAACCAGGAAAATCACCCATGGTGAGTTGAATCAGACGTTAGAATTATATGAAAAAAAATTTAAAGCAGCCGTCATAAATACATACACTCCAATGTATAACTATAAATTACATCAGAGTGTGGGATGCAGCTAAAGTGGTATATGGAAACAAATTGTTATGGCTACATACAGAAAAGACTCAGATTAATAATCTAAGCCATTCCCTTAAGATACAAAAATAACACAACCAAAAACAAAACAAAACAAAAATCCCCCCAAAAACAAGATTGTCAAACTTTTTTTCCAGAGTGATTAGACCATTTTACATGTCCATCAATAAAGTATGAGAGATTCAATTTCTCTTCCTCAGCATTTGGTGTGGTTACTAAATTTATTTCAACTATTTTGACAGATACAAAGTGGTTTACATTGTGATTTTAATATTTATTTTCCTAATGACTGATGATATTCTATTCACTTGCTTATTTGCTTTGGACCATATTGCTTTATCTTTTAGTATAAGAATACTGTGTTTATATGTACTGGTAACTTGTCATTCATATTTATCAACTTATTTTTCCATATTCACTTTATCTTTCAACATTTCTATGTCTTATTTTTTTAATATGTAAGCAATTCTGTGTATAATTCTAAGTTCTACTTTTTAAAATTTAATATTATGGTCTGTATTTTTTAAATTGGCAATTCTGATATATTTATGTTCACTGTAGTTGTTGATACATCTAGATTTGTTCTGTAATTTTATTTGTATGTTTTTAAAAACTTTGTTTATAGTTCCTTTTCTTGATTTTTCTTCTTTTTGGTTGACTGAATTTCTTTCTGCTTTTTCTCTCTACTTATTTCAAGGACGATACATTATATTATATAGTGGCTACTCTGAAAATTTCCTTGGAACTAGTCAGAGTTCATCAAGTAGACAGAAATTCAGTCATATGAACAGGCAAAATGTAATAGAAAGAATTATACTTTAAAAGCACAAATAAGATTATAGAAATCAATATAAATATAGAATTTAAAACTGTAGGACAAAATATTGAATATAAACTTTTAATACAGAGACCTTTAAAAAACAAGAACAACCAGTTGTTTAGTTAACCATGGTGGTTAAGTACAAATGTGCTAAAGGACAATGCTAAGTTTTCCTGAGGCAGCAAGTGTAAAAGAGGAGTCACCACCTCAAGGAGAGGACAATGTGAGCACTGAGGAATTAGGATAGGGCCTCCTTCTCCTAAGGCTGAGCTCATCATCTCTGGAAGAGGGTGTGGCTACCACAAGAGGCTGTGGCCTTCCTATGGTAAAGAAAGGTACCCAAAGGCCAGGGCCTAAGCTGATCTATAGAAACAGAGACAGAACCCTGATGGTACCACTGGCATTACCCAGAAAGCAGTTCAGTTCACTGATTACAGAACAAATCTAGATCTAGCTAAGCAAGCAGGGAACTGCTGGGGAGCTCCTCCGCTGACTTGTTTGGGAACAGCTGAGTGGGGAGTATTACTTGAGAGAGAGAGAAAGTAGTCTGTGAGGGTTACTGGAATCCCATACCTAAATAAAATAAATAAATAAAATAAATAAATATAAATAAAATAAAATAAATAAATATAAATAAAATAAAATAAATAAATATAAATAAAATAAAATAAATAAATATAAATAAAATAAAATAAATAAATATAAATAAAATAAAATAAATAAATATAAATAAAATAAAATAAATCCCATACCTAAATAAATAAATAAAAATAACCCACCCACCCCCACTTAAAAGGAGAATTACACCTTGGAAGAGAGACATCTTCCTGTGGATATTCTGACCCCAAAGCTCTTCCATATTCAAAGCCATGTAAAAGTGTGTTAGCTAGCAAAGAGAATGTTTCAAAGTTAGAAGGGACTAGTTAGTTCCAGCTTCACAAAGCCAGACAAAAATAGCAATTAGAACCTTCAAGACAATCTTTAGATAACTGGCATAAGAGCTGTTATAGTTTAGATCTAGAAGGGCCCTCAAATTTTCATGTGTTCAGAAGTAGATTTGGGGGAAGTGATTAGACCTTTAGACCTCTGACCTCACCAGGGGATTAATCCATGGATGACTGACTAGATTACTAGGAGGAAGTAAGTCACTAGGGTTGTGCCCTGGAAGTGTCTGTCTTCTCTCTGGCCTTTGTCTGTCTGTCTGTCTCTCTCTCTCTTTTTTTCCCCCTCTCTCTCCTTCTCTGTTCCATGTCTGCCATGAGCTAAGAAGCATTTTTTCATCATGCTCCTTTCACCATGTTTCTGCCTTGGAGTCAGGCAACCATGGACGAAATCTCTAAAACTGTGAGACAAAAATGAATCTTTCATCCTCTAAGTTGTTCTTGTCAGGTGTTTGGATCACAGCAACAAAGAGCTAACACAAAAATTTAACAAACATTATTACTGGGGCTGGGGTTGTGGCTCAGCAGAAGAGCACTCACCTAGCACATGCAAGGCCCTGGGTTTGATCCTCAGCACCACATATAAATAAATAAAATAAAGGTATTGTGTTCAACTACAACTAAAAAAAATATTTTTAAAATTTTAGAAAAACAATATTACTAATTTGTAGTGAAAGCTACTCCCAATCAACTTCAGAATCTTATGACCCTTATATTTCCTTTGCCTCCTTGATACACAAGCTATCACTATGTAGTTCAGTTTGTATTTTTAATAGCACAGTTTACTTATTTTTTTATTATCAACACTTTAAAATAGCAATAGAAAATGTGTTCACATTTACTTACATACTGCCTGTTCTATTTGTTTTCCATCCTTTCTTCTATTCAGAATTTTTTTCTTGTGATTTCCCCTTCCCTTGAAATTCTTATATAAATGCTTTTAAAATATAGGAATGTTAGTAATGAATCCCCTTTTATCATAACATTTTACTTTAAATAACATTGAAAGATAATTCAATGGAAACAAGTTAATGGCAGTTATGGTGGAGAAGTCTTGAAATATTACTTCTGCTAATGTATGTTCTTCAATATTAGTTATGTGATAATGTGTCCTGATACAGACTTTTTTTTTGTGTACCCTGCTTGAACTATGCTCTGCTTCCTACACCTTCCTGTGGATCAATCTGTTCTTGAAACTACATGCTCATCATGTTGTAAAACGTGGCATTTTTTTCTTTCTTTTTATTTTTCTTATTTTGTATACCAATTATACATTGTGTGAGACAATCCATTCTATTCTACAATTCTCTGAATTACTCCCTTTTATTTTCTATTTCCTATCATATTCTATATTATTTCTTCCTACCTGTGACTTATCTTCTGTTGACATATTGATTGTACATTAAGTTCCATTGATTATTTTTTATTTATTAAAGTTTTATTTATTTCTTTTGCAATATTCTTGGAGTAATTTTTATAGTCTCTGATTTCTTACTTATTTCTAATAGTCTCTTTTTAGATTTTATACATTCACATAATAATTAAAATATATAAAGCACCTAGAGGTCAAAACTCTTGCTAATTGTTATCAACAAATGCTTATATAATGGGCAACTTTCCTCTATTTGATCTTGCATGTTAATTCATATATGAGTGGTTTAATTATGATAGATTTTTTTCTGATTACTTATAATGCCAACAAGTAATATACAATTCTGTAAGATTATGCCATACATACACATCTGAACTGTATTACCCCTCTTCCTTTTTTTAAAAATTGAGGATGTCTTCTTCTAAAGACAAATTACTTTTGCTTCTGCTTGGAGAAAGGGCTGCCTACTTAACAAAACAAATACTATCTTTTTTCAGAAGACTTCTGAGGTTCAGTGCCCTTAACTTCTTGCTGCTTTAAGTTTTAGGATGTATCCAGTCCTGGGCTTTTCTTGGTTGGTAGGCTTCTCATGGTGTCTTCTATTTCATCACTTGATATGAATAGAGAGCCTACATCTTGGAAGCAAATTTTTACACCTCACATATCAGATAGAATACTAATCTCAAGGATATATAAAGAACTCAAATAGCTAAGCATCAAAAAAAAACCCAATAAAAAATGGATCAAGGACATGAACACTTTTCAGAAAAGGATATAAAATCAATCAAATATATGAAAAAATGTTCATCGTCCCTAGCAATTAGAGAAATGCAAATCAGAACTACTCTAAGATACCCTCTCATTCTAGTCAGAATGGCAGCTATTATGAAGACAATAAATGTTGGTGAGGATGTGGGGAAAAAAGCACACTCATACATTGCTGGTAGGACTTCAAATTGGTGCAGCCAATATGGAAAGCAGTATGGAGAATCCTTGGAAAACTAGGATTGGAATCACCATCTGACCCAGCTATTCCACTCTTCTGTCTATGCCCAAAGGACTTAAAAACAGCATACTACAGGGACATAGCCACATCACAATGTTTGTAGCAGCACAATTCACAATAGCTAAACAGTGGAACCAACCTAGATGCCCTTCAGTAGGTGAATGGATTAAAAAATATGGTATATATACAAAACGGAATATTACTCAGCAATAAAAGAGAATAAAATTATGGGATTTGCAGGTAAATGGATGAAGTTGGAGAAGATAATGCTAAGTGAAGTTAGCCAATCCCAAAAATCAAATGCCGAATGTTTTCTCTGATATAAGAAGTCTGATTCATACTGGAGTAGGGAGGGGGGAGCATGAGAGGAATAGAGGAACTCTAGATAGGGCAGAGGTGTTGGAGGGGAAGGGAGGGGGCATGGGGTTAGCAATAATGTGAATGTGAATAATGTGGAATGTGATGGACATCATTATTCAAAGTACATGTGTGAAGACATGAATTGGTGTGAACATACTTTATATACAAACAGAGATATGAAAAATTTTGCTTTATATGTGTCATAAGAATTGCAATGCATTCTGCTGTCATGTAGTTTAGAAATAAAATCAATTAAAAAAAAGAGCCTTACATGCCGCAAAAAAAAAAAAAAAAGTTTTAGGATGTAAGTGACAGTATAGTCACTGGTCATCTTTAGCAATTACTTGTAAATTTGAGTTCCAATTCCCTTCTCTCTCTTTTTTTCCTGACTATACAATATCAAATTTTTAGATTCATTGAATGTATTAATCATGACTTTTAAATTTAGGATTTACTTGTAGCAGTAGAGTCCTTCAGAACAACCAGTCTAACTACTACCAAAATCAAATTCTCAAATAGATTTTTTATTACTTAAACTTAATAAATACTTGACAGTGATTCTGCTGCAACTTGCTACTTGGAAATTACTAGTATACACAGTCAAAGCATGTAAGAATATTCCGAGGTAAAATTTTGGTATTTTTATAAAAACAATTTAAGAATTATCTACCACTTTTATTTTAATTTTGCCTGAATGAACATCATCATTTTTTCCTGAATTTCTATTTGAGATTTTTAGAGGTTATTTTAGAGATATTTTGGAGCTATTTCAGTGCAAGTTCCAGATGATTTATTTAAAAGTTTAGGTTAACTAAACATTTTACCACACAAATAAAATCTTTAGTTCCCATTAAACATAGCAAGAATTGGAACTCAAATTCTTGGGAATAAACTTATACACAAGAATATATTTATGAGGACAGTAAATCACTCATTTTAGAGTTGTCGTGAAATTTCATTTAAATTAAGTGAAAGATGTTATATGAAGTACTGTTATTATAACTTTTACTGATTTAGATTATTAATGAAAAAATTTATTCTTATATCAGATATTGTAAGTCACCCACAGTAGTGCTAGAAAAAATGACAAAACACTCACAAAATATAATTTTTATTAGAAATTTGTCAGTTTACAAGGAACAAAGTACACACATGTAAAATAAAATAGAAAAAAGCCACAAATCTAAAATATAATTGGGAAATTTTTTAGGAATATTTACCTATCATTTTGAATCTCAAACTCTTAGAATTTTCCTCAAATTTCCAACCATTATTTTCTAGAATTTATTGCATAATTCAGTGAATCACTAATCTCATACATTTGAGCACATCATAATCACATGAATGGCTTGCTCAAAACAGAAATTCTTGGAACCATAAAGACTAAGGAAATTAGAATCCTTGGGAAACTGGGTGTCTTTAAATTTTAAGAATTCCAGGTAATTCTAAATCAGTTTTAAGACAGTAGACTGAATGATCTTTGGCTTGATTCTCCCACTCAAATTACATAAATGGACCCTGAATTAACTGACAGTTGGATTTATTCTTATTTTTAATAAAATCAAAACAATTATAATTATTAATAGGATTTTGAGTGTGTGTACATTAGCCATTTATAATGACTTGAGGTGAATTTCTTCACTATATAGTTCATTTGCTTCTGGTAAGAATTCTTTTTAAACTGTTATGTCCCTGTTTTCTGAAAGTCTGTGATGATTGATTTAGCACACTTATTTTCCAAGTTTTTAATACATAAATATTTTGTCTCAGAGTTTGGGATGAGGATAATCCTTGGCATTAGGCACTAATATCATGTAATAGTGTTTTCTTACAGTTTTTAGAACAAATATCTAAAAAGTATATAAAGACATGATTTTGTTAATAACTAGCCCTATATGAATATTTATATGTACAATTATATGCAAATATAACATAGTAATTATATTCAAATTTAAAGTGTTCATTTGGCAGAGATCATGCTACACAAACACAATCACATTGTGTTTTGTCCAGGCTGGGAGTTTATGAATTAGCTTAATTTTTTGTGTACCACTATACCAAAGTTGCATTTTAGTGTCTCCTTTCTGTCCAAATTACAGTTTATCCTCTTTTCAGATATCACATGTATCCTCAGCTACAAGTATAAGTGTAAAGGAGTGTCCTGGATTGCAAAGGATTGTTTTGAAACAAGAGAAAGCAACTCTATCACTTTTATACAAAAGTCTCTCCTCCACTCATTGTCTATTGTCTTAAAAATATAGAATTAATTTTTTTTCCAATTAGTATTTATGTCGTGGGGTATCCATGTCTTCTCTCTTTCAGTGTCTGTATCTCTGTTTCACTGTTTTTCTCTCTCTCTGTATATATATATATATATATATATATATATATATATATATATATACACACACATGATTATGAATATATATATATATATATAATTACATGTATATAAACAGCTATAAATATACAAATATATAGACTATATATAGTAATACATTCAAAGATATAATATTGTATTTGCATAAACATAAATATAAAAATACATTTATCAAAATCTAAATGTAGTATATTATATATATAGATATGTATGTAAATTCATATATGAACATACACACGTTAAAAAAAAGTGAGAAAACTAAAGATACCAGAGCATGAATATCAATTTAATGGGGAGAAGACATGAGGCATTGGATTTTGAGTAGCTATGTTTTAAAAGCCCACCAGGAATTTTTCTGTGTAGAGCTGCTGATGACTTCTAATACAGATAGCTAAATTTCTTCTAACTTTCAAAGTCAATGAAATAGTTTGGGTTTGCATTAACTAATAATTACATATGCATTGATTTTTAAACTTAATGAATGTATATTTAAATCCTAATTTTGAAGATGATTTTCTTTTTATTATTTATAATGCCAACAAGCCACATATATTTCTGTGAGATTGTGCCAAACATGCACATATGAACTGTATTGACCCTCTTCCTTTATTAGAAAGTGTTTTCCAACTGTTATCACTGGGGCTTCTGCAGTTGAACACGAACACATGGTATGGCACCCAGTTTTTCTATTCTGTGCTTCCCAGTTCTGTCTCACCAAATAGTGACAACCACATTTAGTTTATCTACTATGTCACAGAGTGATTTTGATTATTAATGTTCTAGTTAAAATGAATATATATCAATGTAAATAACAGAAGTTGCCCAGCTTAATGATTTCAACAAGAATGAAGGCAGTAATGTGTATTTTAACCAAAATTTTGAAGAATCATTTATATTATTAAGTAGTATACAAATATAAAAATGACTGTAATGTTCATAGGGTGTAACTATTGTTTTGAATACAAACTTGATCTTGAGAGGTTTCATGCAAAATATAATTAAAATAACATGAAATACAGTGTGATTCTTCAATAGAATTAATCATTTTATGTATTCGAACATATGCAAGTCATCTTGCATCATTGGTAAATTCAGAATTCCATTTTTTTTGTTATGAGCAAACGTGTAGGGATTGATGAAAATATAAAATTCAAGAATTCATCACAAACTAGCATGTGATGTAATATTCTACATATTTGTAGAATACTATATTCAAAAACCTTTGCCATTCCCTGGATATTATTATTATTTAGTTTGCCAGTTTGTAAGAACCAAGATCTTCCAAACACAGTAGGCAATAGGAAAGTCCATTTGTTTGCTCATGAATTTTCTGCAGGCACTGAAGATTCAGGCAAATAATTGACAGTCATTTTCAACTAGATATTAGACTCACACCTTCTCTAAACATTTTTGTGAGAGAATGCCCTATCAACTTATAACTAATCCCCTAATATCCTCTTACAGACTTAATTTTGTTTTATTATTTGTTTTTGTACTACTCTGCTTTTTATAATAAGAATCAGTGTACAGTGCCAATGTTAGCATAGCAAATTATTATCAGAAATTGGGTTAACTTTATTAAGTTTCCATTTAGTATTTTTTATTTAACTATAATTTATACAAGGAAATGGTTCATAGCTGCCCAAATTGTCCGTGAATGTAACTTATTTGTAGTTTAAAAATCAATACACTTTCTACCTTTAAAGAAAATCCGTTCTATCTCCAGAATATAAAATTAAAATTATAACTATATTTTAAAATTTTAATTCCTACACTAATAATAATGGTTTATTAATTTAGAATAAAAAACACAGATGGCTTTGGTTTCTTTATTAAAACCTTAGATTAGTGTGCAACAAGACAGAAATTGAAAATGTCTTTTCCTGTTAGTTAAAGATAATCTTAAGTCAATTTATTTCTCTTTAATTGGGAACAGGTTTGAATGAACTTCCCAGATATATTAGCTAAGTTTGCTTTTAGTTATTTAAATTTAGCTAATAAATATATGTAATAAAATTACAGAGTATGAGCATTCTAGGAGTTTAATAGGTTTAAATTTTCATCACACATAACAAGTAAAACTTTAGTTTTTCTTTGGACTTTGTATTGAACAAATTTCCATGAACTAGTTATACTTCTAATATTTTAATTGAGAACACTTAGAGACATGAATATGCTTTGTTATACTGTAATTGGAGATCTAGTTAGTCAAGGAAATGATGGTCTTTTGCCAAAATTAATTCTGGCAAGCAACTCTGGAATAATATATTAAATCCCAAACCATAAAAACAGCACCTCAGTAAAAAGGAACTGATGATTCAAGGTTGGCAGGGTCTCCCTGTGCTTAATTTAAGGACTAGCTTAAAGGCTGGTCAAAACAATATTGGAAAAGGATGAATTTATCTTTCCAACATGTTCCCAGAGTTCAAAAATATAATAGAGATATCAAAAAGATTGTTGAAAATTACAGCTTTAGAAAATTAGGTCACAAGATGAATTTGGAAGCTATCAATAAATAAGAGCCAAAAATTATAATAGAAATGTTTTTTTTTTGAAAGCCTTTATACAATTTCCCTCTGAGGAATATTTGTTTGCCTGTATTCTCCCTCCTTTTTAGCAATATGTTTCCTCTATCTAGACTTGTTAATTAATTCCTCATTAAAGAACTTAATTTTTGAAGGTAACAAGCTTTATCATACAATTCACAAGTGAGTCCAACTCCATGAAGTCATGACCCTCCCATTTAATTCTCATCCTTGTAACTGTAAAGTGCTTATTCTTACACAGTTCTGGTTGTACCTTCCATTCACATTGTCCTTCCAGTGATGGTACGCTAGAACCTCCTTAACAAAGAACTTAGGGGCCATAACTTCCTTTTTAAAAATTAGTTTTTAAATTTATATATGACAGTGGAATGAATTACAATTCATATTACACAGATAGAGCACAATTTTTCATATCTCTGGTTGTATACAAAGTATATTCACAACAATTCATGTCTTCATACATGTACTTTGGATAACGATGACCATCACATTCCACCATAATTTCTAACCCCATGCCCCCTCCCTTCCTCTCCAACACCTTTGCTCTATCTAGAGTTTGTCTATTCCTCCCATGCTCCCTCTCCTTACCCCACTAGGAATCAGTCTCCTTACATCAGAGAAAACATTTGGCATTTGGTTTTTTGGAATTGGCTAACTTCACTTAGCATTATCTCCTCCAGCTCCATCCATTTACCTCCAAATTCCATGATTTTATTCTATTTTATTGCTGAGTAATATTTCATTGTGTATAAATACCACATTTTTTTTTATCCATTCATCTACTGAAGGGCATCTAGGTTGGTTCCACAATTTAGCAGTTGAGAATTGTGCTGCTATAAACACTGATGTGGCTGTGTCCCTGTAGTATGCTATTTTTAAGTCCTTTGGGTATAGACTGAAGAGAGGGATAGCTGGGTCAAGTGGTGGTTCCATTCCCAATTTTCAAATAAATGGATGGATTCAAATTTAAAAGTTTCTTCTCAGCAAAAGAAACAATCTCTGAGGTGAATAGAGAGCCTACATCTTGGGAGCAAATCTTTACACCTCACACATCAGAGAGAGCACTAATCTCAAGGGTATATAAAGAACTCAAAAAGTTAAACACCAAAAAAACCAAAAAAACCCAAAAAACAAATAACCCAATCAATAAATGGGACAAGGACCTGAACAGATACTTCTCAGATGATGATACACAATCAATCAATAAATATATGAAAAAATGTTCATCATCATTAGCAATTAGAGAAATATAAATCAAAACTACTCTAAGATTAGATCTCACTCAAGTCAGAATGGAAGTTATTATGAACACAAGCAACAAGAAGTGTTGGCGAGGATGTGGGGATAAAGGTACACTCATACACTGCTGGTGGGACTGCAAATTGGTGCAGCCAATATGGAAAGCAGTATGGAGATTCTATAAGTGCCTTTTATATATAACTTTTTAGAGTAAGACACTTCAAAACTAAGTAATATACTTTCGTATACATTGTTTGTGAAAGAGCTACGGAATATTCAAACAACCATTGTTAGTAGTCTGGTCTATCTATTTTATTTCACAAATAAATCAATTGAAGAGAGAGGAAAAGGTGAATGAATGAATAAGTCCAATGGTAATTAGATGACAAAATAAATTTTCTGTGAAGTAACACATTGAATAGATATAGAAAAGCAAGGAACTCTGCCAAAATCCAGTTTTGATTTAAACTAGCTTGATCTTTTTTTGCCATCATAGAATCTTAACCACTTGATATGGGTGTGTGGGGGAGTGGGGTGGAGAGGAAAAGAGATCTGTACCTTGTGTGGAAATTATCCACAACATAATTTAGGGATTTCACTCTCCAAAACAAGAGAACTACATGAACAACTTGTTCCAGATCATATATTTCCTGTTAAACTGGGAAAGTTTGCTCCTGGTTAGGTGAGTAGGCACTTGTTACATAAAAGAAAGATCAATGTCCTAGTGATGGATAAGTAAAGAACAGCATTATTGCCCATGAGAGTCCTTGGTATAAATAGTGTATTTTAATTATCTGAATATTAACATGAAATTAACTCCTAAAGGAAAAGAGTTTTTCTGAAACTTACAATATGACAAGGACAAAACAGCATATAAGAACTTACAATAACAGATAATAATGAGAAGAAATTAATTTTAAGCCTAATAGAATCCCACCTATATCTTACTATATCTATCGATTACTATTCTTCAGTGTGTTTTGGCTTATGCCTCCAATACCCATTCTATATCTAGTTTTACACAGGCATTTTCTCCTACATTTTGTATATATTTTCCCTTTATATTAAAATGAAAAAAAATAATAATTAAATTGGATACTGGGCAATTTTCATTTGATAATCATAGATCCCTATATTAGGTTTTTAAATGCTTTATAAGCAACATTTCATTCAAAATGTTTAAAATACATTAGGTCTATATTAAAAATAAAATTTGATTAGTGAGGGAAAAGAGATTTAAATTTTGTTAATATTTAAGGTAAAATAAGAAGAAGTTATAAAACACAAAAAACACAGTTGCCTAGACTAGAAGAGCATAGGAGTACCTATAAGGGACTATCATTTATATGATGAAAAATGTCCTCTTTCAATTAACTTACACTGTTCAGAATGTCTCATAAGGAACAGAGATTTTTTAAAGTGAATATATAAATAGGTTAGTGTGGCAAAAAAAAATTGTGTGAACTTATTAGCATGAAGCAAAAAGTGTAATAATACTTCAAGAAATATTAGTAAGGGGAATAAGGAATGTACAAGTTGATTTAGGCACTTCATTTTCCCAAATCACAGACATAAAGTGATTTCATTTCACATTCCATTCTGTTACAGTACTTTGGAAATACCTCTCAGACTATCTATATTCTTCAGGAGCAATAACTATAGTAAATACTATAGTAATTACTTTGTGAGAAAACATAATTCTAATGCAGTCTGATTTAATCACAAACAGAAAGTGCTTATCATTATGTTTTGGCGATGAAAGATATCAATGAAGCTGTTACTTTAATAGATTAACAATGTCTTCTATAGTTGAGAGAGAAAAGGGAGATGATGGCAAGTAGCTTATTAGTTTGTATCCTGATGATAGTCAAAGAATCTTAGAATTCTGAGATTCAAACATTCCTAAAGATAATAAAATTCCCTTGCCAATCTAATTGCTGAAATCATCCATTTGTTTGAAATGTAAGTCACATTTTATACTAGATCATAAATTTCTGAAAAACAACAAATTGGATGAATTTATAGAAAAAAAAATCATACTTGAGATAAACAAAAGTAAAACTCTCCAAGAGTGAAATGTGCTTCTTCTTAGGTAGAGATTACCCCGTTTTAAACATTACTCAGGAAACTTTTTGACACATATGTCTGCAATAAAGGGAAATGATTACTGTAGATCACATTGAGCTTTCAATCTATTTTTAAAATTTAAAAATAAAATAAATAGTATGAGTACCTGTCCTAGCAATATTACATATGAAATAGACACTTATTAAGTAAAATATGGAATTCACTGCTGGGAAACTCCAAACAAAAAAGTTTTATGGTAAAACATTAAAATATATTCTTCTAATATAACATAATTAAGATGATTTGTAAAAGTGTGTGCAAACAATATTGTTGAAAGCAAAAATAGTGTACTATAAAATTTAAGTAAATAATTGATTAAATATGCCAATACTTTTGAGATAATCTGAAATAGATAATATCCTTGTATTATAGAATATAAATGATGAGCCTCCTGTATGCAATCCACCACATTTGGAAACTCGGATTTACTCCATTGTTAAGGCTCCTTTTGTTCACCTCAACTGTTCAGACAAAGATTCTCCAAAGGAACATCTGAGCTATTCGATTGTAGGAGGTAAGACAGATTATTGCAAATACATCACTTCTTTGCTATTTTATAAGATACTCATGTGAGATATTTTGTAACTGTTGGAAACAAATTAGGGAACTGTAGTAGTAGCTGAAACAAATTGGGGAATACTTTTAAATAAAAACTTAAACTGTAGAAACAATAATACATAATGTAGTTTTTTGTCTGTTTTATTACCTCATCATTTTCAGGAAATACAAATAATCAGTTCACACTTCGGAGACTGGGTGTTGATCCTCCTTCTCTGGTCATCAGGCAGAATTTCCAGTATGATGTATTTCAAGGGATTCAAGACCCAGTGACTTTCCAGTTGTTTATTGAAGTCACTGATGAATTAGGTGGGAATAAAGCTCGTCAGCTGTCAGCTACTACCACAGTCATAATTCATGTGCTTCCCTGGACCACAGCACAGCCAACTTCTTCCACAAAAACATCTACAACTACAGTAAGCATCTAGTGATAAACTGCAATTCTAAAGTAGTCTGAGTTAGTCATGAACATAGAAAGTGCTTGGGTACTCTCACAGGATTATCCTGATGTTTTCGCAATGAAAGACATAAATGAAAGTTACTTTAGTTCTGCTGAATTCTCATCATCAAAATAAGGATAAATCATTGTAGCTGTTAACTATTAAATTTGAATTAAAGTAAATATATTGGGGCTGGCGATGTGGCTCAAGCGGTAGTGCGCTCGCCTGGCATGCGTGCGGCCCGAGTTAGATCCTCAGCACCACATACAAACAAAGATGTTGTGTCCGCCGAAAACTAAAAAATAAATATTAAAAATTCTCTCTCTCTCTCTCTCTCTCTCTCTCTTAAAAAAATAAATATATCAACGTTAATAATTTTTGTAGGCCTTTATGCCATTTAGTTTAGGATACTTAGTAATTTTGTAGATTCTAAATATAGTATACTTTTCTTTATTTAAGTTAATACTCAGAACAGTTATAAACAAAGCACCATAATAGGTTTCTGAAAATATCTGATAACTTGTTTTCTTGAAAAACATAGTCTCACTAGAGACAAGACATATACTTTGTCTTAGTTCGAGCAACGAAAATACCATAGACTGAGTAGCTGAAACAATGAACATTCATGACCTACCATTCTGTAAGCATGGAAACCCAAAATTAACACAATGGCCAATTCAAGGTCTGCTAAGTCCATTCCTAGGTTCATAGATATCCAACTTCTCATTATGTCCTCATGTGGTGGAGAGTTAGAGACCTTTGAGGTCTCTTTTGTAAGTGTACTAATGCTATTTAATAGAGTGTCACACTCATAACCTAATCATATATAAAGACCTTACCTCCCGATTCGGTTATATTGAGGGTTAGGATTTCAATGTGTATATTTTGAGGGAACACATCATTTAGTCCCTAACATGTTTAGAACAATTTATATAAAGAATACACAGTTTTAAATGATACAAATTATAGTACAATGTTATTTAACTTTGAAATTGAAAATAGGCTTTTTGCTCTAGGAAGCCATGAGTTCTTCACAAAGAGAGGACAAAAATTATGATGTAGTTCTTGCCGAACAGATGAGAGAGAGAGAGAGAGAGAGAGAGAGAGAGAGAGAGAGTCCGTGTGTGTGTGTGTGTGTGTTTGTGTTTGTGTTAATGTAAAGAGAAGAAAAAAATTGGATTACCCTGGGAAAAATATGTATTCTGGGAAATGTTGAGAAGGTAGTGAAGCCAGTATTGCCAGAATAAAAAGGGCTGAGGATATATCTCAGTAGTAAAGAAAAAGGAAGCCCATGATAAACATGTAAACTATTAAACATAGGATGTCTTGACTGTAAAGCTGAGAAGTACAAATATCAATGACAGGAAGTTATAACCATTTCAAAGAAGGAAAGACAAATGCTCCCTGTTTGGTAATCTTTAAAATGCAAATAAAGAGAAAAATCAATTATGCAATAGAATTGGTCTTTTTGATTTCAGATAGGAGGGGTTTAAAGCAGTCAACTAGGCATTCATGTCCATGTCCTCACTAACTTTAGTATGATGGTGTCTACATAACTCAGTTAACCCAAAGAGAGACACTGGAATTAAAAAAGCCTTTTTTGAGCAAATTTCTTCCATTTTTTGACTTCATGTCAAGAAATTTTGTATTAGTTATGCAAAATCATTATAATACAAGTTTTAATATCCTTGGTAAAAAGAAAGTAAATTGGATAAAAATGGCATAGAACTGTTAATTCTCTCATATGCCTAAAAGAAGCAAATTAAAATGATCTCTGTGGGAAAGTAACAATATTCTATGCTTCCAATTACTTCTAACAACTTTTGAATCCTGTGGATATACCACAGGATTGAACACAGCCAGGTAAATTAAAACCAAGAAGTAATACAAACATAAATGTAGAAACACAAATGTAGCGATGGATTATCAAACACAAACCATAAATAATTATGTTTATTAAGTTCAAGAACCATAAACCAAGCTTGAAATCTGACCAGGGTATTGGAGACTGTAAATATAACATAGAATATTTAAAAACAGATCAAATATATCTAGGAACTTAATACATGAAATTATGATAATAAATTCACTTAATAGCTAATTATAAATAGCTTAAGAGACCATGAAGAACTGAAGACACATCAGAAGAAACTGTTCAGCATGATGTTTGAAGAAAAAAGTGATAAAAAATACTAGAAAAAAGCAAGGACATAAACACGAGAAGAACAGTTAGTTTATTTTGATTTGAAATACAAAAGTCAGCACAGTGTCTAATTGTTTTTCAAAACTAATAGGAAAAACAAAAAGAAATCTATATTTAAACACACATAGAAAAGCTGCATAAAGTCAAATATAACATGAATATGAAAATCTATCAAGAAAAAGAGATTTCCGTCAAAAGAGTGTCTACGTAACAGATAACTTTACAATGGGAAGCCAGAAAAATGAAAATGTTCAAGTTGCAAAGTAACTGCCAACCTAGTATTCTATACTGAATAAATGTGTATTTAAGAGTATGTTTATGGCTTTTATATATGGTTTTGATATATCTCAGTTTTATTATGTAGTCTTTTCATTCATTCATTTTTAAATATTCCTATTTTCTTAACTTCTAAAGATACGAGACACTTTCTAGTTATATTTTATTTATCACTTATTTATTTACTTATTTTATTTATTCATTTACTTGTGAAACTGGGCGTTGAACTTCTAGCACTCCACCACTGAGCTACAGGGGAAGCCTTTTTTACTTTTATACAGGGTCTCACTAACTTTTAGAGGCTGGCCTTGAACTTGTGATCATCCTGCCTCTGCTTCCTGAGTTGCTGGGATTATAGATATGCACCACTATGCAGGGCTCTAATATAATATTTAAGATCAGAGATAATTTTAGACAGATTTCAATCCATTGAAAATATTTTAAGACTTATCTTACAACCTAATTATTATCAAATTTTGTACAAGTTCATGTGGACATTTGATGTATGTATGCACTACAGAGCAATGATACAAGAATGATAGATTCACAAAGTTATATTGGACAATCGGTATGGGTATATACAAAGTAGGAATAATCCTCTGCCTAAATCAAGTCCAAATGAATTGTAAATTTAAATGACAAAACTAAATAAAATAACTAAACATTAGAAAGACTATAAGAGACTATCATAATAATTTTGGGATAGAAAAGGCTTTTTCAGGACCAAATTTTTTTTTAAAAATCTAGTGATAAAATTTTTAGAATATTAAGTACCTTCAAAGTAAGAACATCTTTTTTAAGAATGAAATAATGGGAAATCTGATGTTTGCTCCAGGATAATCAGAAGTGGGAAGGAGTAAGTAAAACTAAAAATTAAATCCAGCACAATTTGTGGTCATTAAATTGTGTGATGTGTATCTGGTGAGTTACTATGTTTTTTGAACTGTCGTATACATTTTAGATATCACAAGATAGTTTTAAAATGACAGAAAGGGAAATAATATGATGGCTTATGTACTTTGTTAAACTATTACTGTTTTATGTGGTAAATTGTTCTCCAAATATACCTCATAAATTAAGTACTCTCTTATTCATTAAAACTCTGTTATCTACTTTAGAGCTTTTTGTCACACCTCTTATATACTCAAACTCTATAATTTATGCTTTTAAACATGAATAGTCTTCTGGTCATCACTAAATTAGTTCTCAGTCTTTCTGCCTAGGCCAGTATAATGGAACTTTCTTTCACACTCAACAAATATGTGTTCAAATAATTTTATAAGTCAAGTAAAATTTGCCCGAAATATAGTTATATTGTTGGTGATATTGTAAGATGTTAGAAGAACATTCCAAAGGGTTAAAATATATTGTTTTTATTTCTGGCTGAACATGAACCTTAACTCCCTATTATGAGTCAATCTTCTGCGCTGGATCTTACTCCTTTGGGAGAGATTATTTTAGCCTGTACTGCTACGGGGGGAAAAATCTTAACTTACATTAACACATGAATTTCCACCATCCAAATTCCTGATTAAGAAGGCAAAATCTAGCAAAGCAAAAGGCATTGTAATAAAACATAAATAAATTCTTCAGCAAAATGTGAAAGGAGTTTTAAATTTGTAGTTGAGCTAAGTGGAACTGTAATCCATACACTTCCTTTGGCAAAGTACATTAGGCTTACTAAAAGAGGCAGACCAATTAAGGCTGTCTGGAAATGATTACCAACCTGTGACTTATGAATTTATTTCCAAGGAATAAATGCTTTCCTCCATAAGCCATATGAGCTTTAATGTTTATGTGTGTACTTATATAATGCATACATCTCTGCAGGGACATATATGTGCTTCTCTTGCAAAAAGTATTACCAGACCAGAAGAAACCTTAGAAAGTCTATAGTTCAACTTGACCATTGCGCAGGAAGGAGAAATGATACCAAAGTAGGTTATAACTTCCACCTGCTTGAGAGTGAGTAAACAGACACAGAAGCACACCTACATATTTTAAGATAGTTTTCTAAACATCTAATATGTCTAAAAGCTTATTAAATCTATTACTGATTAGCTATTATTTATAATTTGGAATGTAATAAAATTATCATTTATGTCTCCACCTGTCTATTTACCAACTATATAGTTGAATCTTGGTCTGCCTGTTGGTATACAAATTTGAATAAGTTGGAGAAAAGCTTTGCAGGTATAAATAATAGAATATCTAACTTGGTCTAAATAATAAACATTCTTATTCAGCAAATGGGGGGCACTGTAAAGGCAAAAATTTGAAAACATCTGCATACCAATCTAAGAGAGGTGGACTTTATTTTCCAATCAGGGAGGATATAAAGAGGGAGTACAAGATAAGGATGGCAAGATCAGATATTTCTATATGTTTATGATGTTTGAATGAGGATGAAGAAAACATGAAGGGAATATTGGTGGATGGAGTACATGAACACAGATAGCCTTGTTTTAATAATCCAGACTTAAGCCTTGAAATAAGACTTTCATGTTGAAATGAATGCTACATCTCAAATATACATTAGCAATGGAATTTACCATCTTATTTTGTTTGAAATTGGTGTATTATAATGTGTACTTTTATAATATATCATGGGAAAAAGAATTTCTCTTAAAATTTAGTCATTAAAGTTATAGACTGTTTTATTACGATTATTACAAGGCATATCTTTCAATTTAGAATGTTGAATTAGATATGAAAACATAAAAACATTTCTAAGTGGTTAAAGAACACCACCAGAAATTCATCTGCTTTTAAAATATAACTATAAAAGCCCCTTACAAAAATAGAACATTCTTAAACCAGATTTCTAATAGTGCGTGCTTGTAAATTTTAGAGAAAGGCCTGATGATTAAAAGCTCAAAGTAATTAAAAATGGATCAATTGTATTATAAATATTATAGAAGACATCTTCAGCTGGAGGACAAACTTTTCAACAAAAATTTCTTGTAGGTTCTTGAAAAAGAATAGGGTATCTCATATACTACAATTTGCTGAAAGCATTCCATAAAGACCTTTGTATATTTTACAGTGCCAACTATGGTACTTGATAAGTCAAAAGACTCATGCCATATGTTATAAGAAAGGTATGTGATAGCTCTTAATTGGTAGAGGTGGGGGTTCATGAACTGTTGCAGAATCTGATGAAAACTATAGTCCCTCACTGCAGTACATTGCCCACATATATGGGTGTACACAACTTTATATTACACTTTACAGCTTGTGAAATCCATTCATGGAACCTGGATTATGAAACCCCAATTAAAAATGGGTTTATCAACTACATTTGAATTGGTAAAAACTTTTCCATAAGCAAAATATATTTCCATTAGTGTAAACACTGCAAGATAAGCCACTAACACATAGCTTAAGAAAAAAAAATCTATGTGGAATATTCATTAAATATATTGACATTTGTCAGCCTCTTCTTGACACTAGAATTGGTAAAATAATACCTGACACTTAAAAAGAAAAATAGGAGGAAATCATTTCATCTTAAATGTAGAAACAGTTAAACAAGCTAGTAGTAAATAAATAAAAACCTAAACTAGCTTAAATAAACCGAACCATTATCTCCTGGTTCACCTTAGTCTTTGAACCTATACCTGCTTATTCAGAGGTCAGTCTCAGAGCAGGTAGAGAAGAAAAAAGAAACTAAGTCATCTTTCATGAACTGAATGAGATTCTTCCAATTTTAAATCAAGATTGTAGAAAAAGACAATGAGGTAACTGGCTAGACCTGTTTCCTGCAAACATAATCCCTAAGGAATGATGAATCAAAATTCCTGAAATGATCTGTTTGTAGCAAATTGAACCCATAATAAAAATTCCAGGACTAATGTCCATTTTGACAATATGGAAGACGGCAGAAACTCTAAGTCATTCTAATTTATAATTGTTTTTGACCTTTATTTCAACATGAAAAGTAGAAAGGAGAGAGCCTATAAAAAAATGTCTGTCAATCTTTTCATTGGTTCATCCTGATAACACGTTCATATTTCATGATGTGCATAAGTATAATAAAAAGAATTTTGTCCCATCAGTGAAGAACTGAAGAGGCATTAGGTTCACAGAGTGACAAATTTGTGATTTTTCCATGTCTTTTACTTAATCGGAACTTTAAAGATTAATCCCAAAGATATAATGGCAGCTTAGAGACTCATAATGTTATATGCTTGCTCCACTGTTGTGCTCACTGCACAGGTTCACTACTTTTACAAGCTGGCATTGCCTCATCAAAGAGAAGTCCTTACCATTGTATAACTCATAAACCAATTTGCAATCCAATCTTCCTGGTACTTTGTTCTCAGTCAAGAATTTAGCTAGTGGTGTACTGGAGCAGGATCACTCCAACTAATGGGAGCCTAGTAATGAAAGCCTAGTGCTACTCAGAAAGCTTATGGTTTGATTGTTAAATTTTTGGTAGATTAACATAAGTTATGTGCCTGTAATCCCAGCAGCTTGGGAGGCTGATGCAAGAGGATCTGTGAGTTCAAAGCCAGCCTCAGCAAAAGTGAGGCTCTAAGCAACTCAGGAAGACCCTATCTCTAAATTAAATACAAAATAGAGCTTGGGATGTGGCTCAGTGGTGAACTGCCCCTGGGTTCAATTCCTAGTAACCAAGGGCAAAAAAAAAAAAAAAAAAAAAAAAAAAAAAAACAGGTTATGGTAGAAATATTTATACCATGAAACTGACAAATACTAATACCAGGGTTTTTAAAATTGTATTTTAAGAGTTGGTTTACAAGTAGACTAGTGGGCTTGTCCATATTACTCTTTAGAAGACTCGGGAAGGTAGAAAAAACTTAAAGTTAAGACTAACAAATTCTTAAGTTTAATAGGCAAAAATGAAGCCATGGAAACAGAAAGGAATATGTATTCTACATTATTACCCTTTACTTCAAAGAGTAATTCAGTAGTATGGCTATTTTTAAAGGTCAAAGTACCTATTACAAGTCACAGGTACTTTCTGCCAACTTGAATCTAATCTTTTCTTTTGGTAAAACTACAGCAGAGACTACAGCAATATCTTACTTGTGAGCTGTGATTTAATATCCTCTCTGTTTTGTCAGTCTAGAAAGTGAAGTTCATTGTAGCATCGCTGGGATTAACCAACATCTTTTACTCCTGAACTAAACTCCTCTTGTTCTTTGTCTTTTTCAAATATGATGACTAAAATAGCAGCAGAGGCGCAGCGTTAATAATGGTCACAAACTGATAGCTTACAGAATGATACAAACTCCCATAAGGTATGTTTTTTCCTATTAGCAACCCTACTAACTAGGCAGCAGTGTCCCAAACAGAAATTGACTTGTCCAAATTGTGATAAATCATAAGCACAGCTTAGGTCTGTTTCACAGGCCATGTTTGTACTGCAATTCTACTATTTCTGTATTTCCTAAACTAGATTAATTCATGTACCCCTTTTGAAGAAAAATAAATCTCCCAGACACCCAGCATTGATTTACATTATTTTTATAAAAGGTAAAAAAATATATATTTGATTATAATATCTTAAGGTGTGGAGCAGAAGTGTAACAAATCTGCCTCTTTTATCTCAAGTTATTCCTAAAAATAAATCAGTAAAGAAGATTGATGTAATGGCTCAGTGATGATGAAGATAATACCTTTATGGTTGGCCAGAAATTGGAGGCTATAAAGGAGGTATATTCAAGGGAAGCATGTCCATTTTTATCAGTTCTATCAGAGCATGCAGGACTTATGTATGATGGGATATGATGTATATATTATCCTTGTGTGGAACAATAATAACAGGTCCCTTAGACCTAGGGAAGGGGCTTTTGCTGCATATCTGGAGGCATTCCACTATTCACCTCTGTCTGTAAGTTTCAGACATGGGAACTAAGCAGCTAAGTCAGTGTTATGGTTTGGATCTGGAATGTCCACCAGTGGTTCATCTGTTGAAGGCTTGTATCTCAACACAGAAATGTTCAAACGTGGGGCTTTCAGAAACTGATCAGATCATAAGAGCTCTGACCTCATCAATGAGGTCATCATTAATGAATTAATGAGTCTATGGGCAATAGCATTATTGTGGAAACTTTAGAACATGGGGCCTAGCTGGAGAAAGTAGATCACTATGGCTTACACTAAAAGGGTATTTCTTGTTCCTGCCCCACACTCCGTCCTCTCCGGCCGTTTCATAGCTGCCACATGGTAAGCCTGCTTCACCACTAGCTGCCCACCGTCATGGTAAAGCATTACTTACATTAACCAAGTGAACAAGACCTGAAGTCTCTGAAACTGTGAGCCAAAATTAATCTTTCCTCCTCTAATTCATTTTTCTCAGATGGTAACAAAAAGCTAATACAAGTCACCCTTCTTTCTTTAGGTGTGACTTGGAATAAAATCTCTTTATGACCCTTTAGCCATTTCACTTTCTGCTGTGTTAAGAAGTGACATATTATGCAACTGTATGAGCATTTATTTCTATGTGTATTATGCTGCATTTAGCCAATCTATTTTTAAAGGTTCCATGAGTAAATAGAATCACATTTTATATTCATTTACTTCTTGGTCTTTGTGTCCATCTAACTCCCAGTAGGAAATTGATACAGAATAACTTATAAGAATTATGGAAGGAGGCATTTGAAAAGGTGTGGACAACATTAAAGAAAACCAACATTGAGTACATCAGCCTATCATTTTATAAGTGAAATATATTCTGGATATTGCTACATAATTTTCTTTTCTGACTGTTTAACTACTCTTTTGCATAAAAGTAAATATGTATTCCTGGGTTACTCAATAGCAATGCTAGAATTTATTTTTAAGGAAAATAGTGTCTTACCTAACAAAACTGAGAACATTACTTACACGAGTATCTTATTTGGTGGTTTAACTCATTTAGGAAATAAAATTCTTGTAAATAAATCACCATCCTCCCCCAGTAAAATTGAAGATTGTGCTTGGTCACATAAACTGAACTTCTTATAGAAAAGTCCTACAAAGTGTGATACCTTCTCAAGTTGAATACATAAATATTCCATCTACATATGGTTTTCCTTATGTGGGAAGACATCTAACTTTAACAAGTAGCCAGGCATGAAGTGCAAGTATAAAGTAATGCTCAGTGTATGATGCAGATTCTGAATTTGTATCATATTTGTTACATACTTATACATTTTAGTACATTGATATCACATTTAATACTATTTTTTAAATAGATTTTTTTCAGAACCTAGTATAATTTATTTTAAAAAGTAATCTGAGAAGTAAAAGCCAATAATCTATTTAACATTTTACAACAAATAAAAAGGTTCCATGGCCTTCAGAGAATAATAATGTGGGTCATCAAAGTGGGACAAATCACTAGGATTAAAGAGATTTAAAAAATTATTTTAGATCATTTTATTTTCCTTTATTGTGTAATGTCTTTTTGCTAATTGTTCTGCCATTGTAGAAAAATGATAGTTGGACAATAAATTATTTTAAACTTTTGTCTTTATATTTTAAAATAATTTTCCATATTCTTTTTTCTTTTTTGTGTATTATTTTCATTTGATGACATATTAATTGAATTAGGATCTAGGATGTGAAAGTAAATAATAAGTTTTAGGCGTAATATCAGAGTTCAAAAAAAGTAAAGCAGTTGACCTTTTTTTGATATAGTAACAATGCTCACGAAACACTTTAGACATTAATTTCTAAAACTTTTATCATATTTTTTTCATTCACGGTATCACCAAACCTCTTTATTAAATGGAAATAATGTTTTCAACCCAAAGTTTGAAATGAAAGAAATGGTAACAGTCTCATTTCATGCAGACTCTGTTGAACTAGTTTTTACATTTGAGAGTAGATAATCTCAAGTCCCAAGTAGTATAGCAGGGATTGGCCATGAGAATGAAGTGGGTCCTGGCTCAAATCCCAGCTCTCCCAGTTCATAACTGTAAACCTGTGCTGAGCCATCACCACGCTTGAGCCTCCATTTCCAATTATTAACAGCTATTTCATAAGCCCTCTTAGTTAAATGCCCAATAAAGAAGGCCATTAATCCTTACTAGTATTGTATTAATTGTTGTATAAATGTTAATTCATTGATTGAAGACAGTAATCTATTGTTTAAAACTATTCAGGCTTAAGTGATTGCTGAGATAGTCACAAAACCTCTGGTTCTCCTGCATAGTCTGCACTGAGGGGGGGGAAATATGGCCTGTTTTCTTTATATTACTAATTTTTTTCTAAAGCTTATTTTACAATATTTATTAATTTTAAATCATAATTTTTAGTAAGTTGGCAAAACTAGCATTTCTGCTTAAGTTATCAGTGTTTTATTACTAAAAAGCACTTAACATTTCTTATAGAAGTCTGGTCTATATTTAACTTGAAGTTAAATACATAAATGAATTGGAACTTCTTATTGACAATCTTTTAAAGAAAATCTTCAGTGAGAGTTAAATGAAATAATTGGAATGTCAGTAGAAATAACATAAATTGTGTTCTATTAGGTTATAGCCTTGCACATCTGCTGTGACTCTAATATCCACTGACGAAAGCTGTCATGACAGGGAAGATTATCATTATTGTCTTTTCTGTAAAATATAACTAGTTAAGTAATTAAGGTTATGAATCAAACAAAATTAACTGCACACAGCTGTAAGGAGCTTAGTGCGTGACCAAATGACAGACGGGAAATTCTTTTGTTTTCACTGGTGATTTACCTAATGGTGAGATAAATGTCTGATGACATACAAACTCCAGTGTCCCATCAAAATCCTTAGCCATTTATTTCATCACTCCTCATGATCCTAAAGGAGAGGAGTAACTGCTCAATCATCAAAGTGTGTAAGTATCTTTGTACTGTCTGTTTGGGCAAACCTGCAAGCAACAGAAAAAAAAGTTTCAGCCTGAATTTAATAGCATATTTACAACGGGGGAAAAGGTGCAATTTGTACAATAACATACACATGATCTAAAAATGACGTTCAGAAGGTTTAGGATATAATTAAAATGAATTTAAATAGTTTTTCCTTAGGAGAAAATAATAAAATTAATATTTGAACAAAATTTCCTAATTATGAAATTTGTGTGTAAGCCCATCCATACATAAAATTTCTACATTAAATAAACCCATCACTTGATTTAATCAAATTCAAAGTCTTAACTATTTTTTGCTATGCTGTGAAAGAGAGAACTGAGAGTTCAGGAATTTAAATAATTTTCTCAAGCTTGCAGACTTAGTAGAACCAAAGAGACTGTGAAAGAGACAAGAGAAATGCTTCAGATTTGAGGAATCCTCTGACCAGTTTGATGAGTTGGGAGAAAAAGAGTGAGATGAAGTGATGAATAAAGGGGTCATATCCTGAAAAGATTTATAAGCCATAGTAAGTATAGAAATTTATATCCAATGAATGAAATTGCAAGTCATTTTGACCAGTGCTGTAAAGGTGGAGTAAACAGATGTAGGCCAGACAGTGTAGCAAAATCTGGCTTGAAGAATAATAAGAGAAAGTCTAAGAAAAGGATACTTGAATTTGATGTAGGCCTTTGATGAACAGAATAAAAAGCAAAGATATTTATAAATGATGGAAATGGAGGCACAGATGTGAGATCATATGGATAATCCACAAAGATGAACAACCAAGTGTGTCTAGAGTCCATAAAGCAGGGTGGCCAGATGCAGGGCCAGAAAAATAGATTAGGTAAGTAGATTAGGTAGATTGACAAGGACCCAGAGTCAATGCCATGGACTTTGGGCTTCATTTTATAAATAATACATAGCCAATTTAGATAGTTTCGGAACCGAAAGTAGACCAGCAGAGTCAAGGATTAAATAGAGAAAAAAAGACCAGAGGCAGCAAGTCCAGTCAGGTTGAACTACAAGAAGTAACAAAGAACAAATGCCTTTGTCCTTATGATTATTATCCTCTGGGGGCTCCAAAGAGCTTAAAAGCAATTAAAACATAAGGGAATAATAAGCTATGGAAACATCAAGTGTATGAAATGCTAATCCCCAAATTCAGTTTTTTCAAATTGTTTTGAATCACTGATTGAAAGGGTGTACAGAGAGAGAGAGAGCTTTCGAGCACCAAGCCTGCACATAAAACACGTTTAAATATTTATTCAGTGTATATGATTACTAGAGAGATTAGAATAGCTGTATCTATTGTACAAAAGACGTTATAGAGATCAAATGAAACAAGAGATATGAAAGCTCTTGTAATAAACATGTTATGTAAATATAATCCATTAATATTATATTTAATCCCTGCAGAAAGGTTTTGCTCTTTTTATATTATTGCAGCAACAAAGTAATATCCCCACTTGTCTTAGGCTTTGAAATGTTAAAAAAATGTTCCTTTTATAATAAAAGCTTTAGATATGTTTTGTGTAAGTACATGAGAAAAAGATGGGGAATAATAGAGAAACAGGAAAATATAGCCTTGTTTATCAGACAAGCAAAGTACAAGTGAGGATGATTCTTTCATCCAGCTTCTAAGCAATTTTCCAGTGCCTTTAATTGGCTCTATGGAGCTGAATTCTCTTGGACAAAAACTTATATGATGACTTTTATATGAAAACTATGGTGATTTACAGAACAGTACCTCAACCCTTTGATACAGATTTGATTTTTTCTTTTCTTTTTTTTAATTGATTGTTCAAAACATTACAAAAAAACTCTCACAATATCCTCAGTTTGGGGAGAAGGTAGCATAGAAAGCTGGAAAGAACCTGGTGCTTGAAGATATACAAATCTATATGTGAACATCATTTCTGCCCCTTGGAGCTGTAGAACTCCAGGTAACACACCAAGCCTCTCTGGGCCTTCATTTCTCCTTTGTAAACTGCTGGTGGCAAACACCTCTCTTTCAGAATGGGTATTAAGGGAAACAGAAATAGCTTAAAGACTTGGACAAATCCTGGCACATGGTGGGTAATAATGCATGCCAACTCTACCCTTTGGAGTTGTAAGGCTCTATACTCTATTAAGCAATTCTTGGAATATAGTAGGTGTTCAGTAAATATTTTTGGAAGAAACACTGGTACACATTGTAGTCTCTTTCCTTATATTAGTAATAGTATTCTTCCCTCTTGCACTTGGTAGGGGTATTATTTCTTAAGGAGCTGAAAACAGAGCTAGGTGATTAGGTGGTAATCAGGTTGTCTGTCATCCTTTTCATTTTTTTTTTTATTATGTGGAAATGCAATAGAGTATTATTTACTCAGGAAAATTAAAGTACAGTATTTCAACAAACATTGTGGGAGACTAGTCTGGTTTCTTGATCTTTCTTGTCTAGGCACGCCCCTACCATTGTACTGTAAATAGAATGTTTAGTCATACAATACTTAATCTCTACAACTACAGCAATCAAGAAAGTGATCAGGATTCTTCTCATTGAATCATGTAAATAGTACTATTTCTGCTACCACCACTGTTAATCCTTTTTGGAAAGGTCTGTTCCCCACACCTTTTAATTTCATTTACTTATTTATTTTTCATTTCTGTGAAGCCAGTCTCCTGACTTAAGTTACCTTAAGCAATGGCACATGTGATGCATGTGTTCACAGAATTTATCCTATCTTATGCTGCCATCTGCTGGGAACATACTCCTTAGTGAAGGACGCCAAGTTAAAATCTATAGCGAGCTTTGTGTTAATTACTAGCTTCTTAAGTGGTTCCCCCTGAGATGATGCGGGGGATTCACCTAGGAAAAAGAGCCTTTTTGTGCTTTTATGATAGGAAGCAGAAAAGGGAAACAGTGATCTGACTAATTTTTAAAATAATACTTCACCCTGTAAACATCTTGCTGATTCATTCTACCTGTCATTTAGCCAACACTCCCTTAATGTCTTTTCTGTGCCAAGAGCTGCAGAGAAATGGTCCTTCTTTAATAGTTTACTTCTCAGTAGGAAAATTCAGAATTAAAACTAATAAATATGGTAAAATATTCTAGATGTTACAGTAGAAATAGGAGGAAAGAGAGTGGGTAAGGCAATTCTACCCCCAAAGTTAAGGTTCTTGCAAAAGCAAAGGCAGAGGATGACACTGATATGGAACAAATGCTCACCACGAGGGAAAGGCAGGAAAGAGGGTTCTGGCCAGATCCAATATTACGAACAAAGATATTTATTTCTAAAGAGAACTGTTTGTTTGTCTTTAGTGTAGAAAGAGGAGTTAGTTTGATACTCCTTGTATTTTACTGTATGTGGATTTTTAATTTTTCAAATAAATATCAAGTGAAATATTTTCAATTTTTATATGAAAATCTTATTTTATTAATAAAGAGTAAACAGTGATATATGAAAAAACTCAGAGTACACTATATATTTTTTGTCAATGGCATTGTTAATGTTTAGTAAACATTTCCTGTATTACTCAGATTACTACTTCTGTCTTGAAGAAGATTTCATATTACTGGAGCCCTGATAACTGGTTTCCTGCAGTATTAACTCTAACAGGAGCTCTTTTTATGGCGTGCCTCTATGCTGGTGCATGGTGCCTCTTCAAAGAGTAAGATTTTAGTTTTGCTTCCATTTGAATTTGTTTGAATATCATAAAACACATCAAGAATGGCTTTAAAAGACCAGGATGAAAGTGGAAAGAAAAGGTTGAGATAAATTCACCTATTACTTTTAGTGCTTGGTAAATGTTATCTTTGCTGATAATCGCAACAAAGCTGGAGAGAATAGTACTTCTGTTTTAGATTAGATTCAGGATGTTTTGGTTCAAAAGCTAATGCTCTTTCTCTAAGTGATCAATCCAATGATACAAGCATTAAAAAAACAAACAAACGCAACAAAAAAAGGAAAAAGAAATGAAATTTTGAAAGATACTACAAAAAATACATAAAATTTAGTTGGTACATATGTATAAACGATATTTACCTACCTAAGGATAGATAGAGGTCCTCAAAAGATAAAGAATTGTAAGATAAAGGATTGCAATAGTAACTATAGGAGGATCAAATTCATTTAAAACTTATTACCTAAGTTCTTATGGTTTAGATATTGTGACAGGTGGTCAGAATACAGAGATGATAACAGATAATACCTGCCCTCAAGGAGCACCATCTCTGGTAGAAAGGACACAGGAAAATGAATAGTTACATTAGATTATAAAGGAAAGTGATAGGGGTCTAATTAGGATTTAAACATGTTTCTGCAATATACCTAACTCACCTGGAAGGATTCGGTAAGAAATTTTCATGGACAAAGTGCTACTGAAGCTGGCTTTTAAAGAGCCAATGGAAAAATATAAAAGGCACAAAATGTATTTTAAAGTGATTTATTTTTCTTTTGAGAAGGATAGAAATGGAACATGAATAGGTTAATATTAACTCTACAGTTTTACTCATGTTAGAAAGTAATGTTAGTTACTAGTAAGGTTGGTTCTTATCCTGGAGGATGGAGTGTAGATTCCACAAGGTAATATGGGTTAGCCTGAAAGTAAAAGTTTAGGAAGGACCATAAAGAGGTTGTGACCTTTATATGAAGCGGAGATAGTTCAGTGAATTTAAATTTCTGTTTTGAAGGTGACATATACCTTAGAATATTATGTGGATTTGTAATGGTAGTATCAACTGCCTGAATAAATAATTTATTATTTTAAAAAACAAGCAGTTAGTGAATTAAGAAGGCATAATCAGTGTTTTTATTTTTATTTCCACTTCTTCACTATGAGAAATTCCTGGTCTTAAAACTAGCTTATCATGGAGGGGTCTTGTAGATGTGCTACAACCAAGCATGACAGAAATCGAAGTGCTAAAATACAGTATCTATCAAACTAGAAACTTCTCCCCTGATATCTAATGTCATATATATCCCATAGTCCCCCCCTAAATGTAGAAATGTTATTCTGAAATATTTTTAACATCTAAAAAGCTATTTTCTCAGTTTTGAGGATACCACCCAATTCCCAAATAATTATTTTTATGAAAGTTTTATTAAAATGAAGGATAAAATTATAAAACTAATTTATTTATCCTTGTAAAATTAAGTATACTATATTCATTTTAAAATTCAAAAGAAATTCTTATTAACTGGCATATATTTAATAGATTAAATTTTATTTATTTATTTTTTTGCCTGGGAACGGTTAACTGGGAAGCTCAATGCTAGTAAGATTAAAGCAGGTAACTACATTTGATAAAAAAAATAAGCACATTGGTTTCATTTTGTAAATGTCTTCCCTGTCCCCTACCCAACCTCCTTTAACTTCAGTGTTCCTGCCTGTTCAAGATTATTTCCTCATTGTCACAAACATCAGCAGCATCAACCAAGTCTCACTGCCAAGGATCCAGGGCAGGTACCAAGGTAAAAGCAGATTTGATGTTTTAAAGAAAGAAATTTTAGGCTTTATAAACTGGTCCTAAATACTTCAATAGAGATGAAATTTAGAAATATAAGATTTTGATTGACATTTTAAAAAGTTACATTTAACCCTTAAATTCTTTGTCAATTTTTTTAAGTAGCCCAAGCTTAATTCATCAATATTTATTGACTACCTAATATTATTTCAATTATAGAGGCATACTAGAGAGCAGAATTGCATTTACAAATGCTCATTATGACCTAGTATGAGTTTTCTGCTGCCATTGAATTGGATTAATACTGTTTTCAAGTCATTTAATGATAAGAGGCATAAGTGTCCCAGGGATGAGAACAAATATCATGTTTCAAGAAACCAAATGAAATATATAAACTTTTACTTAGAACAGCATCGAGATCCATTACTTTATTTAGAAGAGATAGTATCTGAGATTATTAATAATAAACACTTCTATTAATCTTAAGAACATAAGTGATTCTGATTTATAATGTCTAGGAGGCTATTAAGAGATACTTTATAGTCTATTTAAATATAGCATTATGTAGTGTTGGCTTACCTATTGATTTATAAAAGAAACCATTGCATCATTTATTATTTATGTACATAACCACTAAAATATATCACTTGCATTAAAGATTCAATAAATATTTCAAAAATTTCTTTAACACTTTTTGTAGGCATGGAAACTCTTTGAGTAGTGTTCCCAAACCAAACTCAAAACCAAACTTGCTGCCTGGAAATCATCAGGTAAGGAAAAAGAGAACTCATGTCAGAGATACTAGAAGTTATTCTTGCATTTTTCATGGTGTCCAGACAATAAAGCATTTGCAAATAAACTGTCATAAGTGGTAACTCATAAATCAAAATGGGAGATTGTATGCACTTCAGTTGAGTGTGGAAGTGAAAATTAAGAAAGAGCTAACATTCTATTTTAAGTGCTTGACATTGGTGACAGTGACGAATGAAATTATATAGCAAGAGAAATCTATATTGATGGTGTATTGGTGAAATGGCTTTCAAATTTCCTTCACTATGTTTTCTCCCTTTTGAAGGATGAAAAAAGGTAGGTTAAATTAAATTGCAAACAGCAATGTTTTGTTGAATTACATGATTAATTTTTATGTAAAACCATATTTGATTCAATGTCTTTGGAGAGGTATTTTCCATTTAATACCAAGGTCATTAGCATATATATTATTCTAATCCATAATATTAATTCAATAGGCATTTATGCAACACTTAACTATCATAGGCCACTCTTCTGATTACTTGGGAGAATCTAAGGAAGCATAAAATATGGCTTTTGCTCTTCAAGAACCCATAAACCAGCTGGGTAGAGATATAAGTAAAAAATTGTAGGGAATAATATATGGTAGTTTTTTTTTTTTTTAATTTTTCTTAACATGCACAGTGCATCTAATCAGCTCCATACGAATTCAGAGAACAGCAAGGTCCTTGTGAGGTAGACCAGTAAGAGAAGACTTTGTAAAAGAATGAGCACTGGAGATATGGTGAATAATTGGTGTGTGTTTATAGATGGGGAAGAGTGGGAAAAGGTTGCATAGTCTTGGCATGAAGCATGGTGAACAAATGCCAACACTTTCACAAAGTTTTCTTCCACTTGGGCCAGTATTCCTTTCTCTTTTGCATTTCTCATACCTGTCATCTTCTCCAGTTCTACCACTCAGTCTAAGTTAAATGCATCTACAGGGCCTACATGTATCTCCTCATTGCTCTCCTACCACATTATTGTTTTCACTTTTGTGCACTAATGGAAATGTCCCTGAAGAACACCACCGTGGAATTTAAGCACAAACACTCTGTCAAAGCTGAGGCTGGCACTAAGTGACTTACCTTTTCTACAATTCTTCCTTGCACAGTGTACATCTCTTTCCTCCTTTACAAATTATTGCCCTTTGGGGTGTATATAATTAGATTTTAACAATCCTTACCTATTTTTATTATCATCCCCTAATCCTTCAGTGACTTTAATTCTTGGCTTCCGGGGTTTTTATCCTATAATACTTCCTGGCATCTTATACCATATTTAACCTTCACAGAAATTATCAACTTTTATCATGGCTGATCATTCTTTTAACTCCTATGTTCTTGCTCTTTTGTCCTTCTTCCTATTCCAGACACCCATCCCTATGGTCACACCCAAGACTGTAACATCATCAATAATCATAACACTTCAAAAATCTAGTGTCCAAATATCATATTCTCTATTATCCAACTTAATCCAAAATACTTAGATATTTATTAATTTATTCCACATCATTATGCTAAAGACCGTGTTTCTCTTTCTTTCTCTATTAGTTCTCTAATGTCACTTTACTTGTCATCCTGATGGGATTTCATTGTTCATCACTGTTACTCTGTTCACATAGAGTTCACTCTTTGTCCTACCATCTCCTTCAAATTCAGGTAAAGAACTCAGTCCTGATTAAAGCAATCTGTCATTGAATCTGTCATTGAATCTGTGGCTGCATTTAAGCAGCAGTGTGTTCCTATTGAAAGTAACACAATTATGTGCTCTGGACTCAGTTCGGATTTATGACCATGTTTTCAAATCGTAGCTCAATGTAATCACATCAGACTATAGATCCCAAATAAATTCACTTTTACCACCTTCAGTGATGAAAATTCACAGCTCTCCTGCTTTTCTCAAATCTTCAACACATCCATCTCTTCTCACTCTGAACTGTGATTTCTTTGCACATTTCACAAACAAAAGACATATCTGATTTAAAAACTCTAAGCCTCTAAAAACCAATTTCACTAACATGCCTGCATCAGTACCATACATTCTTACATCCCAAGTCCAGAGAAGTGTTCCTGTTTCTGGGTATATCCATCCACTCCAGTTATAATTTGGGGACCCACATCTCTGGTCTTCTCATGGATACATTTTCTATGTTTCAACTGCTAGGTTATTTGCATTACCTGACATGACTTAAAATCTACTACTTCTGAAGTACTTCCTCTGACCCCGTTCACATTTTCTGTAACCATCTCTTTTCTGTTACTCTGCAGAGTACTATCCTTTAAAATACTTGTATAAGCTGACTATACATAATTTCTCTCCTCCAAGTATCTACTCAACTCAGTGAAAGATCTCCACATATTCGATACTCCACTGAAATAGCCATTATATAAATTTCCAATGACATATGATTTAGGAGAGGTCTGACCTAATTCTGATTTCTCTATACCTATTGTTATCAAGTCGATAGGAAGGTGATAGAGCACAATCTTTCTAGCTGCCTTGAGAACACTGTGTAATGGTGAGCAGTATTTGGATATGACCTCAGTACAGTAAACTGCTCTGAAACTATACAGAGGCTTTCCGTATGTTTTAAGTAATGACTTAATGAATAATTAGATAAACAAGACAATTATGTTATTCAGTTGTCAGATTTCCTGAAGTTTGAATGACTTTAGTATAGCGGGCCTGTGAATTGCAAAGTAGTAATTCTATTAGGGATTATAAGGTCATTGACAATGTCACTGTTGACATTTAGGAAGACAATTTAGAATAAAATAATAATTGTACATGTTTTCTTCCAGCTGTCAACAGTGTGATGGGCATGTAATTGATCCTGGCAAGAAGCAGAATATGGTATCAATATTTCTATGTTTAAAAAAGTACTTTCTAAACAGGATCAATTTCACAATACTAAGGAGCAGCATTATGGAGTGATTAGTGTAATGTTAAATTTTGATTATGTAAAATATGCTTAACTTAAAGAATTATAAATGCTTATTTTTGATTAAAATTACAAGTACATTATAAGTTGTTGTATTGTTTTTTTTAAAAAAAATATTTATTTTTTCTTTATCACAATGATTCATGAATTGTTGACATACTTTTTCTTAAAATCTATATTCTGAAATTCACAAACCCTATTCTTATGTAGTTTCAAATTCTTTCTCCATATCCGCCATAAATCTCCTATTACTACTTAAATAGACTTAATTAATCACTTTTGCCTGCCAAGACCTCCCTGTTTCTTTCCTAAATTTCTTAAATAAATTCAAACACTACTTCCACAATTACTATGTAATGACACAACTATTTATGGACAATATTGTGTGGGCATGTTCTAAGTGCCAGTCTCTGTGGGCAAAAAACACATTATGTTCAGTCCTCATAAAGCCACAGAGAGGTAATAACATTCCAAATTTTCCCACAAGGAAATAGAGACTGGGAGCTAAATTTATATTGTCAAAATTCCAAATCCTTAGCAAATGAAAATGAGCATAGTCTTCACTATCCCTAGAAATATTCAATCCCAAATACATTTTATCAGTTCTATGAGTATAGCACCATTTGTAGCTTAGTAAATTCGTCACAATGTTTCATGCCTTTATTCTTTGTGAAGAACATCATTACATGTATTCTAGTTATATCACTTTTTCATTTTATGCTCTGACTGCCTTTACCCTTCCTCAACCAGCTAAGTTCTATTTGTAAAACAAGACAGCTTAGACATCAAATCACCTGAAGAAACTTCCTTGAATGGGTGTGTCTCCACTTTGTTCCTAAAACACCATCACATATGATATCATTGGCCTCTATCTTTGTTTTTCTTCTTGGAAGAGAGTGTGAGATATTAATTGGATGTTTATCCCCGCTGCCAAGTAAATATTAGGCACTCCACACATATTTTCTTAAGAGGGGATTTGCTATTTAAGAGATTGCTGGTAACCTTTAAGAAGGTAAATATCTGGGTACAAGGGAGTAACGACTGAATGAAATGAGTAATCAGGTGTAAGCTGTTCTTTACTGAGATTTCCTTGCAGAAGGGGAGAAAGAATAGTAGCACAATATAAAGGGATACCTATAGATTATTTTTGTCCTTTAAAAGTCCTTTTTGACTTAAGAGATAATCCAAAGTATTTAGGACAAAATATTCTTTTCTTAGGACAGGTTAAAACTCACTATCTCTCAGGTATATATGTCTGACTCTGTCTCTTACCTGTATATATGTATAATGATAAGAGGGAGATTTTACTGGAATATCAAATGGAGTTAAAATGGATAAAATTTTGTTCGTATTTTAAAGAGATACAGGGACAAAAAGAGGATTGGGAATACGGAGGGCTATCCTGGTACCCTAAATGCATCACTTAGTTTTCATATAATTTGGAGGAAACAGTCTGTTTCAACTTTCAGTTCCCTCACCCATGAGCTGGAGATATCACTCTTATTAAAAGGTGCTGACATCTGTGTCCTAGTCACAGCAGTTCCCCTTGACTGGGGCTGGGAGGTGTGAAAGGCCTACTTATCTCCCAGGTGATTCCAAGTGTGCATTGGGATTGATTGAGACACACTGCCCAAAGTAGAAGGACGGACATTCAATGTCCTTTTCGTTCAATTGCTCTAGCCCCATTTACAATTGGAAATAGGAGGACCCCATCAGGAGGAATAGGCTCTGAAAAATGTAGGAAGAAGTTAAGCAAGAAGTAGAAGCTTATAGATAAGATTGAGAATACAAGAGCCAATAGGAGGAGGGAGTTGTTCCTCCTGTTGGAACTGGGATTGAAGTGGGGCATCCAAAAGTTCATCTATCTGCAGATAGAGAGAAGTATTATGTCAGGTGAGCTTTGAATAACATAAATTAAAACAAAATAAAAACACGTGAACATTTTTACTACCTGTTATTCATCTTATACTTGAATGAAATATGTAAAATAAAAAAATGTCATGTAGATTTTAAATTTCATATACTACCAGATACAGATGATAAACCTCCTGTATGCCATGGAAAACTTGTCAAAATAACAACTTCATGTCTCCATCAAAATTTCAGGAAATTTATTCAGGAGCAAGATTTTCCAAGACTGCCCAATCCTAATAATTTATCTGAGATGCTTAAAATATTATAGAATTATGGGCCCCACCCCAGCTCTTTAAGGAGAGGAATTTAGAAATGTGTATTTTTAACCAATATTCTGGATTATTGTGAAGACATGAGTAGTTAGAAAACCCTAATTTGAATAATTGTCTAGCTTCCAGACTGATTAATGTACCACTTGATAATAGCACGTGATACCACTATCACAAGACAGAACACTCACCTTAAAATCAATTTAAGAAAATAATAAGGTTTTCTTTGAAAGGCCTAAATAATGTAAGAACAGGGTAAAAAATAAAATAATAACAAAGGCTTGTCATGAAAATCAACTGCCTTCCTCATCACCCCATGTCACCCTAGTACACACCTGCCTCTGTGGCAACTGTAATTGTATACTAAAAGTTAATAAATTATAATCCATGCTATATTGTGGTTATGTAAATCCCTTACTGAAAGACAAATAATATTCAAGCATGCCATTTTATTTGCTATATAATCACTCCTATCAGGAAATACATGTTCAGCAACAATCCCAATACATCTTGTCTTTGTTAAAACATTCCATAAGAGTGTTTGTATTTGAAGTACTGTACTGTTTTATGACAAGTTTCAAAAATTTAGACAAAATATATGCTATAATGTGAAAAAAACAGCAATAAATAAAACTCCTAGAAAATGTTCTACATTCTTTAGATTGCTTTGTGCACCTTCTCTCATGTGTGTCCCCAACCTTAGAGGCCACTGCTATAGTCCCAGAATTATAGGCTCTAAACTACATAAAGGAGGATATTGTTATCAGTAAGATTGAGTCATTATTTTTCCTGCTTTCTATCCTCTGTAATCATGGCATGCTTTGGTGGGCTTCATATATGAAATATGGCTTAATGAAATAAATTTTCTTAATGATCCAAAAATATGCTTTTACTAGTTTTTCAAAAGAATTTTATTTCTAGTTGTACCTATTGTATATAGTTCACGTCCAACATCATTAGTTTTTATTCTTCCAAAGATGTTCCTTTCAGAACTTTCTGCTATCCCCCTGTGCAACCTGAAGCAATTGTTATAATAATCTTGTTTCTATCCCAATATTTTTCTTCACCATACATTCAACCTGGACTAATGTGACCCCAGTAAATATCAATGCTTATTTCATGGGTGTTGTGTGTATGCTGGTACTCAAGGGAAGTTTATCTACAGTTTTATAGTATTCAGTAAAGGAGAGCAAGTGTTCTAAGCCAGTGAAGGCCAACTCCATATACTGTGGTTTCTTCAGATAGAAAATAACTCATTCATCTCTGTATTTATTTACCGCAGTATGTCTTCCATTGTTTCATATCCATGTCAATAACTGTGACTTTTTTGTCAAAAAAATAAGGAAAAAAGATTGGATTAAGTATGCCATGTTTGCTATTAAAATGTTTCATTAATTCTCATCTCAAGAGGAAGAAAAAATACAAATGCTCAAGAAATATATGAAAAAATGTTCAGCATCTCTAGCAATTAGAAAAAATACAAATTAAAACTACATGGAGCCAGAATGGCATTTATCAAGAATGCAAGTATAAATAAATGTTGGTGAGGATGTGGGGAAAAGGGAACACTCATACATTGTTGGTGGGACTGAAAATTGATGCAACTACTCAGGAAAGCAGTATGCAGATTCCTCAAAAAACTAGGAATGGAATCACCATTTGACTCAGTTATACCACTCCATGGTATATATCCAAAGGACTTAAAATCAACATACTACAGTAATACAACCACATCAATGTTTATTTCAGCAAAATTCACAATAGCTAAGCTATAGAGCCAGCCTAGGTCCCCTTCAACAGATGAATGGATAAAAAATATGTGATATATATTCACACAATGGAGTATCTCTCAGCCATAAACAAGAATGACTTTAAGACATTAGCCAATAATTGGATTTATCTGAAGACTGCCATGCTAAGTGAACTAAGCCAATCCATAAAACCAAAGTTTGAATGCTTTAGTTGATATGTGGAAGCTAACCCACAATAAGGGGTTGGGGAATAGAAGTTCATTGGATTAGACAAAGGAGAATGAAGGGAAGGGAGAGGAGATAGTAAAAGAAAAGACAGCAGAATGAATCTGACATACTTTCTTATGTACATACATGAATATACCACAGTGACTCTCACCAATATGTGCATTCACAAAAAACTGATTAAAAATATAACTATAGATAAAGGGCAAAAAGATCAATAGAGGAATAGATCAGGGGCTGGGGGAGGGAAAGCTGTAGTACTGGGGTCTGAATGAGAAGAAGATATATTCCATGCTTTTATAATGATTTCAAAACGGATTCTATCTTCATGTATGACAAATATGAACCAATACAATTAAATAAATAAATATGTATTATACATAAAAATTTTACAATAGGTAAAAGTCGGTCTCAGTGTTAAATACCAAAGTACCTTCCATATGGGAACTTAGACATCTTAACCCCACATAGTGCTCTTTCAAGAAGTTTATGAGTTGTCTTCAGGTCTGGGGATGCAGCTACTCTATTAAATGCTAAATTTACTGTTTTCTCAAATCAGTCTTGCTCTTTCTTGATCTCTACCTGCTTTTCTGCTGCTTAACCCATTTCTTTATTGAGGGGCAATATGATTTAAATATAAGTTTTATAAATCAGTGGATACATAAAACATTACAAATAAGAATAATTTCTACTTTATGAGCAGTGGACAAAAATTCCTACACTGTTGTGCAATTTTTATGTACCAGGCATACATGTATAAACTCATTTCATGTTCACAACAACCCTAGGAGCTAAGTACTTTATTTACCAGTCCCACCTTGTATATGATGATACAAGACAGAGAAAAGTCAAATAACTTGAATAAGGTTTGTAGCTGGTAAATGTGAAAAACAGGATTCAAATCCTAGTGGATTAGAGCCAGAGCCTGCAACCCAACCTCTCTAAGGTGACACTCAATATGTTGAATAAAAGAGTGGCTGGCTGTTTTGATTCATAATATTTGGATAACTGTGTACCTGTTGTGTATATGTTCTGTATCACCTTGAAGATTTCTCCTCTTTCTTAATCTTTCCATGACAAAGTTCTTCAGGGTTTTGGGAGATAAATTCAGTAGATGTTAGTGACAGTGAAGAGAAGAGTTTCTCAAAAAGACATGTGAAGCATTCCAGAGTAAGACAAGGAAATTCATTAATAGAATTGAACAATAAGCAGTAGAAATATAATCATTATGGTTTTTAAAGAAGAATAAAATTAATAATCCAAATCTCCAGCCTCTTTCTTTGTTCATACATTATATATAATCTGAGATGTTAACTATTGGTGAACCTGGTGCCATGGGGTTGATTGTGACTTCAATTATACTCAATCACATTTTCTGAAACTTATCTATAGCCATTGAACCAATGATTAATTGTAAAAGTCATCTTAACAAAATAAATATCAAGTATTATATTTAACAAAATATAAAACATTTCCCTTACCTTTATTGGACAGTTCTTATATTTCCATTATCTAGTAGACATTCAAGTTCTTACAAATATTTTTTTTTCTTTTTTATCACTGACAGGAATGCAATATCTATTCAATTTTCAGACAGGAGAAGTCAAGATGTTGAACAATTAAGAAAAGAAAGTGACTCAAATGGGAAACATTTGACTTTAACCAGCATAAAGGTCACCACGTTATCATGTCACTTTCTTTATTTGAAAAGGTTTTTTAAAAACACAACTTTTTAACAATAAAACAGAATCTTTTTTTTCAACATTGCTAGATACTTTTGTGTAGCTTGTCACATATTTTGATAGGTCTAAATTTCACTTCTGCAATTATGTCAAGGCTTATATGCTGTAGAGATGTGGTTGTTTTGAGTAAAAATTTACATTGATATACTTTCTAATAATCAATGGAAAAAAAACTGAGGATTCCAATTGTGTTCAGACTGTGATTGTATTTAAAAATCACAATTAAGGCATTAAAATAGAGATAATTCATAGAAAATAATTTAGAAAATAAAAAGTTTACCATGAAATAATACAAAATTCTTTATTAGGCTACTCAGAAACTTAATTTGATTTTTTTTTTCCAAAATAAAAATCAAATATTTATTTGGTACATAATTTTATAACTTTTCTTGCTTTTTAGTATCAGAGATTGAACCCTGGAGTGCTCTATCACTGAGCTATGTACCAAGTCCCCACCATTTTTATTTCCTTTATTATTATTTTAATTTTGAGACAAGTTGTCTTTAAATTGCCCAGGCTGGCCTTAAACTAGCCATCTTCCTGTCTTAACCTCCTACGGAGCTGAGATTGCAATAGTTGGGTTCACAAGTGTGCACCACTAATGTCCACTATTTGGGGGATTTTCCATAAACTCCCCATGATATCTTTCTTGCCATACAGTCTTCCAGTATAGCCCTGTTGGGTCATGTGGTTCGGAGGAAGGGTTGCTACTCTTCAGCCTAGACCTGCTAAAGATCCCTTTTTTGCTGTAAGTGTCAAATTTGTCACCATTTAATGTCACTGAATAAATAGATCAGTGTATGATTCTGAGGTGTTATGTTTTTATCTTAGTGGATGGGAAATACAAAATGGAATAATTATCCTTTAATTTAGAAGAATTATCCCAACATATCCCAAACCACAGGAGTTGGAGGTAAAAAACAAAGAAAAAAATTGGTAAGGGCGCTGGCCTTTTCATCTGAATCTTCATAGGGTTCATTTCCACCCTTTGTGTGCAGATGTCTTACCCAGGCCTCCAGCTTTCTTACCATGTGTTGCTCATATGTATAATTAATATAATGGGGTAGATAAAAATGGAACCATATGTCATGTCCAGACAACAATGATCCCATGGAACTACCTTGTGATGGTAGGTGAAAGAATTAACCTAAACCTGAGCAAGACCATAAATATATATCATTGTCTACTTCTTGAATGTAAATCCATTTCTCATATGAATAAAAATAACATACCCCTCAAATCAATGCCCTTATACTATTTACCTGAGGCAGAGATGTTCTCCTCTTGTCAAGTCACTATATCTAGGCCAGCCATGAAACTGGGACTCCTTGGTTGAGTTTGAGGTAGTTTCCTTTCCTCCATTAGGAGCCAAATAATTTTTGTAGAGGAAAGAATTATAATTTAAATGGGGCTTGGACAGGGCCACGACTGTCTTTGAAGTCATTAAGGTCAGCCCTAATCTTTGTCATTCCCATCTATCCCCAGATCATGATGCTGTTTTTTATTTACTGTCCTTTCCAGGGGCAGTTTCAAAAGCTTACATTTGATCTTTGTCACAAGAAAAGGCATTAATGTTGTGTTTTCTGCCAAAAATCATCTCTACTCTGATTATATTTTACCATGTACCTGAGCAGCCTGGAAATATTCACCAGAGGGAACATGAGTTGAACAGGTAGACAGTAAGCTGGACTTGGACTCCATATATTTTATCTGCCCCCCATGAGCCCTGAATCTGAGATCACAGTGATATGTTAGGCCTAAGAATCAAACTTGAACCCTGGGACTCATGGTTCTCAAAATGTCTGATATTCCTTTTTTACACAGATCACTTGCCAGAAGTAAATGACCTAAGATTTCCTGGGAGAAAGGGTAATTATTGCTGAAGTGGGAATTTTTGTTTTTGTTTTTGATTTTTTTTTCCTCCTCATAAGGACTCAACTGCTTTTTTAATTAATGAATTCTGGGTCTTCAAATTAGCTCTGGGTACTGGGTATGAGATATGATTTTTATTGGAGGGACTTCCCTAAATCTCAAGATCACAAATCTTTTAATTTGCTTATTTGCATAAATTGTGAAATACTCTAACACGTTATCCACCAATTGTGCATATGGAACAATGTGCCTTAGTAAGAATGCCCATAGCTCTCTTGTTCAGAACGTGTAGCTGCCACTCTGACCATGTTTCTCATTATGAGAGACATCTTCTTTTGGACTCTTATTTAAGAGCAGGGCTTCTCTCTATTTAGTATCCTATTATCCTCATTGCAACTAGTGTGCAAAATTTTGATAACAACTCTCTCAGCTCTGATTTATGGAAAACAGCATCAACTGAGCCTCTTGATGGTGATGTCACTCATCATCAAACTCCTTATTAATTTGATATTGTAGTGTTCTTTGGATCCTCTTATGAAACATAGTTTGGAGGTGGGTTTTCTGATTTCGTGTAGTATACTTATATTACAATGACATTTATGTGAATCATTTCTTTCCTTCCTGACCATTTGCTATAAAAATTCTGCAAGTCTTACTTCATTTTATGTGGTCCTTTCATTTTTTCCCAAGCTCCAAGGAACATATTAGCCCTGTTCCTTATGGTTTATGCCAGTGTTTTAATTGCCACTGTCACACTGATACATTCTTATCAAGTTTTTGCCACAGAACTTTAGATCTTTCAAATTCAGCACCCTCAGGATTTAGTCCCACACATTCTCTCAAGGCTTCTGCTGGTACATTCTAGCTCAGATCTGCAGAATCTTTGGTGCATGATCCTTCTTCCATGACAGAGTCAGCTTTTCCCTGTTGGATTATATTTTGACTTAATCCTAGTTAATAGCCTGGTAAAAGAATTGGAAGTCAGTCCTCAATTACCTGCAGAATAAATGTTAAAGCATCTTCAAACTAAGGGGAAATCTACTCAATGACAAGGAGAAATGGGTCACTTCTGTAGACCCAGAAGGTACAGAGGAGACTGTTTCAAGTTGATCAAGTATAGCATTCCAGATGCCTTGATGCAAAGTTTCACTTCTTTCCAATCAAGGTCCTGACCTTGGTAGAACAGACCTTCCAGAATTGAGCATTGAATTTTTACTGAGCTCCACACCTCATATAATTATGTCCTGGGCCTGAGCCTGGTTATTTTTGACCTCTGTCTGCTAGAGATGAGAGAGGTGATTCTCTTAAAAATTTGGGCTGCTCAATTTCTTCCCTTTTGTCTTCTTGCCTCCTTTCTCAGAATAGGTGAGAATGACCTCAGTTGATGCATGATGTGTTAGTACTCATTATTAAGAGCAGTCCTTCTCAGATAATGTATTTGTATAGTTGTGTTCGTGTAGAGACAAATTTTTCATTCAAAGTTGATAACCATCAAGAAGATTCCTTGCTGACTATGACCCACATGACTATTTTTTGAATTGATCGTCTCAAAAATAAAGCATGTCTTCTTTTACAAAATGTTTATATTGATGCATTGTAATTAAACATAATAGTGTGATTCATTGTGACATGCATACCCTCCCCTCCTGCTTCTCCCTGAGCTCCTTCCTCTACTCTACTGGTCTCCATTATATTTATTTTTAATGACTGCTTTATAATTAAACATAAAAATGAGATTTACATGTCTTCTTTAGAAAAAATATCTATTTAAGTTCTTAGCCCATTTTAAAATAGGGCTTTTAGGTTTTTTTCTTTCTTTTTTTTTGCTATTGGGTTGTAGGAGTTTTTTATGTATTTTGAAGATTAACCCCTTATTTTCTCTATGATTTTTTAGGTCGACTTTTTGTTCTACTATTGCTTTTTGCTATACTTTTTAGTTTAATGTAGGCCCATTTGTCAATTTTTTGCTTCTATTGCTTATTGGCATAAGATCCAAGGTATTATTATTAAGATCAGTGTTCAAGTAGGTTTACCCAATGTTTTCCTCTAGGAGATTTATAGTTTGGGGTTTTAAATTTAAGTCTTCAATCAATTTTGAGTTAGATTTTGTATATGATTTAAAATAAGTCTCCTATTTCCTTCATTGCACATAGATTTCCAATTTCCCAATACCATTTATTGAAGAGATTGTTCCCCTGTTGTGTATAGCTGGCAGTCTTTTTGCAAGATGATTAAACATGAGTATATGCGTTGAAGTCTCAGCTCTCTGTTCTGTTCCATTGGTCTATTTATCTATCTTTGTGTCTAAATATACTCTTAATTACCGTGGTTTTGTAATATGTTTTGAAAAAAATAAAATCTCTAGATTTGTTATACTTCAAGATTAATTTGGTTACCTAAATCTTTTGTAATTCCATATGACTTTTAGGATTTTTTTTCCCCTCACTTTCATAAAAAGATGCTATTGTGAGTTAGATACAAATAGTATTGAATCTGTAGATGACTTTGGGTGATATAGACATTTAACATTGTCAGGTCCTCCAATTCATCAATGTGGTTTGCCTTTCCATGTATTTGAAACTTTTGTCATTTCTCTCATCGTTATTGTATGGAATTTTCAATATTAAGTCTTTTATAATTATGGTTAAGTTTATTCTTAAGTATTTTAGTCTTTTTGATGATATTGTTAATGAGTTGTTTATTTCCCTTTTAGGTAGTTGTTGGTTAGTATATAGAAAATAAATTGATTCTGTATATTGATTTGGTATCTGTAACTTTACTAAATTCACCTATTAGTTCTAACAAATTTTGTGAAGTGTTTTTAGCTTATATTTTTATGGTACTGGGACTGAACCCAGCATCTTGTACATGCTCTACAAGTTCTATGACTGAGCTATATCATGAGCTCTTTTTATTTTATTTACTATTATTATTATTATTATTGCTACTGGGGATTGAATTTAGGGACACTCAACTACTGAGCCAAATCCCCAGCCCTATTTTGTATTTTTATTTAGAGACAGTTCTCACTGAATTGCTTAGTACCTTGCTTTTGCTGAGGCTGGCTTTAAACTTGAGGCTATCTCAGCCTCCCACCTTTTTATTTTATTTTTGAGACAGAATTTCTCTAAGTTCTCCCAGGGTGGGCTCAAACTTGCATTCTTCCTGCCTCAGCCTCCTGAGTAGCTAGAATTATGGGCATGTGAATCTTGTTACTTTAAGGATTTCTACATATAAGATATGCTATTTGAAAATAATAGAAAACCAAATGAAACAGAGTTTTTTTTAAAAGAAAAACAAAATTGACAAAGCTTTGCTAGGACAAAGAAAAATGGAGAGAAGTTTCAAATAATTAAAATCAGAAAGAGAAAACATTATAACTGATGCCACAGAAAATTAAAAAATCCTAAAAGATTATTATGAACAATTATACAGCATAAATTCAATAAACTAGAAGAAGTGGATAAATTCCTAGAAGCTACAATCTAACAAAACTAAATCACCAAAAAAAAAAAAGAAAGAAAATCTATTTGAACCAATAATTAGTAAGGAAATTGAGTCAATAATCAAAAACTTCCTAAACAACAACAAAAAAGAACAGAAAAACCTGAGAGTAAATGGTTTCACCAGTAAATTCTACCAAACTTTTAAAAAAGAATGAATACCAATCCTTTTCAAATTCTTCCAAAAACATATGAGTCCAGAATTACACTGACACTGAAGCCATACAAAGACATTTCAAGAAAATCACAAGATAAATCTCTAGTGAACACTGATGCAAAAGTCCTCAACAAATATTAGTAACGTCATCTGCACATAAAAAAGGACTATTCACCATGTTAAAATGGTATTTATCCTTGGGATTCAAGAATAGTTCAATATGTGGAAAATAATAAACGCTCTAAACTACATTAACAGAATGAGAGATTTTCCATTTCTTTACTCAGAGAGTGTACCCTGAGCACCTTCTTTGTGACAGGCACTGTGCTGCGAGCTTTTGCATGTGCCAAAAAGACCATTACATATAGAGTCACTGTCAAAAATGACTGTTCTATTTTTTAATCTGTTTTAAACATTTGGTTTTATATGTATTATATAATAAATTACACATTAATATTTATAAAATATGATATGATAATGTTATTTTTAATTTAAAACAATAGTTATACACTTTCATGTTCCAAAGTGATATTTTGATATGCATGTATAACAAGAATCATTAAATCTTGAACTCTGTAAAATTTAGTGAGATTCACAGCTAATGTCTGCCATCTAGTGGCATTAAAAGAAGTTTCACTTATAAATTTTTGATAATACATTCCCTGTATTTTAGTGTGCTACTCCTCAGTTTATTCTTCAGGGATATGTGCCATCACTGGAAGTGGGGAATTCTATTGAATTTAAATTTAGTTGTTTTCTTTACCCTAGTTCTCTTGCAAAGCACCCTCAAATGAAGAAAACATAAGAAAAATTTAAAGTTGTCATAAATCAGGAAGTAATCTATTTTAGCCTGCATCTCATTTGATCCCATAGACTCTTAAACTACAAGTTATCAAACAATCATTTTCCTATCACACATTAACATAAATATATTCTTAGGTTGATGCACCAAATATATTGTTTTGAAAATGTCACACTAGAAAAAATTAAAAACTAGTTAAATATATACTATTTATGGTTCTACTTTTAAAATACAAACATTTGAAAGATTCATTTACCTGGAACTTTTTTTGTGCCTTTCTTTACAATCTGTCCAGTTGCCTTAACTGTCTAACACATACCACAACTTTTAATTAAGCCTTGATCATCCCTAGTCTTCATGCCACTTTTGTGATGGAAATGTTGTCTGCTTCACTGACATAATAGAGTCCATCAGAAACTTGGTCCTGTGCTTTGACTTAAGTACCTCCGCCAGAAAGCATAAGGATTGTAGACTTAGCCCTTTTGTGACCAGTTTGCTTACGACAATGGCTAACCATAAGAGGAAAATATCCTTTGCAGAGAAATAATAAAGATAAAAGAAGGGGTTATACCCCCTCGAGTAAAGCTATAGAGAATAGCAATTTCAAAATATTTCTTCATGTTGCCAGTAACTTCTAAAGACTTTTGCTAAATAGTGAATTACTTTTTAGCAGGCAATGGGAAGTATGCTTCTTTTGTAATACCCAGTTTAACTCTGGAATTGCAAATGGAATTTTGATACCTTACTTATTCTGCTATCAAATGAGGTACAGTCAGAAGGTATGCTTTGCGGGTAGTAGACAATTAAGCAATGTTTGCTAATTTTAAACTGATTTAAATGGCAGTGTCAGAGAAGACAAAATTTAGGAAAGCCATGACAGGATTCTCTCCCTAACCAGATTGGGCTGGGCAAATAAATAGAGGTAACAACAACGACAATGATGAAACAACAAAAGACACTCATTCTGATTTGAATGACATGAGTTGTTTTAAAATAATTTTAAAGTACAGAAATAAATGGATAAGATGCCATTCTAGTACTTGGATACTTTAAAATCATAACCCAAACAAATGTTCTAAGTGTAAGCATATTTTTAAATTTATCTTCATTAGAAATTATGACAATGCATATTAGCATCAATAAAATTCTAAAATCACTTATTTCATATAAGAGTACAATAAAATAAATTTAAAATTTTTGTGAAAGTTCATAGAAAAGCAATTTGACCAACAATCTGTATAAGGATTAACAAATTGTTTGCACTGTTGGCAAAATGAGTCCTAGGAGTGTTATTGATAATGCCAAAAAAAAAAAAAAATAGAAACAACCCAAGCATACAACATTACACCTATTAATGGAATATTCTGGATATCAAGGCATTCAGTATCTCCAGAGGTACTTAAAAATAATCTTATGGAATTGAAAGAGTTAATAATGTTAAGTAGCACAAAATGTGATTTGACCTCTATAAAATGACAAGAAAACGAATAACCCAATCAACAAATGGGCCAAGGACCTGAACAGACACTTCTCAGAGGAGGACATACAATCAATCAATAAGTACATGAAAAAATGCTCACCATCTCTAGCAGTCAGAGAAATGCAAATCAAAACCACCCTAAGATACCATCTCACTCCAGTAAGATTGGCAGCCATTATGAAGTCAAACAACAACAAGTGCTGGCAAGGATGTGGGGAAAAGGGTACACTTGTACATTGCTGGTGGGACTGCAAATTGGTGCAGCCAATTTGGAAAGCAGTATGGAGATTTCTTGGAAAGCTGGGAATGGAACCACCATTTGACCCAGCTATTCCCCTTCTCGGTCTATTCCCTAAAGACCTAAAAAGAGCATGCTACAGGGACACTGCTACATCAATGTTCATAGGAGCACACTTCACAATAGCAAGACTGTGGAGCCAACCTAGATGCCCTTCAATAGACGAATGGATAAAAAAAAATGTGGCAGTTATACACAATGGAGTATTACTCTGCATTAAAAAATGACAAAATCATAGAATTTGCAGGGAAATGGATGGCATTAGAACAGATTATGCTAAGTGAAGCTAGCCAATCCCTAAAAAACAAATGCCAAATGTTTTCTTTGATATAAGGAGAGTAACTAAGAACAGAGTTGGGACGAAGAGCATGAGAAGAAAATTAACATTAAACAGGGGTGAGAGGTGGGAGGGAAAAGGAAAGAGAAGGGAAATTGCATGGAAATGGAAGGAGACCCTCATGGTTATACAAAATTACATACAAGAGGTAGTGAGGGGAAAGGGGAAAAAAAACAAGGGGGAGAAATGAATTACAGTAGATGGGGTAGAGAGAGAAGATGGGAGGGGAGGGGATGGGGGATAGTAGAGGATAGGAAAGGCAGCAGAATACAACAGACACTAGTATAGCAATATGTAAAACAGTGGATGTGTAACCAATGTGATGCTGCAATCTGTATACGGGGTAAAAATGGGAGTTCATAACCCACTTGAATCAAAGTGTGAAATATGATTTGTCAAGAACTATGTAATGTTTTGAACAACCAACAATAAAAATTAAAGAAAAAAATTTAAAAAAAATAAAATGAAAAGGAGTATGAAAGATCTATTTAAATGTTTTTAATGATTATAACTCAAAGGTAAAATTGCTAAAAATATTTTATATGTTTTTATTCCCCCTAGTTTGTAAAAGGGACATGTAACATTACATCAAAACATGAAACTGCTCTTTTTGCAGGGCAGATTTATCAATTAAAGGCAACTTCATAGGGTTCAAACTACTGCTTTAAAATCCAAAACTAAAAAATTATCTTTTTGATGGATGACTATAGAAATGATTTCACAAATCAGAAAGAATAGTAAGGAACATTTCATCCAGATCAGTGGGAACAGCATTTCAAGAGCTAGAGACTATATAAACCCCAATCATAGATTTAGATTTACAGTGGGAATCATCATTATTCACAAATCCACCTTTGATAGTCAATGCTCACCAGGTTCCCTTTTCATCCAAGTGAACTTTTAAACATTAAAGTGTTTCCTCTTGTCTTTTCCCCCTCTCCTGGGATATTCACTAATTATCTTCTTCCAACAACAGAATCAATTTTTATGTGCTCTGGGAATGAAACCAATTATCACTTGGCATATAAAAGAATAAAAAATACAGACATTATAAGCAGTTTATATTGAATTCAAGATCAATGTATAAGTGTGATAAGGTCTGTTTCCAAGAAACATCCCAAAGGCAAAAATTTTTCATCACCAATTTTACTACATAGTTATATTTTATATAATATTTATATTTTACATAAAACAGTTATAATTTTACTACATAGCTATATGCAAAACAATATTTGAATCATGTTCTAAAATTCATCTATATACTAAAATTCATATTCTAATATTCTTTTAAGGTTTAACTTTAGACTAATTCAATGAATGGCAAAAATAAAGTCAAAATAAACAAATATAGCTCTGATTTTCCATACTGTTATAGTTAATGTCAGATATCATTTTACTAAACCATTTCAGTAACTATTAAACACTTTCTTATGGATTGTCTTATTTGGAAATCTTTGTAAAAGAAAAAATAAGTGAATTAATCAAGGCATTTTTTTCAAGGCAGTTTCACCTTACATGGAGTGATAGAAATTGAAAACTCTGGAGTACATCCAGAGACAAAAACCTTCAAGAGATGCCCAGGACTCAACAGAGTGAACTAAAGAGATGCCCTGTGATATAGAGACAATTTATTGTTGCTGTTAATCTATGCTTTATTTCTGTATTGTCAACCAGAATCTAGGTTAGAGTTGTGCATATTTAAAGCAATAAAAAATTTTAACTACTAAGATAGACTTAACATATAAAAAGTTGCATATACTTATTGTGTACATTTTTCTGAATTTGAGGATAAGTATACATCTCTGAAACACCAGACCACAAACACATGAAAAGCAATTGAAATCAGGATCTCAAAGAGACATTTGTACCCTCATGCTCTCAGCATTATTCACAATAGCTAAGATATGGAAACAACTTAAAAGTACACTAGCAGATGAAGGGATAAAAAATGTGGATATATGCACACTTATTCAGTCTTATAAATGAAGAAATTCTTGCCGTTGGTGACGAGATGTGTGGAGCAAGAGAACATTATGTTAAGTAACACAGAGAGCCAAATATGGTATGCTCTCACTTATTTGTGGAATCTGAGTCAAACTCAGAACTAGAGTAGAATGGTGCTTGCCAGAGGCTAGAGGGAGAGAGAATTTCAGAGGTGATAAATAAAGCAAGAAAATTGTAGGAGAGAACTCATCAAAAGAGAAGGGTACAGACTAAAGTAGAGTAGAATGGAGCCCCCACAACTGCAACAACATTATCAATTTATCGAAACCCTAGTGTCTGAAAATTCACTGGCGAGGGTGCAGAGGGGGAAGGGTAAGTATGAAAGAGAGGAAAGTGAGGCAAATCAAGGAAAAAAATGGTAAATCTGGAAAAACGGCATTCAGAATTTTCATAACAAATGTCCAGAAAAAAATTAAGAGCACTTTTGTGTACACTGTTCCAACTTTCACATGATAGCACCTGCATGGGTTTACTGAAGCTGTTCTGCTGTCTCCAGTGCGCTCCTCACACAGCAGAGCAGGATTCTGTACCCCTCAGAGTTGTTCTCAACCTGTGACTAGAGGCAATGAGGAATCCAGCTTCCTCAACCCTGGCCAGCTGCTTTAACCTCTATGAGGTGCTGAAGTTTTGCTGAATTCCTAGTTCCCTAAGAGGAAAAGCTCTAGTTAACTAATGTGTAACTTCCCTGACAGGAAGCCCTTCACTGGCTGCCTTTTTTCCCTGTCTCACTTCCCCATTATTAGTGGACATTATCTCCAAAATAAGATAGGTACTCCTGAGTCATTGTCCTCTTCTAGAGTCCCTTACCTAAGGTATTATCCTTTTTCAGATTTTATAAAGAAAAGATATTCCATCTATGTGTTAACTTTTTGCAAATAAAATAGATAATAATACAATTATTATTTGTTTTAAAATTTCAAAGAAACTCTCTGATGTTTTTGTTTTATAAGCCTAAGAATAATAACCCACAAGTCAATGTTGGTTGCCTTTCTAAGTGTTTTATAGCCATTATCTTACTCAATTCTTTAAAAAATGCTTCAAAGCAGGTGATTTTGTTATCTTTATTTGATAAAGAAGAATATAAAGCCCTGAGAGATCAAATAACTTTATCAAATTCATAATATTTTAGACTGAAACTCAGATAAATTGAATCTCCACATTTCAAGCTCTCAATTACTTTGCTGTGTTCCTTGGTTCAATGAGTGAAATCAACCTACTCAGACTACCTATTCCCAATGGGGAAAATATATATTTCTTTAATCTCATATCCCTAGAATTATTCAACCTGAAAGCCCTCTCCTATGCCTCACAGTATTTTTTTTTTCTGTGAATTTTATTTCTGGTTCTCCTGAGACCTTTCTAGGAGTCAGCCTGCCACCTGCATCAAGTTTTCCAATCATAGCTATAACCTTCATTTCACTGAGAAAGTTCCTTAAGCCTGTGTAATTGCACATTTATGAATAGTTTAGTAAATTTTCCATTTCAGTGATTAATTCTTAAATTTTTAGAATCATACTCTATTTCTCATAGTCAGAAAATTGCTAAGCGGAAAAAAAAAAAAAAAACACTGAATTTCTACTGTAACCAGGCCACCTTAACATCATGTTAAGGCCAGGTATAACACAGACACAAAAAATACTTACATGCTTTGTAGCCTCACCAAATGTTTTTGCATGATATTTGAAGAGCAAGTGTGAAGTAGAATTTCAACGAGGTGTAGATGTATATGTACAAAATGTCAAATATCCCAGGCTTTGATTAGAGAACTTGGGCAGCAGTGTCTCTTACTGTTATGGTTTGGATCTAGAATGTCTCCTAAAAGCTCAGGTGTTGAAGGCTTATCCTCTAATCAGCAGTGTTCATATGTAGGTTTTAGGGAAGTGATTGGATCATGAGGGCTCTGACCTTATCAGCAGATTAATTCATTGATTAACGGATTAAGTGGTACAAGATGGAGGCAGATAGGTCACTGGGAACATGCCCTCTGGGACCATACCTTTGTCCAGGCCTTTCCTACTTCTCTGCTTCCCAACTTCCATGAGAGGAGCAGCTTTCCCTTGCTATGCCCTTCTGTCATGTTTGTCTTGGAACCAGTTAACCATGGTCTGAAACCTCTAAAATCATAGGCCAAAATAAGTCTTTCCTCTGTTGTCAAATATTTTTAAAAAAATTTAGTTGTCAATGGATGTTTATTTTATTTATTTTTATGCAGTGCTGAAAATTGAACCCAGTGCCTCACACATGCTAGGCAAGAGCTCTACCACTGAGTCACAACCCCAGCCCTGTCAGATATTTTGATCACATTAACAAAAAGCTGACTAACACATTCACTCTTGTGTCTTCACAGAACTTTCTCTTCCCATTTTTCATTCTGACAATGGTTTCTTCTCCTTCCCTATATTCTGTGTTACCATTGTAGCATATTCATTATTTGTTTTTTAGAACGATTTAACATTCTCTTGGTTTCTACAAGTCATGTTTTCACCCATGACTTCAACAGAACAGAAAAAATGTATTTTTAATTTATGCTTGAATCTTTGTTTCACTTTCTAATTCTGGGACCCTCTACACTATGACACTACTCATAGTCAAATGTTATAAAAGAAAATGTGTATTATAGCTTAGATGCTATAGCAGAATTACAGCTAAGCAATATGGGTAACAAAGGGCATGCCAGCTTCTGGGAAGATTCAAACATACATTTAGTATCCCTTTTTAAGAAAAATATGCAAAAATATGATGTCACAATCATGTACAAAATGAGAAGATGTGGAGTCATGTGGGGGCCCATGAAGCTTAGCATCATTAGCTTTCTGGTAAATCTGTTTCTGAGAATCCCAGAAGAAGAAAGTGAAACAAAGATTTGCAAATACAATGTTACATGTGTTTCAGGGGTTCTTTAGCCTGACTTAGGTTTTTCAACTCATATTGTTCCATGTTAAAATGCTGTTGCTACAATTTCTTGAGCAAAAATGAAGATATTACCTAAGTTGTATTACCTAAGATGATAAAGTATGCAGGAAAAGACCATGAAATCTGAAAACGAGAGAAGTGAGCAGTCTGTTCCAGGATATCCCAGGAATACACCACCAAGCCAGTGAGGCATTGCCCCACCCTGAATGCTTGCACAGCTAATCCTACCCCCAAGGCCCCTCAGGTTTTGGCTCCTGAGAAGCTTCCTCTTCACTGTTCACCTGCTCCAGAGGCTGCAGCTGATGCTTCCAAGGTCAGTTTTCTCCCGCAAATGGTGCTTGTTTCTTCTGAAACTCTTCTAAATGTGAGTTGGTAAACCCTCTGTGAAACCAGGATTTCATGTTTTCCATCACAGTCTATGTACTAGTTATTCAGTTTTTCTATTCTGGGGGATACTTCATCTGGTGTTTTATTAATGACATGTTTAAACCTTTCACTAGCAAAGTATTCATCAAAGTTGAAGGTGGCATCTCAGTTTTGACACCATTAAAGAAGTCTGTAGTTTTGACACCTTTAAAAATCAAAGGGATATATATATATATATATATATATATATATATATATATATATATATATATATATATATATATATTTTCAACAACAACAAAAAAGAACCTGTGTGGAACCTAGAACTCCATTGAGCTGCAGAATGAGAAGTAAATATTCTCTAACAAAGGGCAATTACTAACCACTTCAGGTAAACCCAACATGACACCAGAGCAGTACCATTTCTGTTTCATTAGCAAGATGCATTGGGTCCTTTCCTTGACAGTCATATAGTCTGACTTTAGACTTGCCTTAAACTGGAGATGTTGGTCAGACCTGGAGGTTCCAAACCTTCAAAATGCAGTAGAAAAAAACCCACCTCCCTCTTAAAAGGAATTTACTTGTTTCAGGCAAATACTACCGTGTACTGGAGGCCTCTTCTTCTAGTGTTGCAGTAGCAATTTTCATCTAAACCATTACTACTGCTGTACTTTCATTTTTTTCTCCTGGATCTTGTACTCTTTTTGCTAGACTAAACACGGGAGGAGAGAGGGTTCTTCCCTTTATGTGAAGCTGTAGTATCTAAATGGTAAAATTAACACTAAGCATTATAAGCACTTACAGTACAAGTGTATAATACAATTGATTCCAATTATATGTCTGATATTGGAAGCTACAACAATAATACATGAAATACCCTCAAAGTCTTCACCTACAAATTGTAGCTCCACTGAAACTTGCCCAAACTCAATAGTTGAATGTAAATGCAGTCTTTTTCCTCTGGCATGTGGACCAAGGGGTTTAACACACACTTGTCAAGGGCTATGGCCACAGAGATGATGCCATTCTCAGACTGGAAGCACGCAAATTGCAGGAGATGTTAATTTGTTGGGGACTAAAGTACATGAGGGGATCTATGGGGAAAGTGCTTTTTTCCTGTGGTCCCTATTTCCAGGGTCACCATTTCCTCCTACCAATGTATTTCTACACCTAAGCCCAGGAACCCATTTTACCATCCCTCCCACCAACCTTCCTCTTCATTAATGTTCCTCCTTGTAGTTCTTGGTGCTTTGGCCCCCTCTGTGCTTAGCACCCACTCTCTGATGCACTTAGGTGAAATAAGTAATGTATATACTAAGGTATATATATTCAATAGAAATATTTAAAAAGATTAAGAGTTTCTCCTTCCCAAAGGTCCCTAGTATACTCAGCCTTATTCCTGAAGTAGAAAGGGTGAGTATTTAAAGGTGTGGGAATAGTGAGGGATAAAGTGAGAGGAAGGGGAGAACAGCTATGCCCCATAAACTAGACTTTTCATTTACTTTCCATTTCAAGGGACTGTAGGTTTCTTGTCTCAATTTTTTTAAACCATTGTCCGTACATTTAAAGTTTTATATCCTTCTTGATGAAGTTTCTTGGTTAAAAAAAAATCAAAGCTGGGACGTGATCAGATATGTTTAAGTTGCACAAGTGGGACCATCAACCACCCCTACCACTAAGCTTTGTGCACAAGATAAGAAAACAGAAATGAATCCGGATGTTGCTAATTCAAGAGACTGTAATAAAGCACTGATGTTTTAAATATGCTAAAAGCAAAAATTGGCAAACTTTTTGCCTGATCTCAAAGTTTTACAGTGTTAAGTACTTGTAAGCTCTGTATAAACATATCTACCTTCTGAGTGCTTTGGTGCCTAAAGTAACTACTCATTTTTATAAGATAATATTAGCTAATAAGAAAAGAGAAGAAACAAAAGTTAGTGTTATAATTTGGATCCAAAGTGTACCTTGAAGGCTTATATGTTGAAGGACTTGACCCCATGAGGTCCCCAGCTGATAACTGCTATTGGGAAGTGGTGAGACCTTTAGTGTTTTGGACATAATGGTTGGAAGTTAGGTCACTGGGGACATGCCCTTGAAAAGGATATTGAGAGCCACCCCTGCCAGCTTTCATGAGATGAGCAGTTCAGTTCTACCATGTGCTTCCTGCCATGATGTCATGTCTTCTTACCAGCCCAAAGCAATGGGGCCAAATGGCCTGAAACTGAACCAAAATAAATCTTTCCTCCATGTAAGGTGATTATCTTGGGTATTTTGTCACAGTGCCATAAAGCTGATTAACCCAAGAAGGGTAGTTAATCATATTTAGTTAACAGTAAAGACAAAGTGATCTGATCTCCTCAGACTAGATATTGTGGCAGTCTTTGGAGGTATCATTTAATGACTATGGAAATCTTGCATAAGGGAGACATTAACATTAGCTTTTAGGGAATATAGTAACAAGCGCTGTGATGACAACCATACTTTTACACATGGGAAAGATGTACAAAAAAAAAGGCCAGGACTTCTTCCAAAGACAGTGGTCAGTTATGTAGATGCAGATTCAGCAACTGAGTGTGATTCTAACATTGGAATGAGATTTGTTGTTTAAAAATTCTCCTGAGCATTCAGAGGAGACTGTGTCAAATGATTGAGAGTTGGGAGTTGAACTTAATCTTATTCAGAAGCAGTGTGGACTGTATTAAAATTTGATTCTATCTAGTATTTCTCTGATATATGAAAAGTGTCATTTGACCTTGTCCTTCATCTTAAACTTCTGTGGATTTTTTATGTGGCTTGAGTATTTGCTATATAAATCAAAGAACCATAGTACAGATCATACCCAGAATCACAATATACACAATCTCCAGAATCTATACTGTTTCCAGCACACTCAGAGTTTGTAAAATTATATATATATATATATATATATATATATATATATATATATATATATATATATATATCTCCACAATATGCAATAGCTTGCATTTCTCTGTTCTATGGTAAAAAAAAGTTATTTGATTGTTCCATGTGTATCATAGTGTGTATTGTTGATTTAAAACAAATAATGCATATGATTTTTCTAGAACTTTTCTACAGCATTATTTTTGTCATACTCAATCCTTTTTGCAAAAGCATGTTAATTTATAAGTTAATTTCCTTCCTCTTCTTGACACAATATTTTATGGAAGGGCTCTAATAGGACAGCTGTAGCCATAGGAAGAGATTGTATTTTCTGGGAGAGTGGACATTGTCATCCTGGCCAGGAAAGATAGAAAGAGAAAGGAGCTTGAGCACATGATGACATTGATAAATCATTTCATCAGTCATTTCATGAATTAAAGAGTGAGGGGTCACCATGTCTCAAAGAAGCAAGGAGATTTGAAAAGGCAAGGACTGAACAGTTTCTATTGGATTAGTATAGCAAAGTCATTGGTGAGATTCCAAAGAAGTTATTGTAGGAGAAGATAAACAGAAATGGAAGTGCAATATGAAGAATTTGAGAAAAGAGAGTTGCTTTAGAAAGCTGAGTTGAAACTGGGAACAAAGAGATGGGACCAACATTAGAGGTATGAGCAGTTTCTAAGGAGACTCTATGCTTGGTGTTGGATTAAAAAAAATATGCAGATAAGAGACTTAAACATGCTTATACACTACTTTGGAAAAGACCTAGTCAATATGTCAAATTTAAAGGAAGACCCCCAAGTCAAATTTGTACACTAAAAACAGTTAAGCATTTGACTTTTATATGGAAGTTAAAATTGTTATTGGATAATAATTATGTCAGTTATAAAAATAATATATCCATGTTTTGAGAAACATGGTGTGTTGTCCTACCAAAAATAGGATTTAGGTAAGAACCAAATGTATGGAAGAGAAGAAATGATTGGCACAAGCAAAGGGAGTGTATGGATGGCTCACTCTGAGGGTAAACTTAATCCTCTACCAGCAGCACAGAGCTGTCTGCCAAGTATCCAGGGTGAGTGGGGGAGTCAGGATCTCTGCATTGGAGGAGGGGTGTGAAGGGACATGGTAGAGAGTTAAATCTCCCATGGAAAAGAAACTGGCCCTTAGAGAAATGAGGAACATGCCTGAGCTATATTTAGGATTCAAATTCAGGTCTGCTCAGCTCCAATTCTTTCCAGTTCTTTCTGCCATCAAGTTGTCTGCCAGCATGGAGGATGTAATGCTTCATTCATATGTAATATTCAGTGCAAAACAGATATTCCTTCATTTTTCTCCACAAGTACATAGACAATCAAAGTCTGATCATCTCTGGTACATGAGGGGAAAACAAGTAACAAACTGAGCTTGGGACACTTAAGTGCTTTCCCCAAAAGTCACTGAAAAACAGCAAAGTAGAAACACCTTAAATTCACAACACCCTGTGCGTTTTCTTTGTCCTGACCCTTGTCAAAGTGGTGCTCCCATTCAGATATTATAATTTCATCTTATATTCATTAAATAGCCTAAAAAAGTGGTCTCACTGCCTTCAGAGATCCCACTCCCAATAACATCACACAAACACATCCTCCTTGAAAGCTTTGAGTAATATTTATTCCACATTAAAGTGAAGTAATTCCTAGGTTAGGAAAGTATGACTTCTTCAGTTATACCCTATCACTTCTTTTCTACATTTTGTCCTAAGTTAGAACAGACACATACCTTGGTGGCTGTCAATCATTTGCTGAAATCATATTACATATGCCTATTTTCTGTGTCCTGGGTAATTGATTTTCTTTGTATGGCATGTTTTCCCCTATTTTACCTCTTAGACTATTGTTGGTTCTCAAAAATGGTATAAAGCTTTTAATACCAGAATCCTTCTTCATTCATTGAGCTATTTTCTCATTAAGAATATGACATAAAATATAATGAAAAAAGTGGAAACTATATATTAACTTAGGGGGGAAAATGTGCATGTATTTGTATAAATGTGTACTTATTAAATATATATTTTACCCATATATTGCTAATATTTATAATTTAATTCATAAATATTTTTTTTAAACAAATCATATACTACACATAATCTGGATTATATAAAATATTATGTATAAAACGGTTTTATATTTGAAGATGCTCTGATAAGTAGAGTGCCAAGTTCCAACTCTCTTGTTTGAAGTTTTAAAATTATTTTTAAAAATCTAGACTTAAACTTTGGTTTTTGAGAATATTCATGTAATTCTGTTGCGACTAAACTTAGCATGAAACATTTAGTAAAATTTACTTTCATCTTCCAAAGACTGGAATTGTATTAAATTCATAGTATTTATAAAGAGTAGTATGCAATAATACAACAAAGCAGCAGATGGAGCTAAAGAACTTACTCATTCTCGTTATTCTTCCAGTAACTTTCTTTTGTTGTCTCTGAAGTGATTAAAGATTCTAGATGCATGAGACATACATATTTTTCTTATTCCTTGAAACTTCTATTTATATAAGCACTGTATGCATTCACTATAGTATTTCTGCATTTCCAAAATTAATGGGTAAGTTATATTTATCCAATATTTAAATAAATAACTATGTAGTAATAGAGATTGTTGGTTTTTTTTTTAATAATTTGGCAATGGAAATGTTATTCAGTGGTAGTAAATAAAGCACTGTAAAAACAACTTTATTCATGACCATCACAATAATTATAAAGTATAATGGGATTTTTGTATTTGGGGAAAGATTGAACTCAACTCTGAATATATCCTAGGAAGGTAAGATTTTATAGCTAAGAAGCTGGGTGTGGATCAGAGGATGGAAAAATGGGAAACCCTGGGGGTTGGGGGACTTCAGCTAAACAGATCTAACAGGATACTTACTGAAGACTGGCTGCAGCAGCTAGACATCACCAGGAGGATGAGGAATCCTATCAGAGATGGAGGGTGATCAGATATCAGAGGAAGTGGGTTTTTGCTAAATAAACTTAGCAGGGGTTTTATTCAAAGTGGGTTTTACAAGAAAATGCACAGATTGGTCTAAGAGAAGGTTCAGGATCCTAACTAAAATTTGTTCAAGCAAAGAATCTTTGCCAATTTCAACATTTATGCTTCAATGATATTAACATGCTTATGTTTTATATATTTTTAAATATTTTGAAAAAACATCCAATGTTTTTTTCCCTTTAAAATGTTTCCTTTAAAGCAATAGCTAATATTTACCTGATTAGTTATCACTCAAGAAAAAGTCAATTGCAATTATGAATATTATACCTGAAGGATACAGAAAACAGTAACTTACATTCCTGTTCCTATGACCAGTCCCTAACTCCGGCCTGCCAAAAGGGCCCACCAAAAGTAAGTAACTCCTCCCATGACCTGGCTCTTCTGAGGCTGTGTATGAAACCCAGACCTTCTGGATGGCCCACAGTTCAGCCATTTTCCCCCCAAAGATGTGCCTCTCCAGTGCTAAATAAAACATGGCTGGTCCATGAGTTTGGCCTCCATTTTTCTTTTTCCTTTTGTATTCCCTTCCAAGTGCTTTCAATATCTTCAGCACACATCCCAACTTAGTTCTAGCAATTCATTTCTGAATAATCAACCTCATTAGTCTTTTTTATTTACCCCCCTGCAGGCAAAGTTCGTTGATTTTTCTAAGTGCTCTATTACCAACAATTACAATTAGGTTGCAATTAATAGTTTAATTTTCTCTCCTCCTTCTGACCTATGAACTATAATCCACAGCACCTGGCACAGAGCCTGGCATAGAGTTTGTACTTGGTAAGCATTTAACTTCAGTGAATGAGAAGAGATGAGTATTTGGAGCCTAAGAAAGAGCAATGAGAGAAACAGAATATCTAGATAAACAGGGTATTTTAATCAGTTTTTTTTTTTTCCGCTGCAACTGAAAGATCTGACCAGAACAATTGTAAAGAGGCTCAAAGTTTCAGAGTTCTCAATTCATAGACCCCAGGCTTCATTCCTCTGGGCTTGAGGTGAGGCAAGACACCCAGGCTTCATTCCTCTGGGCTTGAGGTGAGGCAGGACATCCTGGCAGGAGAGTGTGGCAGACGGAAATACTAGCATGATGATCAGGAAGCAGAGAGAGAGAGAGACTCCACTTGCCAGATACAAATATATACCCCAAAGCCATGCCCCAGTCACAGCCCACCTGCCTCCAGTCACCACTGAGTTAAATCCCACCAGGGATCAATTCACTATTAGGCTAAGGCTATAACCCAATGGTTTTTCCTTCAAACCTTCTTGCATTGTCTCACATCTGAGCTTTTGGGGGACACCTCACATCCAAACCATAACACAGAAAATATGTGAAGAAAATAAAACATCGAGGAATGAATGATGGTTTGCAAGTGCTTCATTGAAACCTAAGAGTAACATGATTGTCTTTGGTTAACAGAAATAGCATTGACAGCTTAGAGTAACTCCAGGCCAATTGAGACATCATCATATCATCTTAAAGATATACTTTTATGACATTCAATATCTATTGTTGGACAGTTCACTTAAATGAGTGAAACAGGGCTAAGGACATGGAAAACTCTGAATCCATGCTGTGTCTAAAGGAGATGTCACCTGTTTGGTGCCGGAAGTTAATTGCTATGTGGAATTATAGATCCAGTATTGTAGATCCTCTAATACCAAAGGGAAGCCAAAACAATAAACCTTATCATTATGAACTGATAATTAACTTCAAATTTTAAAAACTCTTTCCAATTTAAACACCTTATGCCCATGCACTCTACAAAGCCCAAAGGCAACCAGGTTACCTTTTCTTAACTCAACAAGGGTAATAACCGCGCTGATGGAGAGGCAATAGTGTTTTCCAGGAACCACTGGGAAGTAGATTGGATAGGAATTAACAACCATGATGAACATATGCCCAGAAGCATAAAGTATACATTTCTATCTTCAATTATACAATATTTGAATGTAGTTATTTGTTAGAGCAATGACAATTTTTCCTTCTTGTTTCATCTTCACCAAACCTAACTTATTTTCAATCATGTTATAAAAGTATACTCCTAAGGTTTTCTATCAATCATTGGGTTTTGGTTTTACTCTATTTATTTAACATATACATATAATTTCATTACAAATTAGCGCATGTTCCTTGAACATCCAAAGATACAAAGAAAATCTACCCTTTTATCAACAATTGATTCCACAGAAACAATCATGATTACCAACTTGGTTTAATTCCCAAATTAAAAATGTAGTTTAAACACAAGAAGGCAAAACAGAGATTCAGAGAATTTTAAATTATTGCTAATTATCTACATAAAAATAGACTGAGCGTAAATTTCTCCAAAGGAAAGTACCAGTTGTATGGCAAGTAACTCAAACCCTCTTTAGAAGCCATGACCAGTTCATCCCAGTATTCTAACGCCCAGTTCCCTCCCACTACCATCAAATAGCAGATGACAAATCAATAAGAGTCCCTCCTAAGAAACAGATGAGACTGAGAACTTTGAAAATACAGTGGCCTCTAGGGGGCATGTTCAGCTCTCTCATAGGCCTGCTGCACTTGATTCTCTCATTCTGAATTGTAAGGGATCCTTGTTGACAGGAGAAGAATTTTAAGATAAGTAATAATTACAAATTTATTAAAATGCTAATACTTATTATTAGAAGGGTATTGCTTTTAATCTATAGTGTACTGGAAAAAGATAAGAGTCAAAATGCAAAAATAATTTTGTATTAATACTTAACAAATTTTATAAAACTCTCATAAAATTATGTTCTTATTGCACAAAAATTTTTGAGTTTGGGTTCATATGTTTAATTTTTTATATCCTAAAACTTTCCATAGTGTAAATATCTGGTTAAATCATTTTAAATCTTTCTTGCATTTCACTGTATAAATATGTTGTATCAAACAATTTCAACTACTTCTTCTTCCCCTTGTCCTTCTCTTCCTCCTCCTCCTCCTCCTTCTTTTTCTCCTTCTTCTTCTTATTGAACGTTTGGACTTCCTCTGATTTTCTATTACATAAATCATACTCTGAAATGTTCCCTAGTCAGAATCAAAGTGCAGGCAGACCTAGCTTCACACCTCAGTTGAGGCATTTACTATTATTGTTAGCTATGAACACCTGTAATTCTCAGAGATTTTTTTTCCCCTTAAAATGGTGGCTAGTATCTGTAAGACATCTGCTATTAGGACTAAGTGACTTAAGACATGAAAAGAAAGAGTTCAGCATATATGAAATATGTGCTAGCTGGTATTGTATCATCATGAATCTGCATTTAAGATCATTTTTCTAAAACACTTCTCAAAGCACACTATCTCATTCAAAAGTCATTGATCAGTACTTTCAGATTACTTTCCAAAGGACTTGATCCCAGCTTTAAAGTTCTTTTATAATGTTACTTTTCTTCATTGATACAAAACCAGAAAATAACTCATTCAGAGAATAGCATGACTTTAAGGATTTTAGGAATTCACATTGTATTTAGATGCGGATTCAAAGACCATGCCTCAGAAAGTACCAAGTGCATCTGATTCTGATTTCATTAATTTTTTTCCTAAACCAGATTATCTGAGCTTCACAAGGTCTGTCAAGTATTTTATGTGCACTTAAATCTGTCCCTTTCTCCTGAATAGGGAAAACAACACTCAGTATATTTCAGGAAACTCTGGATCTCAATAAAACTGAAGAACCGCAGGCATAAGTCCAGCCTTCCTAAAATGTGAGACCTGCCCCTCTGCTTGAAGAACTTCAAATCTGTCTTGTTTCTCCCAGCCAGTTATGTTAATCAGTGTAAATGTATGGTACTAGCTTTTGTCCTACTTTTTGGCTGATCTTGTCTACAAGCTTTTCTAAAAATGAAAGAATTAGTGTCAGTTGAGTAATATGTTGTATAATTACCATATTGCTGTTTTGAAGTTTGCATTATATATAACTAATTGGGGGCTTTAAAATAAGTTTCAGCTGCCTACTATTGGTCCACATACATTTAATTCATGAATTGTTTTATTCATTCATGTTGGAGACATGCCTGATTTTTTTGACTAATTACATCTAATTAGAAGATGCATTGAAGTACATAGCAAAACAGCTTACATTTATTTTTCTCTATTTGAGGGACTGCCAACTATATATTTGCAGAGAACTAATCAAGGACCAATTATTTTTAGCTTCAATATTCTTGACTCTTCTACTTCTTGGTACATCCATATGTACAGAAAGCAGAAATCCTTGAAAGAGAAATATATTTGGGGCATTTAGACAGTGAAAATAAACAAGTAAACAAAAATAAATAAACAAAATGAAGTTAATCTTACATTTATGCCTAAAAAAATGTCTCCAATAGATGAGTTCTTTTTTTTTTTTCCTTTTTGGTACTGGGGATTGATCTCAGGGTAACTTTACCATTGAGCTACATCCCCAATCCTTTTTCTTTCTTTCTTTTTTTTCTTTTGAGAAAGGGGCTCACTGAATTAGTGAGGGTCTCACTACATTGCTCAGGCTGGCCTCTATCTTGCCACCCTCCTACCTTAGCCTCCCCTGGGATTACAGGCATGCACCTGGCTCTGGGTTCGACTTTGATTGAGCTATTTATAGAAAACCACTAAGCAGTCTGATTACTTTTAAGAGAAAAGATGTGGTTTCCCTTAAAATGGTTTTCTTTAAACTTCACTCTCCCAGGGGCTTTCTGGAATTTAGATAAGAATCTCAGCTATGTTGAGATGAAAGCTGCTTATGAAAGGATCAAAGTTCTGAAATACAAATAACCATTAAAAAGTAAATTGCAGAACATATATCAACTTTTCTGTCCCAATTTTATGTTGGGCACCAACTTCATTGATAGGAGAAAGCAAACTCTTATCTATTCAATTTGTAGTTCTTGCTGAATTTGATATAATATTTCTAATCTCCTTTAGTTGATACTATAAAAATCCTGTTCAAGAAAATAGATTGTATGTGGAAAGCACAACATGCCTCTCAGAGGGTTACGGTAAGCCAGACTGACAAAACATGCATATGTCTCAATTCCTGTTTTCCACTAAAGTGGGAAAATATATTGAACTAGTTGAACCAAAGTCATTTCCATGAAACCTGCAACAAGTTGCTCATCATTTTGGAGTCCTTCCATCAGTCCAAGAGTTTAGAGGAAATACTCTGACTCTCTAGGCAGTGGCTCAACAGTGAACTTGAACTGTAATGGGTAGAAATTTACTATAATTTGGAGTTTTTAAAAAACAAAAATTATTTCCTATTCTGATTTGTTAGGATTTTTAAATTTTCATAAAAATATACCACCATATTACTGGAAAAATACAGAGTAATACTCTTGCCAATGTTTTGGATTCCTCCCACTCCTTCCATGGAGAGTGGAGGTAAGTTTCTTATGAAAGGTGCTCAGTGAGTCAGGAGCCGTCCTTTGGATGCTGTCAGATACCTTTTTGGAGATGAACCCAATAGGATTTAAAAGAAAGCATCTATTCAGGATTTCCCCATAACTTCCTCTATTTTTTTCTCCACATGAATGTCCCTTTACTACTGAGCAGAAGATATCCCAGAGTCTTAGAAATGAATCACCTAAATGTAAGCAAAATAATTTGCTCAAAGCAGTATCATTAGCCTAGTCCTATTGCACTCCTAAAATCTAGTCCTACTGAAGTCCTAAAATCTAAGCTTTTTGTTTGTTTGTTTCAGAACCATGACTGTCTTATGATATTCTCAGTGCTAGGGCTATTCAATAAAATGGATGAGTGAATGTGCACAAATATAAAATACATAAAGCCTGCTCAAGTTGAGTAACCACATTTTGGTTTCTTAATTCTAATTAAAAATTAATTACTGCAAAGTTTTCTTAAGTAATTCTTATCAAGTTTAAATGCTTCCATAGTTTTGAATACCCATAATATCATGTCAGTCATGGGAATTTGTCCCCTCATGGTTTGGACTTGGAAAATATTCTTGGAAGAATATTTGGAAATTTTTAATATTTCAGTGTTCTATGTAATATTCATAAATAATAACAATTTTAACACAATTCAATAAAGTTTATTTTCCCTCTCTATTAGAACCTAATTTCTTAAAACCTTATCCAAACACCATTCCCACACACAGTATTGGAAGAAATATGTCCCTTCTATGAGGAAAATTTAAAAATTAAGTCTGCCTTCAAAGAAAGAGAAATCTGGGTTTGGACATTTGCATACACATTGACCAAGGCATTCTAATAAATGTGCACTTGCTTTGGATACCTTGCGTGATCTAGAAAGAGGTTAGGAGATCTCATCCTGGTTAAAAGCAGAGCTTCACGAGCTTTGTCACATTTTGTAAGGGTTCCTAATCCTATTTACTCATGTTCACCATACCATAAAACTCCGAAGATAAGAGTTATCTGGGATGAATGTTGGTTCATGATTATAGGGATGGAGTTGTGCAAGGCATGAAACACAAATGCTAACCCACATTTAATTAAAGGATATCAAATGTTATGTACAGCAATAACATCAAGAACTTAAATAATTTTCAGTCTTCTTTCTTTTTTTTTTTTTTAAGTGGAGAAAGACTAAACATAAAGGAAAGTTTTCAATTGTTAGAGAATGACAAGTCCTTCAGAATGATTGGTCAGATTAGAAATTTAGCAGAGTGTAAGTACAGAACATTAATCAACCTCTTTTAATTCAACATGTAAACATATGTGAGACATGATAATTCAGTATGAATTGGAGAAACTTAAAAAGGTTACTCCACAGCTAAAAAGCAAAACTAACAAACAATAACAACAACAACAATAACAAAAACCCCTTCTGTCTACAGTTTATCTTATCAGTCATGGTTGTATGTCAGACTCTAACTACATATTTTCATTAAAAAAAAAAAAAAAACTTTTTAGTTGAGGATGTCTGAGACATTTTTTTTTCTTTTTTTGTACAGAGGCCAGATCTACTGCGTTTTTTATTGGTGCAGTCTTGAGTTTCATTCAATTATCCTGTCATTATTGTCACAAAATCACCATGAAGTCCTCATAATGTACTTCCACACATTCCAAAAAGAATTAACCTCAGCAAAGAGGTTTCTTTTCTTAGGGGATTTAATCATTGGGTAGGTTGAGAAAAATGCATGTCTTTGTAGATATTGTTCTAAGAAAATTTAACTTCTGATTTCCCCCCTAGCTAGAGTGCTTTCTTAAAAATCTCTTTAAATTAACATCTGAAAAATGACATTTCATATTCAAAGATGAAAAGATTTTTTATATCATATAAACTTCTTTTAAAGCTCTTTTTTTAAATTTTTTTTTTGTTTTTTTAAGAGCAGTTTTATGTTCACAGGAAAATTGAGAGAGAGGTTTAGAGATTTCCCATATGCCCCTTTCCCCACACAGGCCCAGCCATTCCAGCCATCAACATGGTCCATTTGTTACAACTGATGAACCTGCATGACATATCATTGTCCCCCAAAGTTCATAGTTCATGTGAGGATTCACTCTTGGCACTGTACAAATGAGGGTTTGAATGAATATATAAAGACATGTATGTGCCATTATAGTATCAGAATATTTTCATTGCCCTAAAAATCTTCTTGTTCCTCCTGTTTGTCTCTATCTCTCACCTAAAACCCAAGCAACTAATCTTTTCACAGTCACCATAATTTTGTGTTTTCCCCAATGTCATAGTGTTGGAGCCTTACAGTATGTTGCCTATCCACATGGCTTCATAGCTCATTTTGTTTTTTCAAGGTTGAATAACATTCCATTATCTGGATGTATCACAATTTAATTTTTCATTCACATACTGAAGGAAATCTTGATTTCTTACATGTTGTGACAATTATATATAAAGCTACTACAAACACTATGTGCAGGTTCAGTTTTTTCTTCCTTTTTTTTTTGGTAAAGTTTTCACCTGTATTCAAAAAGATAGCAGATTAATATAATATTTATAATATTTATAATATTTAGGGATCAAGTCAATCAATCCTGAGTACAAAGAGTCAAGTCCAAGAGTCCCTCCATTCTCCAACTGCCCTTTACCCTTAGTTCCTCAGCCCTGAAGTTAACTACTATTAAAATTTGTATTATTCACAAATCAAACCTGAGTTTAGATATTTTTAGTGTGACAGAGAAATTCAAGAAAAATAGAGAGAAATCTACTGGAATCTTAAGAATTTATTTTCATGTAGAAAAGAAATGCATTTAAACTATTTGAAGCAAGGATGACTATCTAAATTGTCCAAGTTTACTGTGTAGATGTATCTAGTGTGTCTTTCTATATTCCAGTTTATAATGGATATATACACTTCAATGAATATCTGAGTTATTGAGATATTTTCTGGATATAATCTGGTTTGTCTATTCTAGTTTTTAAAGATATGTTCTAAAAATATTTATGAGAATATTAGACTGGAAAGGTTAACTATAGATTTAAAATGCCTAGATGCTAACAAATTTTTTTAATTTTAAAGTCTCATTTATCGTATACTTTTTAATAACAATGTGTTTTATAACCCAATATAATGTTTCTAGAAAATAAAAGTCCATAAAAATATATCTTAAAGTAGTTTTAAGAGGTAAATTTCAAGAAATATTTTAAAAGAACAAAATGTAAAAAGGCTCCATTATTCAATGACCAAATCAATTCACAATTTTTGTTTTATCTTGGAATATATTTATTTTCCAGTAACTGAAACATTCCCTCCTTGATTTATCAGTTTGTGGGTTCTAAACTTCAACAACTTTCTAGGTCTGAAGAGAATTCTTAGTTCTTTTTCTACAGTCTGCCTCATCTTTGCTAACCATGCTTCAACATGTCTACTGTGTTTACTTTTCATCTCTAGCTTCAAAATTTTCTGTGGTTTCCCTTCCTTCCTTGTTGAAGTTTTACAAATAAATCTTGAGGGTGTAAGAGAATAATGCCTTCTTTTGAAACCTCAGAAAAAGTTATATACAGTAAAGGATTGGCTTTCTTACTACATCTGGGCAAAAAATATCAAATAAAGGAGAACTTTTAAGCCTCAGAAAAGTAAATTTAGCTTAAGAAAAAAAAAATTGAGAGAGCCCATTTTATTTCAGAAGTGAGGAAAGACATATGTCAAAAATAAAAGCCTTAACTAGAAAACAGTAATTATGCCTAAGCTTCATCGTGGCTACAAGTGTGTTATTAAAGTTATATAGTTGTCCAAATAAAGTGTTTTGTAGAGTTTCTTGGTATTTTTCCTAAATGCAAAAAACAATCATCCAAAAGTAAAGAGATGCCAAGGCCGACCTCCTTGACCCCATTTCATGTCCCCTGCTTCTGCCACAGGCATTCTCCTAGCACTTCAAATAGATCAAGCTACTCTCAGGTACTTTGTGTTCTTCCCATCCTTTCTTCCTGTGATTCTTTCAAGATATTTGCACTGGTGACATCTACTCCTCATTCAGGATTTACATCAATTTTCTTCTCCTGATCACACTATCTAGATAGTTTCACTACTTAATTGCTCTTTCTCCGTTGGGACAGTGATTATATCTCCTGAAATTATCATGCTCCTTTAATTGTCTGTTGCCTATCTTTTCCCTCACTTCAGCTTTCATGAGTAGGAATCTTCAGTCTTATTCCCTTTCCATAGCTGGATTCCCAAAGAGTGTATGACACCTAATAGTTTTGAATAAATATGAATGTAATCATTTTATTCTATTAATGCTTTTAGCATCTTCACAACATTAGCTCTCTTTGGATAACAGGATTATAACATTTTACAAATGGGAATACTTTACTGTCACAGAGCCCAATTATCTGTTTAAGGTTAGTGCCACCAAAATTCATGTCTAACTTGAATAAGCTACTTGGATTGAATTATCATAGGAATTCACTATGCCCTAGAGAATCTATCTCAATCCTATTGAAGTTATTTTACAGAATAAATCTAATTTAATGTACCAACTTAGCAAGTGCTTATTACTGTGTCAGGGAATACTGTAGAGGTTTACAATACATCATTAAACAAACAACAAAACAAAAATCTTTGTTTTGTAGGCCTTACATTCTAGACAGAAGAGGTAAAGCATTAAATATAAGTTTATAAAAATCACAGTACATTAGATGATATGGGCAACAGGGTGAGGGTGGTCAGTTGTTATAGGCTGAGGGAGGTCGAAATTTTAAAGGTGTTTGAAATTCACATTTAAGGTGAAAATAAAATAGAGATACATGGGTATATTCCCAGCAGAGAGCAAGACAGCATACATGTGGAGAGAAGGCCTGGTTCTATCGGATGACTGTGGAACACAGGCAAGGAAGAGAGAAAAATAAATTGTGTGTGTGTGTGTGTGTGTGTGTGTGGGGGGTGATCAGGATGTTATTGGCTATTGAAAGAACTGAAGTCTTTTCTGTGAGTGAAAAGGAGAGTTTTTGCCCTGTGCTAAATAACAGTATCATCCCACTTATGTTCTGAAAAGATTCTTCCGGATGATGTGTTGAAAATAGAGCATGGGAGCCAAGATTGAAGCAGGGAGGTCAGTTGGGAACTTACAAAGGAATTCTCCTGAGAGGAGGTAGTTCTGGCCCAGACCATCACCAGATGGTGGAGCTGGTGAGAGAGAATTCCATTCCAGAAGTTCTTTGAAAATAGGATCAGAAGAAGTCTTTTGCACATAGGGCATGGAGTGAGAAAGATAAAGAGAAATTGAGGATGCCACCACAATCTTGGCCTCAGACTCTTGTGTGGAAGATGGACTGAAAGTTCAAGTTCAGACCTGAGAGAACTGGCAGGGAGGCTAGTGTACTAGTGCTTCTGAAAGGTGATGAGAACTGCAGCTGAGACCCTGGTAGTAGGAATAGGGGAGAGGATAGACCTAAGCTTTATTTTAGGGATAGAATAATAAGAAAAATGCTAGTGGATGTTGGTAATAATAATAGAAATTACTATATGAGAGTCCTTGTTGAAAAAAATTACACAATAATTTCTTTAAACCTAATGTAAATGACATAAGTGAGGTAATGCCTTAGACAGTTTGTTCATAAAAAGAAATACCAAAAATTGGTAAATAATTTGCTTCATTTATGTAGATGGATAAAGGGATGGTGCTATTGTCTGATTTACAATATGCCCCTGAGGAAAACTGAGGGGCAGAAACATGTGGTGTATAAAAAAATTGCACCCCTTCTTGGATAGTTCTATTCATGTTACTTAGCACTACTAGATAAATATTCCTAGGATGCAACTCTGAAACGTAATTTTTTTCTCCCTGTTGTACTGAGGATTGAACCCGGGCTTCACACATGCTAGGCAAATGCTCTGCTCCTGATCTACAGAGTACAACTCTTGGTCCCCTCTTTCCTCTTGCATGAAACACTTAAGAATCATTGTCACCTACAAGATGACAGTCAACAATATTAAACTAGAACTCACAGCTTTGGATTTAGACAACTTTTCACAATTCATTTCCTTTACTTTTCCCTTCATCTAATTATTCAATGAAAATAATCTCATTCTATAAATCCAGTTTCCCGTTTCCCTGCATTTTTCTCTGATTGGTGAGCTCAGCATCCTTTACTCTCACTGTCTACCTTCCTTTTTTCAGCCTGCCTGGCCCCTTTTTTCCTGAAGCTTTCTCTACCCCCCCATGTCTTTACACAACCACTCTATTTTTGGTAAAGTAGTTTTATGTCTTTTGTTATTTCTCATATTGTATTATCGGTATTCAGGGACCAAATTGTCAAGTGATGCTGTAAAGTATTTAGATGTCATCCTGACATTGGATGGAGAGAAATAGACAGTTAGCTTAAAAACCTGGTCTAGGGACAGATGTGCAGGTCAGACTCTGCATAAGGACCTCAGAATTCTGTGGATGTTTGTCTGTAGGCACCTGCTCAGAACATGGACCCATTGATTCATTGGCAAAATCAAAATAACCCAGCTATTCCCTGTCCCTATTGTGCTCCAGGAATCCCTGAGGGCACTTTGGTTTTATGCATGTTGCAAGGATGATATGGTTCAAGTAGGGACCGCAGGCAGAGTGCACTCATTCTCCATGGCCTGTGTGATTTTGGGAGAGCAGGGCATTGTAAGTGGTCAAGTGCAGGCACATGTGGACCTACAGGCTCTGGAACACTGCCTAGCAGCAAAATATTATGTTGTACATTGATTTTCTAAATTTATTTTATTATTTTTTGTGTGTTTATTTGTATTTATTTACTTTTTTAAAGAAGGGGATTTTTTTTTCTAATTTTTACAAAGTGTCCATATAAACTAGAGATATTTCTGGTAATATAATTCATTTAATTTATTCAAGTTTTTTATTCTTTCTGCAAGTATGCATTGAACATCTAAAATGAGTCTGAAAAATAAATTTGGAGTCTGTGTGAAAGGGGGAGTAGATGGCTTTTGTGACATGGGAAGACAAGCTGAAGTCTATCACAGTCTAATCAGAAGAGAGACACAAAGGGAATAAAGAAGAGAATCAGATTGCCCAGATATCCCAGAGATAAACTTGGGAATCAACTTAATGATTATTGAATAAATGTGTGGTTGGTATGGGGCATGAGGAGGGTAGGGGTGAAATAAAGAAGTTAAGGATTACTAATATTTTAATTTCCTATTGACATTCTTTGGGAAGATGATAAAGGAAAATCCAGAATAGCAATGTTATGCCTTTATCTGTTGAAGGACAAGGTGAGTTCACACCCTAGGCATGTATTACCTCTGTAAGCGCTTAGTAGTAAGTCTAAATAGTGCTAGCCCACACAGTTGACTCACTGCGCATGAATCCTTCCCTCTCTAACTCCATGGGGCACACAGCCACATACAGAGCCCTTAGATCTGCAGGTGTGCAAACATGCCCACTCATAATGTCTTGCTCCTGTATCCTTTAGTGGCTAAAGATATATCATAACTTTATTTTTAGAAATATTAAGCTTACATTTATGCACTAAGTATATATTGCATATGTAAGTATTTGTGTGCATAATCAAGGCATGAGCTTTTCATGTTTTAAATGCTATATTTTGTGTTATGTTTCTAATCTGGAATGTCCCCCCAAAGCTCATGTGTTGAAGGTAACATGCTTTGTATGCAAAAGCTATTCAATCAATACTGCTAATTTTTTTTTAAATTTTTTAAATTTAAATATTTGTGTTATATGTTGGTATGACTATTTTGTTGGCATTTCTTTTGCTATTTTTGTTTGTTTTTAATAAAGAAGTTCTGTATACTGGGTACAATAACTCTGATGTCTTTTTAGAAATAATATTCAAAACAATGTTTCATAATAATAGAAATGCTGAAATCTCATAAAAATAGAACTGCTAAAGTTCCCACTCACTGCTACTGCTGGCCTGGAAAGATGATTGAGAATTACAAGGAAAGGCTTCATGCAGCTGCATTCAGTGCACAAGCAGTTCCTTCGGGGGCTCAGCAGCATACAAATATGTTGGTACTGGATTGTTACTGAGTATTGGAGAGCTGTTGTTGGAATTGCTGTTACTGACACTGCATCTGCTAAATCCCCTGATTCTGGGATCAGGGCTGGACCTGAGCAGAGCCACCAGTTGCTGCTGCTGTTGTTATTCTATTGCTTCTGTTATAGCCACTCCACTGTTGTTACTCCTGCCAACATGGTCCTACTTCTTGGTGCTGCTGCTGCTGAAGCAGGATGGAAGTTTATTGAAGGCCTGACAGAATGCCCTGGGCACTCAGAGGACTTGTGATAACTCTGATGGGTGTTTGCTGCTGTATCTGGTGTGAAAATGTCTAAGTGGAAGACAATCCATGTGCATAAACTGGGGCCTACTGGTGCACAAAGCCACTGAGCTGCAGTTGCAGGTTCAAGTAGACTCTGTGAGAACAGGCTTGGTGGAAGGGTGGCTGCTCTGTAACTCTGTAGCTGGGGGCAAGGAACTTCATGGGACTTGTGCCTATATGTTGTAAAATCTCTGACTCTCTATCTTTGCTAGATGTTGGGCTCTGTGCATCTGCAGAAAGTTAACAAATTTCATTTGAGAAGAAAGTGAAAATTTAGCATAAAAATATTAAAAATGGGGCTACGGTTGTGGCTCAGTGGTAGAGTGCTCCTCTAGCATGTTGGAGGCTATGTGTTCGATCCTCAGCACCACATATAAATAAATAAATAAATTAATTAATTAATTAATTAATTAAAGGTAAAAAAATGAACGTGACAATAAAAAGGAATTGAGCATTCATCATTTAGAGATATTTGGTTAGCACCTATGTACGTGTTCCCCGTTGATTTTTACATGTCATTTTAAAGATGAGAAAGTTGAGACATAGGAACTTCAAAAAGTTATCAGAGTTGAGATTCTGAAACAAGTTTGAGTCATGTTTTTAAATTTAGAAAATTGACTTAGACACCTGGCTCTTTAACACATAACACTGAACACAAAAAGAAAAGTTGTAGTATTGCCAAATCCATGGTAATTAGCACAGATCCTGTTTAAATTAGGGGGAGGAAATGGATTCAATACAGTCTAGGTAGACTTCTCAGAATATGTTAATTGAAAGGTCAGTTTTACATAAGTGGTAGGACTGGGGTTACTTTCCAAATTGAGGAAAAACATGAAAAAGTAGTGAAATACAAATATAATGAGATTTAGATAAAAAGAACAGTTGTTTGTTGTTGGTATTGTCGATCTGGTTGATATTAGTTGGGCATAATTTTTTGTTAGAAGTAGTTTGAAGCCAATGATAAAGAGCTTTGTAACTTATGATAAGAGATTGAATTTTCTCCTGTCAGCACAGGAGAAATGATGAAAGTTTTAGCAAAGGGAATGACAAGTTGAAGCACTGTTTTAATAATCTGTCAGGAGATGTTGGGAGAAGAAGGGAGATTGCTAAGATCAAGCAGAAGGCTTTTTCTAATGACAGAGGACTTTTATTGATCAAGGATGTAATGCTAATATGGCACAAGGGAAATGAACAATGAATTGTAAGACATAGAGAAAGAAAAAATTCATGGGGCTGGTAACTTCCTGAATGGGGTTGTCATGCAGAAGGAGTAGACTCAAAGTGAGAAAAGGAAGCTATGGGGGGAAAAAAAAGAAAAGAAAGAAAAAAAAATCAATGCTAGAAACCCCCAAAAATTAAAATATTATTGACAGAGAGGAGAAGAAACTGATTAAAGTAAAAGATTTTGGTTTTAGAAAATTTTAGATGATAAAATTTTTTAAAATTTTAGATGATTTTGGTACTGGTATTACCAATGAGTTACATCCCCCAAAGATTTTTTTTTTTTTGGTGTGTGTGTGTGTGTGTTTTGGAAGGAGGGACAGGGCCTTGCTAATTTGCTGACTGGCCTTGAACTTGTGATCCTTCTGCCCCAGCCTCCTCCAGAAGCTGGGCTGGACTTCTCATATTCTCTTATTGAAATTCTCATATTCTCTTATTGAAATTCTGAATACCTGCTGTGCAGTGTGAATGTGATTCGTGCACCCTTAGCTCACGGATATCAGTATTGCTTCTACCACTACTTCAAATTGCTCCAAAACAGCTTCCTAGGATTGCCTAGCTCTCAACTCTGTGGGAGACTTTTCAGTTCATATCTCAATTCATATTAATTCACATCTCTTAGGTATATGAAATTGTTGATCTGCTTCTCTTTTTAAAATAGCTTCTTTAAAATCTTTTGAAACCACCATTTCTTGCATTGCATTTCCCCCATGGTCTTCTCAACCTCTATGTCTTAAACACTTGTGATATTTGGGCATAGTCCTCTGCACCCCTTTCTTCTTCTTCTGCCTGTTCTCCTTCATTATTGTGTCCACTGCTTTGGGGTAAGCTACCATCTTCTTGACGTTGATAAATTCAATATCATTCTATCTCATATCCCTCATCTAAGCTCCAAAACTTTAGATATTCAGTGATTCCATGGAAACAAGTCCTTGACTGCATGCATGACCATATTCTATCCCATTGCACAAGTCAAAAAATTTTGACCTTATCACATTATACCTGTACTAAATTAAGTATCAAGTTTCCCTAAAAAATTCTACATTGCCAGGTAACGTGCAAATTAGATAAATTTTTTAAGCTTTAAATTGCAATTTAAAATATTTGAAATTTTTCTGTCTAACAAGAATATAGCAATTAAAATTTAGAATAAATCAGTATATCTTGGGGAAAACCCAAGAATTATTTTTTATATTACAAAAATGTAAGGAAATGTATTACTTGTCCTTGGAGGAACTGAAGTCTCAACTAACTTCAAATTTAATTAGTGATTAAGACTTAAAACTTATTGAAACTGATTAATTTCCAATGTTTCATATTTCTTTAGTGGGAATAACCCTTTATAGAGTGAAAAGAATATTTACTGGTTTGGGTTAATAGAAAATTTTCCTAATTCTAGATAAATATTTTGATGGTACTGTCTCTGAAAAGTACAATTCGCAGAAGATATAAAAGGGTGCTGAAACAAAACACAAAAGATTAGGAACTTGAACAAGAAAAAATTATTTGTTATAGTTCTGGAGGCTAGAAGTCCAAGTATTAACATGAAATACAAGTTAATATGATGTGTGTGTGTTTGTGTATGTGTGTGTATGCACATGTATGTGTGTGCACACATACACAGGTGCTGGTGTATGCACATACTAGTTCATATGGGTTACTTAGAAGTGGTAGGAAGCTAAGATATAATGACAGCAAGTGGAGAAATATCTTCATCCCAAGTGGATGTTGGAACCTTGTATGAAAGAACCATATTCCTTCCTAAAATCCTCACATCTTCTTTTACCAAAAAAAATCTCCTACTCTCTTAGCAAGTTTGGCTGCTGAAACAAAATGCAAAAGATTAGGAACTTCAGCAACAAACATCTATTTGTCATAGTTCTGGAGGCTAGAAGTCCAAAGTCAGGTTGCCAACATGGTGGAGTTCTTGATGAGGAGTCTCTTGAGTCCCAGGCTGCTAGGTGTCACTGCACCCTGACATGGCAGACAGGAAAAGCTCTGATCCCGTTGTCTTCTTCTAAGGGTACTAATCCTGTCACAGGGCTTCACTCTCCTAGTCTAATTTAACACTCTTTGCTTGCCAAAATCCAACCTCCAAATATCACATTGGGGATGAGAGTTATAATATACTTACTTGGAGGACAAACAGGGGAGGTCCATACCACCTACCATTTCAAATAGCAGGAAAAAGAAATCTATCTTAATTATCTTTTCTTAGATGATGTTATATTGAAATTTCCACTGAACTGTTGTGAAAAGTCCATTAGTGAACTTTGTTGTTATGGACAGAAGATCTAAGCTCCAATGCAGGCTCTATCACTAAGAAGAAATGAGCCACTGAGTAAGCCATTCATCTTTCTGATGCTTTACTTCCTTTCTCTAGGAAATGAAAATATTTAGCTGGATGACTTCTAATAAATAATTCATTGTAAAGTTCTGATTATATAAATAAAAAGTATAAAGTATAACATCTTCACCGAATAGTTTAATCAATCAGTATTTAGCTGTGCATAGTGGCACATACCTGTAGTTCCAGTGACTTGGGAGACTGAGGCAGGAGGATCCCAAGTTTGAAGCTAGACTTAGCAACTTAGCTGAGACCCTATCTCATTTTTTAAACCAACAACTTTTTTGAAATAGTAATATATTTAAAGAAATTTTGAAAAAAAGACCTTAAATAATAGAGGTAGAGATGTAAAATTTTCCACCTCTACTAATTGTGTTTCATGATATTGCAAACCCTTTTGCCAAAGATCCAGGAATTCTGCAGGCTACGACATTAGCCCAGTCTGTGCTGTGAAATCATACTGGGAAGCACAGGGCTGGTGTGAGCCTTGTGTGCCTCTTTGTGTTGTGGCTCTGGAAATCTTGTAGGGTTCTAAGACTGAGAAATAATTGCCTTTTAATGCCAGTGCAGTCTTTGGCAGGAATGCCAAATAGAGAAAACAGCACAAGGCAATTTGATAAGGATGAATATTCTCTCAGGCAGGGACATATGATCACTTGAGATTTTCCTTTCTCCAAATGACTTCCAGCCAAAGCATAGAAACTCCTTCAAACAGTAGTGCATCCGGGTAAATCAACAATTCATACTCATCTCAGAAATACATGAAATACAAGTTAATATGATATCGTGTACTGTATGTGTTCTCAGCTGTGCATCAAAATAATGGAACATTTCTTTCTGGTTGAAAAGAAGTCCTTCAGCATACAGCCTATAAACCTGACAAGGAGCAAAGCCAGACACTTTCTGCTTGTAAGCCACCTTTTCCCCTCTAAGATAACCAAGTCATGCTTTCCAAAGCACTTTATAAACATTTCACAATGAAAACTGACAAAGATATTAAGATGTCTTAGTGGCTTTGCTAAACGCTTTCACATGAATATGTAGACTACACAAAAACCAAGTGAAATCCATGATTATAGCATTAATCTAAACTGTCTACTTTGTTAGAGACTATCTAATTTGCTTTGTGGCCTAGTGGTATGGTATATAGTGGTTCATAAAAAGCTGAAAAAAATTAAAAATACTAATTTCATGGTTATATATGCAAAATGGAAATACAAACACTGATTTTTCACATTTTAAATTAACAAATCCTGGATGTCATCCTAGATATACAGGGAAAAAAGTATTGAATATATGTATCCAGAGCTCGTACTAGGGGGGGATTAGTGAGGCAGAAATCTTGGTGCAGGATTTGAGGGGGTGGAAAAAAAACCCTTCAATCATATTTTTTTTAAATCAAAATTAAGCCATGACAAAACCTACAAAAATTAAATAAATCAGTATCAGTATTACTGAAGTTTCCTTTAACCACAGTCTCCAGTGTGGCTTGGCTTGGCACTATAACTATTCTTACTTTTTATCATATTATACTTCAGAACTTAGAAACAAATGCAGAATTTAAGATAAAATAACATTATGTGATTGTAGCATTTGAATATTGTTCTATTTGAACAGTAAATCAATTTGACAAATAGAGATCATAATGCACAAAATTTATACTCTGAACATATTTTATCTCTACTAGTATATATTAAGATCTTTAAGGTAATCATATCTTACTTTTATTTCCCAATTTCCCATATTGGCTAACAGTACCATACAGGAATGCTTTGATTTGTCCTTATTACTAAGGTGATTAAGTGAATGATGGTAATATATATGGCTTTCCCCACTAACTCTTAAGCTTTCTTTTGGTAATAAGGTGCCATAAAAAGAAACACAGAAGAAATGAGAAACACATTGAGAGATAAGAATTTATTTTGGTTATATGTTTTGAATGAATTGGAATTGAATGCCTTTCATCTGTTTTGAAAAAACAGTTACTGTCAAGTTACATGGAAGTAATAAACTTCTTTGGAAATATCAAAAACTGATTCTTTATTTCTGGCTTATTATGTAGCTGAGGTATATTACTTTTGGAGAAAATACTTTAATGTGCATTATAGAAGAAAGAGAATAGAGAGGAAAGAGGAGAATAAAATTATGGGATATTTCACTTAATTGAATATTTTAAATAATAATTTCCTGTCAATAGAAAATAGGAATGTGATTAGAATATGTACATAAATAAATATTTTAATTTTTATCAAGGACAAAATCAACATAAGAGTAGAAAGATACCTCTGAAAACTATAGGTATGGACTATGTCGGTCAGTGTGTCTGTTATTTAGAACCTTTAATTTTTTTTTTGCCCATTACTTTTTATCATGTTTTACTTATGTGTGGTTAAACAATTACTGAATTAGCAATTAATTTACAAAAATCTATTATTTTGTACCATGCAGGAAAAAACTCATACTTTCAATTTTTACATACTCAAGTCTTCTACATGTTTTATATTTAGCCTCTGTCAAATAGGCATGCCATTTGCCTGTTTGCATTCTTAAGCTTAATGTTATGGTTTGAATTTGGTTTGCCCCACTGAATTCATGTGGGAGTTTAATCCCCTTCGTCTATGGTAATGGTATTAATAGGGATGAAAATCTGACTATGATGTTTAGAGGTGGGGCCTCTGTTGAAGTGATTAGATTTGATTTGGTCATTAGGATGCAGCACCCATAATTGAATCCTGGTGGCTTAAGGAAAGGAAAAGACCACACAGACAGAGATACACATGATGTTATGCAGCCCAAGGGGTCCCTTGCAAAAGCTGAGCCATGCTTTTTGGACCTTGTACCTTCAGAACTATGAGCTAAAACAAATCCCTTTACTTTATAAAGTAGCCTGCCCCTGATATTTTGTTATACTAATGAAAACATGAACAATGCATTCACCAATACTAAATTCTTCTTACTTGCCTATTCTTGGTTTATTATATGGTTAACAGTTATGGGTTAAATTGTGTCCTTCTCCCCTTCACCCAGATTCATATGTTTAAGTTCTAAGTTACAGTATCCTAGCATGTGACTTTATTTGGAAATAGGCTCTTTACAGAAGCAAACCTATTAACATGAGGATATCAGGATAGGTTCTAATAAAATAAAACTGATATCCTTATTAGAAGGCAAATTTAGAGACAGATACCTATAGGGATTATGTCAAGTGAAGATGAAGGCAGGGTAATGCTTCCATAAGGCAAGAAATATCACAGATGTCCAGTGAAGCACCAGAAACTACAAGGAAGCACAGAACAGATTCTCTCTCACACCTCCTGGAAGGAACCAAATCCTCTGACACCTTGAGCCTACACTTCCAAACTCCAGAACTGTTAGACAATAGATATTCAGTGCTTAAGCCACCCAATTGCAGTAGTAAACTCATGAAATAATCAAACCAACTTCAAATTTAGACTTCAAACATCTAAGAAATTAGGAATTGTTTAGTTAATTGGTTTAGCAAATTGCATGACTTTTGAAAAAGCATTATTTTGTATGTTGGTTTTATCTCTCACATTTATATGCAAACAGATACACAGACCTATATCTGTATATTTAATAGGTAGGTAAAGGGTATGATTTCAAGAGCAACAAAGCAACTATTGTTACTTATGCTTATACTCTGGCAGCATAGGTTGATTTTCATTCAAACAAATTTCCCTTAATCTTGAAATAGATATTATGAGAGATTGTAAAGCTCAGAAGTCAGATGATTTTATTAAAAAAAAATTCCTTCAAGAAATCATTCTATTTTAGGATTTTATTATATGTACAATTTGCTTCAATAAAAATTGGTATGTAGCTCTAGATAATGTATTGTGATGGGGAACATTTCACTTTTGGATGAAAATTAAATGTATATACCCTTACGTCAGGAAATTGACTTTCCAATGAGAGAAGTGGCTGCATTTTTTCAAGTAATTAAAATAAAATATAGTGTGAATATTAGTTAAATTATGTTAGAGAAGTCAAATAGGCATAGAGAAAAGAGTGATTGATTTTATTTAGTATGAGGGCAGAACAGTAAATGCCTACAGAATGAAAACCAAGTACTTTTTCGGTGAACAAGAGTGAAATGACATTTCTGGCATAGTAACTGCAACAGAGGCAAAAAAACCAACATAGCCCATTCAGAGAACTTTAATAGTTTGTTAAGGCCACAGCATGAGATCCTTCCGGGGAACCAGACTGGCCAACCAACAAGTGGTGGTAAAAGTTATCTTGTTTAAAAGAGACATTGAGAGACATACTAGAGGAATTATGAATCCGAATTTGACTTTTAAAAAAAATCTAGTGGAGGATTAAAGCATAGCTTGGGATTTAAGAGGAAAGTAGAAGCACCAGGAATTACTGTTGCAATTAAGATCATCTTGTGTGTTTGTCTAGCTTATGCCTGTACAGCTCCGGGGGCACGTTCTCATGGGTCATTGTGAACACTGCTGCAGCCATACAGAGCAGAGGAAATGAGCCTGTGAAACAGTAGTAAGGCTGTAGTAAGGCTGTACTGACAGATGACTAGGAAACATGATAAAAATAAGATAGAGAACTATTGGTTACTGAGGGTTAGGTAGAAGCATCTAAATGATTTTTGTTAGGTTTTTTTTTTTGTTGTTGTTGTTGTTTGTTTGTTTTGATCACTAGGTAGATCTCCAACAAGGCAGGAAATGTAGTAGAAAACATTTTTGGTAAGAGACTGCAGAAGACCAACATATTCTATTTTAGTTCCTTTTATCCTCAGTATGCAAAAGTTAATATTTAAATGGCCATGCACACACACACACATACACACACACAAACACCAACACACACACTGACACCAACACACACACTGTGTTGAAACTGATTTTGAACTGAAATACTGCTCCATTTGCAAAAGACTCCTGGCATATGGCATGCAACTGTCAGCTCTAAAATGTTTGCACCATTGGCTCTTGTCTCTTCCCAAAATTTTGGAGTGGTGAACTTTTTAGAACAAAGAAAAATAAAGTTTAGTAGCCTACTCAACAAATTTCTGGTTTTGAACATTTCTGATACTGAAGTCAATGCATTTCACTGTGAAGATCAATTCTATAACCATGGATTGTTGGTGAACATTTGTCTATTTATTTTTCCATTTAATATTACATTCAACTAATTGGTTTCAAGCATGCTTTTATTAAAAGGGTGAAATAATAAATAAAGGGAATATTTGACTCTATGGCAACAGCATATTTATACATAAATGCAAACCCAGAAGCCAAGGGCTTTGTTAAAAAAAAGCATATATATATATATATATATATAAATTGAAATAAAATATATCTGGCCATATTTTCATAAAGACAGTGTTAAAATATATTCAGATTAAAAGAGCTTCTTGCTATAAAGTATTTAAAGAATTGTTCAAGGGAAAAATGACACATAGAGGAAATCAGGTAGGCAGAGAGATGTAGGTTTAACACAAAAAGAGAACATGAAGTTATACTAATGGTAAAAACATTGACAAAATAGTTTGATCCTTCTCTCATTCGTGCAAACCTATTTAAAAAGTGTGGTTTTCTGAAAGATTGGTAGGCTGGTGGGATTGAGTGCTACACTTGGAACAGTTCTCTGACCACAGTGCCAGATGAGAAAATGGCCCTGGGTTTCAGGAACCTATCCAGTTTAATGGAAATCTTTTTCAAGCTTAACATAAAACATTTTACTCATTCTTGTTTCTACTGGATCAGATCTGAGTGAGTTTACTTTGTTGTCTTATTTAGTAGGTTTGAGTCTTGTTGATATGGCACACAAACAAAATCTCTTTCCCTCATATAGGAAAACAGATTAAAAAGATAGTCTTTAATTTGTAAAACAGCTGGGCTGCTGTTACTACTTCTTTCCTTCACTTCTATGATAGATTTCATTGTAAAAGTAAACATACCTTTTTCCAGGATTGGAATATAGCTCAAGATTATAATTATTTACATGGAAATAGCATTCATAAATATTTTCTGGAGTTTCTATTACACTCTATTTTTAGTTTATGGTGTCAGAGAAAACTCATTTAGACCCATGTTGTGTTTTTGCATTTAAATTGCAGTTGACACCAAACAGCATAAACAAAAGGTACCAACATTGTTCCTATGATTCATCTAGACAATGATGACTTTTTCTTAACGTATCTAAAACTCTTTAACATTCTTATCATATGAAACATTTTCACAGCTGTTTGTCCAATATTGGATAGAGAATTTAAAATACTGACAAAATTTTTTTAAGGCCTAGACGAATGAAGGCCATATTTTATAAATCTATAAAGTTCAAAACTTTTCATCTTGCATCGTCTTAATGGCCATGGCTTTAAAAAATGTTCATGTGAGTTTGAACCAAAGGAACTATCAAAGCACTATCTGTATTGTCTACCTCACTGCCATGGATGAGTGGGGGCTAACTTTTGACACATGGAACAAGTCACAATAAATCAAATGGAAAGAATCTCATCTCATATCACTCTTTCATGTCTCACCACAATTTTCTGACTCCAGTAAGAGAGTCAATAATATAAAACTTATGATGCAATGAAAAATATTTCATCCATAATTAACTTTTATTGATAAATTTCAAGTTTACTTTTTTTTTGCTAGTCTCAGGAATCAGATATAATTTCTAAATTTGAAGTTGTACAGATACCATATCAGCTCTACTACTCTTTGGCCTAAAGACATATTGCAACTCCAAGAGCATGTTGCACAGCAGCTGGTGCAGGAAGAAAGCTGGCAGAGCAGACTTGGAATGACAATAAAACAAGAATTTGCTAGTTGCCACTGTATGCTTCCTTGTCTTGAATACAAATTATTGCTAGAACTTTGGTGTTAACAATTATCTCCATTATGATGTTATGAATGTCTATTTTTAAATAAAAAGCAAAGCTTCTTTAAATATTTTAATATGTCTACGTCATTTATTTATTTACTCTTAGTTAGCAGGTCAGATTTGTTTATGTTTATGGCATACAACATGATGTTTTGTTATGTGTATATATATCTTGGGATAACTAAGTCAAGCTATTTAACATATCCAGCATCTTACATACTTCTCACATTTTTTTGTGTGTGTGTGGAAAGAACTCTTAAAAACTACTCTCTTACCTATGCTCAGATAATTTTTATTTAAAAATGTATTTATTTTTAAATAAAGTCAATTGAGTTGACTTTTGTATTTGGAAGAATATGTGGTCAGATCTCAACATCACATGAATGCCTACTTTTCTCAACATCACTTATTGAAGAGATTGCCTTTTCTCTATTGTGTACTCTTGACACCTTTGCTTTTTTTTTCACCTATATTCTTCAATTTTACTGAATTCCTTTATATTTGTGTAAATGCTTTTTTCTATTTGATGCAATCTTCCACATAACCACATATACCTTATAGGAAGCTCTACTAAAACTTTCAGACACATATTGAAACTCTTGAGAAAAAAAAAAAGATCATTTAAAATCATATAATTTGTTAAATAACAGCCATCTGATGTTCAGTTTAATGCTGAAAATTTCTAATCTTCAAATAAATTCATATTAAGTTCACATAACTTTACTTACTTAGTGATATATTTAAAAATCTATTGAGTTGTTTGAAATTCAAGTACCTCAGATTAATGAATTCAAAAGGAGGATTTTAACTAATATCAATATGGTCTTCCCATTAATTTCACAGAATTTATGTGTTATATTAGAAATAGCAAAAAAATAAGATTTCTCATATTGATTTATACTTAAATACCTTAAGTAATATGTATTGAATGGTCTGTTTCAAAATTTTAACTTTTAAATTAATCTCCTTTCAAGTCTATTAAAATTATTTGCTATGAATTAATCTGCCTTGTTGTGTCTGAATTTTCTGAGGCTATACAGGCTTTACACTGCTCTTGCTGATCTGGCTAGATATAGAGGAAGCTCTTTATTTCTATAATTAATTGTGTTACTGCATCTTTATTTTCTATTAAATAAAAATTAAATATAAAATAATTTCATTAAATATAAAATTATTTTATGGGAAAACCATATATTTTTAAATTTCAAGTTCCTAGTATTATGAGCATTAAGTAAATATTACAGAATGACTATTTTATTAAAATATTTCCTGCCCCCAAATCCCCTCTTTCCTGTCATAGCCTTCTCCAATGGCCAAGTGGAATCAACAGAAATTGCTCCACATGTGAAATCACAAACACATACACATCTTGGACTTCACCTCTGGTCCTTGAGACACCACTTTTAGTCAGCTTTTTTCACTGCTGTGACCCAAAGACATGAAGAGATTAATTAGAGGAGGAAAGTTTATTTTGGGGCTCATAGTTTCAAAAGTCTCAGTCCATACAAGACTGGCTCCATTCCTTGTAGAACATCATGGCAGAAGAGTATGGTGGAAGAATGTGTTTCAGATCATTGTACCAAGAAGCAGAGAAAGAGAGACTGAGCTCTATTCCATATGGACAAAATATTTTCCCCAAAGGCACAACCCAAAGGGTATACCTCTGGCAATCCCATCCTACCTGCTTATAGTTACCACCTAGTAATCCTTATCAGAGGATTAATGCACTGATTAGGTTAAGACTCTCATAATCCAACCATTTCACCTCTAAACTCTCTTGCATTGTCCTACATATGAACTTTTGGGGGACACCTTATGTATAAATCATAACAACACCAGTCAATTCCAAATTATGGTTACCTCACTTTATTGGATCATTTATCAGCCTCAAATTCCTTATTCTGCATATGACTTCTCTAATTTACATATGTCTCCCTATCCAGCTTGCAATCCTGTGATTAGCAATTTATTTATTAATTCCCTAATATCCTTTACTGCTGTCTTTTCCTTTCTAAAATTTCTCACACTGATTAAAATTATTTTTTAAGCCATTGACCATTTTCTCTAAACCTTTCAATGACTAGTCCCCTGGTTCCTACTCTTACTCTACAGAGAAAATTAAAAGTAACTTAGGAAATTCCATGATTATCTGTTTCTAAATTTTAACTTTTAACCATATTCTTCACCTCCTATTATGAAGGAAGATGATTCACTAGCTAAAGATAAAAAAAAAAGTGTTGGAATATACACATTTGAATGTTGTCTTTTCAGATACCTTATCAATTATCTCATTTTTTCACCCATGAACCTCTTAAATGACAGCAATTAATGGTTTTCTTGCCCATGAAATGCTTATATTACATGGAAGATAATAGGTAATGAATGCATAATTTTGATACATCTGAACATTACTCACTGAGAAAATAATATTTATTGAATACATTTTAATTGTTCAACAATATTTATTTACAGGAAATACAGCAACCCAAGCAGACAACAAATCCTTTTATTTATAGAGGTACATTCTTGTGGGAGGTGGAAAAATGAAAAGGAAATTAGTAGAATATATAGCATGTCAAAAAAGTGATAAGTACTAAGCAGGATAATAGCCAGATAGAAAAGTGAATGGGCAGTCCAGCAGTGAGATAGCACAGTTTGAATAATCATGTCTGAAGGTCACTCGAAAAATGTTACCATTTTAGTCAAGTCCTGAAGGTGGTAAAGAAGAAAGTCAATGGAGCTATGCAGAAATGCCTCCAGACAGATAGGATGGTCAATGAAAGCCCTGAAGCAGGAGAGGGCTTGGCGTACTCAGGCACCAGAAAGCATGGGCTGTGAAAAGAATGAGAGGCGAGATAGCAGTGAGAGGGAACAGTGAGATAGAGAAGGAATGGGATCCGTTGTAGGAGAAGAGTGACATGATCTGACTTGGGTTTTAAAAAAGACAGCTGTATTGTGTGTTGAGAAAACACTGACAGGAGGAGCAAGGGCAGAAACAGGCAGTAGGTGTTAGCAATTACTGCTGTCATACAGGTAAGAGAGATGGCTTGGACCAGGAGAGGAACTGTGTGAGCATGGGATGTTGCTGAGTTCTGGGTGTCCTATAAGGACATCATCACTATTAATATGTGGAATAAAAAAAAATTTAGGTGTGACCCTAAAATTGTGAACACACAGATTTGCCATTTACTTTGTGAGGAAACTCCAAAAAGAATGGGTTTTGAGATGGGGTTTATTTTGGGCTTATTAATTAATAGATGCTTATGCAATGTCCACGTGAAAATATCATAGGAAGCAGTAGATGTGATTCTGCAGTTCAAGGACGTGGTTTAAACTCCAAAATGAAGGGTAGAAAAGATGCCTAAAACTTGTGGATTAAATTTGTGTAAGTATTTAGGGTGGTCTTCCTAGAGGAACTGATTTTAAAGGTAAAAAAATAAAAAATAAACACAAGTTAATTAGATGAAGAGGAAACTGGAGACTAAGATCCTTCTAAGGAGAAAGAATTCGTGGTACATGTGATAACCTCACAATAAAAAATAAATAAATAAAAGATTGGTATCATTGAGGATCTGAAACGGATGGAGAATCAAGAACTCACTTTAGAGAACTCTGATATAAGTTGGAAAATTTACCGAGACACTTCAAAGATGTTTATACAGGCAAATATACACTTCAGATTTGCACGTTTTGAAACTATGCTAGCTTGCATTTTTGGAAATGGAATGGAGGAACAATACTAGAAGCAAAATGGCTAGTGAGAAGGGTTATACAGGAGTCTAGGAGAAGATAATGGCTAGTAAAGAGGGCCAGTACTAATACAAAGGAATTGATGAACCTGAAAAAAAAATTAGAAACTCTTTTTAAGCTGTAGAACTAGGGCTGGGATTGTGGCTCAGTGGTAGAGCACTTGCCTAGCATGTGTGAGGTCCTGGGTTCCATCCTTAGCACCACATAAAAATAAATAAAGTAAAAAATCCATTGACAACTTAAGTTGTAGAACTAGTAGATGATTGAATTCATTTGGTCATGAAGAATAGGGAAGAGTGAAGGTTGATGCCAAGATGTTTGACCTGGACAACTAGTTATGGATGGTTCTATTTATTCACCTGGCACACACTTTTATTGGTTGGAAAGATGAGGTCAGAGCTGGACAGGATGCCATTTAAGAATATTGTATAGACTTTATATGCTTACTCTAGAAATCAGAAGAGTTTTCTAGGGGGTATAGACAAAATTTATGAAGAGTTAGATCTATAACTGACATTTCAAAGCTTAAGAGAACATTTAAAGTAAGAGGAGGATCTAAAATAGAAGCCTGAAGAAATACAGTACTAAATAGCATGTCGGGAAAACACAGGTTGTAAAGGAGATTAAAAAGGAACATCTCAATTTCTGGGAATGAAAGCATAGAATCATGCTGGTGGAGAACTTAGGGGAAGACAGCATCTCTGGAGAAAATCAGAGACAAGCAGTGCCCACTGCTGCTTGTCCAAGAGAGGCCACACAGCATGAACACTGAAGAGGCTCTTGGCACTTAGATACAAGGAGGGAGGGAATTATTTTGGAAAGCATAATTCTCAGTGGAGTGGTGGACATGGAAAGTAGTTATTGTTAGGTTGAACAATGACAAGTAGGTGAGGATATGTAGAAAACATATAGAATCAAATCTGTCAAGAAGTTTGTGTTGTGGAAAAGTGTTCTGGCATGCAGTTACATGCTATGTGGTAAAGCGAACCCATCAGTTATTTTTAGTATTAAAGACAATTAACCATAGTAAAATGGAAATGACAAGATAGTAGGGAGGGAGAAGTGCAGATATAAAAAAAGAAAGAACAGTTTGCATATCTAAAGACTCTGAGAAGAGAGGAAAATACAAATGGACTTCAAGGCCCATGTTTGGGAAGAGAAACCTTGTATAGAAGTGAAAACACTAGATTCTTAGATTTTTGTAAAAGAAGGATGATACCTCTGGTAATGAACACCTATTTCTCTATAAGATGCAATCAACAGGTAAAAAACAAAAAAATTACTGGAAGGTTGTTTGACTTTGAGGTGAAGGAAGAATTTCTGAAATAATAATTGGGGGATGTTATGATGGCTTTCCTCTACTGCAAATTCACCTCTTGAAGCCTTAATGCCAGTTTTACAGTATTAGGAGGAGGGTGTCTTTCAGAAATAATTGGGTTTAGACAAGTTCATGAGGTTGGTGCCCAAATTGAATTAGTATACTTATAAGAAAAGAAAAAAAACAAAAGGGCTCTCTCTGCCATGTGAGGTCACTATGAAAAGACTGCCACCTGCAAGCCAGGAAGAGAGAGTCCTGTACAAGAACCTGACATCCTGACAGCCTGGTCTTGGACTGCCCAGCTTCCAGAGGTCTGAGAAATAAATGTCTGTAATTTAAGAACCCTGTCTATAGTATTTTGTTATAGCAGTCCTGGGTGACTGAGAGAGATGGGTGGGGCGGGGAGGGAGAGAAAATATCTTATTAAATGACCATTAGAGAGTTGCTGAATTGCAGGGCACGTGAAGGACCCAGCTGAGATTGGTAAGCATCAGTTTGCTTATCAGGCTTCCTGCAGGTTGCAAGCTGCATTATCAAGTGTTGTGCTTTAAAATGCAAGTAATTTAATCTGTTTGCCAGAAAGTATGGAAATACATGTTGAAATTTTCTCCCAGAAACTCAAATATTTGTAATTATAATTAAAAAAAGAGAGAATCACCCTATGGTATCTTATTTGAATACTAATTCAGATTAAAAATTTGAAGAAATACTTTTCAATATACTATTTTTAGTTGTTTTTATTCAAGATTTTTGGTTTTCTTCTTTATGTTTTGGTCACTGGGAGGAGGATTTCTATAGTTGAAAGTAGGAAAGTGAAATTGATCATTTTTTTATAATATTTATGAGTAAAATGTCTCTAATTAAAGACATGCATAGCCAATTATTTCTGACTGGGAAAACTTTTTTTTTACAACTGTAATTTAATAAGGTTTTTTGGGGGTTTAATAATGATGTTTTACTTGCACAATAGAAAATGTTATACTGTCAATTGTTCCATTCCTAACTATCATGTTTGAAAGAAAAGACTATTTTATTTGTTTGATGTGATTTTATTCACATAAAGTTTTTAAGGATTTCAGACACATGCACACACACACACACAACTTGAAAACTTTTAATTCTGTATATTATGGAAGATGGTATCTCTCTCTTATAAGGAAGAAGAAGCTTATAATGTGTAGAGTTTTGCTCATAAAGTGAGCTATTTCACATACTGACAATGACCTTAGGAGTGTAAAAGACTCATGGAAACTATGAGAGTTTTCTGTGTAAAAAAAAAATATACAACATCAGCACACTTGCACAGTTTTTATGATATTATGGATTTCTAAATTTTCAATCTGAATTTCTTTTAAAGGATAACACTCGAAAATTGATATTGCTATTGCTTTTCTCTATGAGTTTAATCCTATAGCTATAAGGATTCAAATAGAAAGAAACAGTTCAAAGAACATTAACTGAATTATTTTGAGGAAAAGAAAGAGCATTAAGATATCTATAATCAGTATAACATTACAATGTGTCATTTCTGTTGTTTAAATTAGTCTCTTTGATAATAGGTGAAAATAATATTATCTTTGTGTTTGGTGGAAAATTTAAAATGCAACTTTTTATAAAGCTAGAAGAGATATCTCTAAATAATTGAAGTGGGCAGAGATCAAATACTTTAAGAGTTCTAATATTAGTCGATTATAGCAAAAGTATCACCTTCAATTTTTTTTTGCAAATGATATGTGAAATTATTTTTATGCAAAAGTTCTTGTTGAGTAAAGAGAGTTAGGCACATATTTCCATAAAATGCATATTGGATATGTAACAAATTAACACTGTCAGGTTATTGGTGAATGGAACAACTGCTTCTAATATTGTCAGAAAGTTGCAGTAATCTTCATTGTCATGCTGCATAATATAGTTTCATTTAAATACTTAATGTATAAAGGCTTGCAGTATTTTAGTCATCTGATAAAATTCCTAAAATCAAATTCACTAGAAAAGGGGCTATAGGATATAAATCTTCATTATATTAAACTAAGAAACATTGTATCTCCCTAAATGAATACAAATCTCCAACTATTAATAATTCCATACTAATACTACATTGAAAGTTATCCAATTAACACATTATTTAGGCCAAGAACTCTGAAAACATAATGCAATTTGACAGTGAACCAAACCATCCTTTTTTGTACTTTACATTTCACTTAATGGTGAAAATTATTCATAATGACTGTGAGTTTATTGTTTGAAGTCCTTAGAATTATGCCTCTGTCCTTAGAATTATGCCTTTATGTTAAAGAATTTAAATTTGATGCTCTAAATTATTGAGACAACAGCACATACACTGGTACCAACTAGTCCAATACAGTCTATTTGATGGTGTTCCCAGTAGTCTATCATTATAAAATGCCATGCTTTGACAATATATTTTTCTAAATCTCATATGAATAATCTGTCATTTTGTATTACTGTTTCTAGTTAGAACTATAAAAATAGTAGAATAAATATTTAGTATAATTTCTGAACCAAAATATTTTTGAAAACTAGTTAGATTCTTTCATTTTAATGATAGTAAACTGAATTTCTGTGGGAAAATAACTTTAGTAAAATTTTCTAATAATGAAAAATAATATGTTGATAACTTCTTATGTTTCAAAAATTGTATTATAGGCTTACTTTTATTATTTATTTGTTATTCAGAACCCTCTGTGGTATTCTGGTGTTACAAATGGTTGCCTCTGTTTTTCACATGAGAAATCTGAGATTTATAGATATTAGGTAATTTTAGGAGTACACAACAATAAGTGTTAGACATTTTGAAATACTTAAATTTAGTAAATTCCTAATTGAATCACCAAAAATTTCAAAAGGCAACTCCCTGAAATATGTCTTTAATCACCAGATAATAAAATGAGTAAAAATAAATATAACATTTTTTTCTTTGATTTTTGTGAATGTGGTTTAGAGCCTGAATCACACATTTTCAAAAGTATTAATAAAAATTAAATTTTAATATTTTCAGTGGTGAATTTTCTTAACATATGCATGTCTTTTGAGTATGATACTTAGGACAATATAACAATGAACCTTAAATAAAACAGAAGATTAATTGAAAATAAATTAATTATTGAACATGCAAAAATTAAACTTGGTAAATCTGTTTTAAAAATCTAACTAGGATATATTTTCTTACAACTTGCCTGCATAAATTTTCCTTTTCAAAATTATTTTTTTAAAACATTGAAAGTATTACATTTCAATACTTTGTTAAAGAATCAAATTAAATTTAAAATGTCAAAGAATCAAGTTTTTGTTTTGTCAATTTTTTCAATTGTTTTTTTTTTTGTTTTAATTTTATTGATTTCAGCTCTAATTTTAATTATTTCTTGTCGTCTACTGCTTTTGGTGTTGATTTGTTCTTCTCTTTCTAGGGCTTTGAGATGTAATGTTATGTGATTGATTTGTTGACTTTTTCTTCTTTTAAGGAATGAAATCCATGCAATAAACTTTCCTCTTACTACTGCTTTCATAGTGTCCCAAAGATTTCCATATGTTGTGTCTATATTCTCATTTACCTCTAGGAATTTTTTAATCTCCTCCTTGATGTCTTCTGCAACCCATTGTTCATTCAATAACATATTGTTTAGTCTTCAGGTGTTGAAATAATTTTTATTTTTTATTTTGTCATTGACTTCCAATTTCATTCCATTATGATCTGATAAAATTCAGGGTAGTACCTCTACTTTTCTGTATTTGTGAAGAGTTGCTTTGTGGCATATTATATGGTCTATTTTAGAGAAGGATCCATATGCTGCTGAGAAGAAAGTGTATCCGCTTGATGCAGGTTGAAAAATTCAGTTAAGTCAGTTAAGTCAAAGTTATTAATTGTGTAATTGAGATCTATAGTTTCTTTATTCAACTTTTGTTTGGAAGATCTATCCAGTGGTGAGAGAGTTGTGTTAAAGTCACCCAAGAATATTGTGTTGTGGTCAATTTGACTCTTGAACTTGAGAAGAATTTGTTTAATGAACATAGCTGCTCCATTGTTTGGGGCATATATTTATGACTGTTATGTTTTATTGGTGTGTGTTTCCTTGTCATGTGCCAAAAGTAGTCATTAAAATGATTTATTGTCATACTGGGAAATTTACATGAACATGTTTTCTTGTTTTTTTTTCAAAAAATAAAAATTTATAATATTGAAGTGAAGCTCTATTGGTAAAAACAGGGAATTAAAAGAATACTTTGAAGTACACATTTATACTTCATTTATAAAATCAAAATGTAAAATAAAATCATAAGATTTTATACATTACTCTATGCAATCTGTGACTTAACTAACATTTTAAAAAACATTATCCTGCATTCCAAAGTAAACAATGATATGTAGATAAAATAGAGGAGACAAATATTATCTGTCTTTTCTACCAGTTTTAAAATTCTGGGACCAGTGGGGAAAAAAATGGACAGTCATTTAAAATACAATGAGAAAAAAATTCCGTGAGAGCAAAAATGCTTGATACCTAGGGAATAAATCAAAATATGACAAGAATGAATGGGAAAAATTGGAAAATCATCCTGCAATCAATGCTGATGGAGGTGAAACCAGAAGTGTTTGTGGCATTATAGGAAGAGAAAGAAACAATGGAACAAAGATCTAGACCTACACAGATAATCATGGAAATGAAAGTAATTCTAGATATTTAGGTGAACTGGGAGGAATTTTGGAAATCCTAACTTTTACTTTGACTTTCCTCTTTCTTTTAATGTGAAATTAGACATAGGCTAATATTAATTATATCCCACTATACCAATAATGGGGCAGGTCACCAACAGTACTGTGTTCAGAGCTAGGACAAATTGCCATGACCACGACATAACATGAAAGAACAAAATGTAGTTTCTCATGTCCTTCCTAAATAAAGTGAGTCAGCTAAAAGCCCAAAGCCCACCTGATTTGCCCAATTTACTCAGAGAAACTAAACTACACTAAAGGCAGTTCTGTCAGAATAAGAGGGAAGTGTCAACCAAATTTGCTCTTAAATAGTTCAAGATATGGGCAAAGAATGTTTACAAAAGAGTGTAGCCTGTGCAGGGCTCTGTATATTCTAGGCAAAATATAGTGAGTTAGTAATTACTTTTTCAGTGGAAATGAGTCAGAAAGTTTTTCCTGGAATGACAATGTTTCAGGGTGTGGCAACAGGAGGAGGTGACTTAAGTGGATTACATGGAAGTAATTTGGCTAGAGGTCATCAAAGATAGGCCATAGGAATGTCGAAGTTCTCCAAGGGGACATGTGAGATTTAAAGAGAAGGGTGATCAGTCTCTAGAGTCTTGTAGAACAAGAACAGATGACCAAAAACTTGAGAACACAAATACAATTAAAGGCTGATAGCAACATAGAACATAAAAATTATTTTATAATAGAGTTGAAGAGAAATATTCTGAGAAATGACAGTGTGGATTCCAGGATTTGTGGAGGAAATTTTTAGAAGAAATGGAAGTAGGATTTAGAACAGTGACAGAGAGAGGAAGCAGAAATCCACATGAAGATGAGACTATAACAGAACATAAACAACTAAAGAGGATTTGATAAGGCAGAGAAATGAGGGTGGTGGTGAGGTAGAGGGAGTGGTAGCTGCAAGGAACAAAACTTCCTTATGTGGATTCAACTGCTTTCAAGATTATTGAGAGGCTCAGGCTTGTTTGGGTCTTGAGAAAAGCTCTGTCATTAGAGGTTCTCGCAACATGAGTCTAAGGGAATGACAGAGTATATGTATCCTAAGGTTTGAAAAGGAAAATTTTCCATTGGTCATGGTCTCTTCTCTCAGACCTGAGGCTGTGTGCAGTCTAGCTGTATGTTTAATGCCTGTGCAGTGTACTCCCTTAAATTAAGACTCAAAGAAGCATATTTTTTCCAATATGATAAATTACATGAAATGGAAATAACAAGAATATATTTCTTTCCATTTTATAGCCATTTAAGTTAAATTAGTTTAATTTACTCACTTGTTCTTCTGATTTTCTACTTACTCCTTGCCTTTGAGTTATAAATAGTGAAAGAAAAGAGGAAAGAAAATGGATGATAAAATCTTGGGAATATTATGAGCAAATTCTTCAGCACAGGTATGTGGTCATTCACTACCACAACTGGAGTTTGAGGTGAAACTCAATTCATTGCTTCTGTTGGCTGGTGGAGTCTGTGTAAGCTGCAGGCTCCCACAGCAGAGAGAACCCATTTTGGTGTTAGTAGCTAATCACAGCAAGGAAAGTCCACTGGCTTCAGCTCTGAGGGTGGCAGCAGCCAGCAATCTATTCTTCTCTACTGTCATTGAGTGGCATGTTGTCTCTCAAATCTGAAGAATGAATTTCATGTGACAATGGAAGGCAAGAGTGAAAAGAGTAGGATTTACTAAAGTGTGAAGAATAGAAACACAACACTTATAGGGGCAGGAGGAGAGCCTTGGAGTGGTTACCCCCTGAGTGTTCTAGTATAGGAGTTCATACAGCACTGAAGTCAAGGCTATTGGTCTAGATTTATGCTATTCAGGGTTTGGAAAAGTACTAACACTATTGATTCACTGAATTTCCATTCACATCTGCCTCACTTCTGTTTTCTTCCCACTCTTTGAGAAGCAGATGGTTGAGATTATGGAATTGTGGATGCCCAGAGGTGCTCTGGTGCTATGTGGAGCAGCCTTCTGCACTGGGCCTGGGCTAGGCTGCCATGGTGCATGGATCAGTGAGCCCAGGCTTGCCTGAGCCCTGGCTTGCTGTACCTCAGGCCTCACCTGCAAGACAGGCTCCTCAGAACTGCAGCCCACTCTCCAGACCACCCAGACAGCTCCTCAGCAGCTCTGGGAGAAGTTCTTGGCTTCACCACCACACACAATTGCTGCTGGGGAATGGACTTCCCAGCCCTCTTTTTAATCAGTGGCACTAGTGAATCTACTTTGAATGAGATTTTCCACCAGTGAGGTGAGCACAGGAAACTCAACATAGGCAAATCGCTTATTTTTGTTTAAGGTCTCATGGCTTAGCAGTTGGCTTGGAATCATTCCACATCTCCTGTTTCCCAAAGAACAGAGCCATTGAGCTGGATGTTATACTTGGTTTATTGCTATATTCATTTGGGATTAATGAAGAAATAACAAAGTATTTTGAACAGGTACAGAAAGTCAACATAAATAAATGCCTGAGAAAATCTGCAAGGCAATGATTTCAAAAAGATAAAAAATAAGATCAAATACTTGTGATTTTCTAAAATCCAAATTTGAGCCCTAACAACATCTAATTTAATATAGTCAAAAGTAACTTTTGTTGACCAAAAAGTATAGCCTTTTGTGAAATATTTATGTCCATGCTAGATACTGATAATAATAATAAATCAATAAAATATAAATTTTACATTCTAAGATAAACAAAATTTTCATTAGGTAAACATGGCTTCAAAGAGGAATATAGAAAGTCATGTAGAAAAGGAATGTAGAAACTCCACTACTAAGTATAAATTATTATACAAAAATTAAAAAAAAAATTTATGCCATCATGGAAAAAGCCCTTTGTTAGAATTTAGAAATTATTTATCTGTTGTAAATTTTCAGTAAGTTACAAATATTTGTATCCTCTGATAAATTTTAAAAACCATAGCTTTTAAATATTAATAGTACAAAATAATATGATTTTTATGAGGCTAAGTTTTTATAACAATATGGGCTCCATTATTCTTTAGTAAATGTGCTTAATATTTTTGATGTTAGTTAAAGTTCCAGTTTCTTAAATTTCATGTTGATCTTGTAATAAATTTGTGTTTTTAGAATGCAAGGGTTCATTGACTTATATTGTTTATATAAGATAATCACCATAAGTTTACTTTATTTCCATCCTTACTGCTTTTATTATCATTAAAAAGGCACAATTAGTTAATGAACATGTTTATTCAGTACCTGCCATATCTCTACCAATGTATTGGTCCCATGAGTTAAGTCAGGAAAAATATAAGCAAACAATAAAAAGAATGAAAAAGGAATTAACATCAAATTTTGTGGCACTGGTTTTTTTGAGCCACCAGATTCAGTCAAAGAGACTCAGTGTTTGCTGGCAAACAGGGAAAGTTTCATGAATGAGATGGATACAAATAATAGAAATGAAGATATAGGATAATTGCATGATCCACTATGAAGAACAATATAAAACTGATTAAAAACAGGATTAATCTTGACCAAATTATAAAAATATGAATGGAACATCTACATATCCCTAAGATTTTAGTGTCCAGTTTTTCATCTTGCAAATGTGTGTGTGTGTACACACACACACACACACACACACACACATATATATATATATATATATACTCATTTATAAACTACTGTGTAGCATACACACACTTACACACAAATTCAAAATGTCTTAAAAACCGAACTGCTTCTCTTTATAAGACCAACACATCCAGACCTCTCAATCTAGGAAATAGCTAGCTGATTTTAGAGAAGATCTTGCTTTTGCCCAGTTCCTGCAGCCCCCAGTCTCCTCCCTGCATCATTTTCTATGTTTCATTTGGAAAAAAAAAAAAGCTTTAAAATATGATGCCAACTTTGTCTTATAAAATAATTCCCTGTCCTTGGTGCCACGTTGAAATTGCTGTGGAAAGAATTTGTCTCAAAGTGTAGTAAAAGGTTACAACAAATATCAATTACTAAGGACTGCAAGTCCCATTGCGTGAATGGGTATTACAGTGAATTAAGTAAGCCTTTCCAAACCCATTTTGGAATAATTGCATGTGTGCTAGTGATCCCTGGAGGTGGACTTGGATCTGCTGTGATGTGGTTTTCATTTTGTTGCTTTCATTTTTGAAAGTGAATAGTAAAGATCAGATAAAGACACCTTGACCTTGAGGCTTCCCACTTGACGTTGAATCAATACATAAAGTATATATTCCCAAAGATTCACACACAGGAAAATTAAATAGAATACTAAAATTTCTGAGGTAAATGGAAGAGGCAGCATCTTTCTCAGTCTCAGAAGGAAACAGAGATGTCGTGAGAGAGAGAAGAGGGAGACAGAACTATTTCCTGAGGACAGTAGTTGAATTGCTATTTTTCATATACGAGTGTTTTACAATAAATGCAAGTAATGTGAAACTCCCCCATCACCAGACCAGTGTTTTGTGTTTCCTGAAACAACTGGAACCGCAGTCATAAATGGTGTTTCCCCCTCTCCTGGCATGCCTCCATTCAGAGACACAGACAGGTATTCATAAGAGTCTGAGATCTGGAAAAACTGAGCAGAAACCTGCTTGGCAGAATCTCAAATTCGCTTTTTATTGTTTTTTGAGGAACAAAACCTCAATTTTAAAGCCATATTTGTGGCAAGGCGAATTTACAATCTATACCATGCAGGATTGTTTATTCTAGTCTCAACTAAAAAGAATTTTATAGTTAAGATATTTTATGTTCTGAAAATGTCAAACATTTCATCTTAATAAGATGGCTTTATTTTTGTGAATAACAAAATTGTTTCTTTATTTTTTGTAAGAAATTTTGACATTGTATATTTGGAAACCAAAGATGTATTTTCTAAAATAATAATAATAATAATTTAAAAAATAGAATATGCATTTTGGTCACACTTCTTTTTTTTTTCCCTCTGGTACCATGAATTGAAGCCAGGGGTACTTTATCACTGAGCCACATCCCAGCCCTTTTTGTTTTTGCATATTGAGACAGGATCTCCCTAAATTGCTGAGTATGGCCTTGAAATTTAGATCCTCCTACCTCAGCCTCCCTAGTCTCTGCAATTATAGGAGTGTATCACCATGTCTGGTTCTAGTCACACTTTTTAATATACCTGATGAAGGTCATGGCATATGTAATCAAGAACCTACATTATCTAGTGACTATTAATGGAGCTTAAAAATGATATTATTCAACAACATAAAAAAAAAAACACTGAAGTTTCTTCTTTCCCAGTGGGGGCAAAGTTGATATTAAATCTAAGATTTAATCTAGATGAGTGAGAATACAGGTTTTTCAAAAATATTTTTGTCCCATTTTCTCAACTTTTGTGAAGCAAATTATATTGAAAATCTGAAAAAATATCACGAATCTCCTTCAGGAGGTATAATTGAAGTTGAGGCACCTTTAAAGTTTCCTTTGCTAATTTTTAAAAGTGGGTTATATACATTGTATACTTCAAGAGTAAAAGAGAAATTTACAACTTTGTTTTAATTTAAAATTTAATTTTTGTATCCCTTTTCTCAGCCTAACATTTTGTAAATACTGAAACTATTGAATCTTGCTTAAATATTGCATCTTTCTTTGTGCAACTTTACTAGAACCTGCTTTTGATGTCCTCTTAAACTTTCTTGGCATTTAACTTTTCCATTCCTAACTTTTATTCCTAAGTATCAGTTGGCTGCTTTACCTGGTAAGGAACTGCTAAAGTTTACCAGAATTTTTAGCCAAATTCATCTCCATCATTTATTAGTGCTTGGAAATGTTTAGGCCCAAATCAAATTAGTTGAATAATGTTTTTAATATTACAAGCTTTAAAGACTCTATCATAAGCATAGAGTTACAGCTGATATTTGAATGAGGAAATGATAAAGAAAATGTGAAATAATCTGTTAAACAGATAATAAGATTTATATTTCATGGCTGTTAATTTTAGGTTTAAATACTATTTTGGGAATCCCTGGCAATCAAATGCTCTCTCTCTCTCTCTCTCTCTGTCTCTAGAGGAATAGATTAACACCATGATTTTGGTTTATTTATTTATTTAGACTCAAAATTAACAAGTTTACTATAGAAATGTAATCATGAGAGGCCCAGGATAACAACATGTTTTGATCAGAAACTCTAGAAAGATCATTTTCCCTTTAGCAGAACACTTAGTGTAGACTTTACATAATCAATGTTCTCATAACAGGGATTTAGGAAATCTGATTATTTCCTTACCATAATGTGCATTTCTGCTCAGTTTTTCTTTTTCACAATGTACTCCTCAATTCATTGATTAATCTTCTGTGGTCTCTGCTTTCTCTCTTGCTTATGCCTATAATAAAAGTTTGGCCTTAAGCTGTGTTGAAAGATAAACTAAGGCACATTAAAATTTTAAAGCATTGATTTGTACAGAAAGTGATTCATAAATGAGGCAGTGCCAAACCATGAGTGGTTGGGGCTCCACCAAAGGGGTGTGAAGGGAAATCTTTTATAAGGTGTTCGCGGAAGTAAGAAAAGTAAAATATTTGATTGGATGAAGTGGAGCTGTGGCCTTGGCAGTTTCTGACCAGTTAAGCTTAAATTTCATTTTTTAAGTAGATGACCATCTACTCTGAGTTGGATTTTAGTTTGCTTACAAAGGAGCTGAGGGTGTTGGAGCTACCCCCTTATATAATGGCCTCCCATTTGATTATTGATTATTTTACCAACTGTTTTAGTCTGTTTTTTTTTTTTTAATATTGAGACCATTTGTTAACCACTTGACTTCTAACTACCCATAGGTTCTAAACTCCCAAATCCCAACATCCAGCATAAATTGGAGCCCTCCTAAGACTTTTCTGTATTTTTGTGTCTTCAATCATTCCTAACTGAATTCCCGCATTAGTCATTTTCATACTGTAACAAACATGGGAAATAAATCAGCTTACATAGAGAAAAATTTTGTGTTGACTCAGTTTTTGGAGGTTTCAATCCATGACCAATTGGCTACATTGCTTTGAACCTGTGATGTGCCTGCACATAATAGTGGGAACTTGCAGAGGTGCCAACTGCTTACCTTATGGCCATGAAACAAAAGAGTGAAGAAGAAAGGGTCACGATCCCATCATTTGATTCTAGACATGTCTCAATGACCTAAAACCTCTCACTTGTCTCAATCTCCTAAAGGCTCTCTCCCGTCCAAGTAGTGCCCTGAGCTAGCAAACAAGCCTTTGATATATGGACCTTTTGGGGACATTCTACACCCAAACTATAGCAACTTCTCTCTCAATTTCTCTTATCTTTGGAATGCTTTGAAACCCATTATGCTTTGTGATCACCAGACCCAATGGTTAATTCTTTTATGAAGTGAAAGTGGGGATATAAATAAAGACAGAAAAATAACTAAAAATGTTAAAAAATATTTGGGAGAAATATTTGGCTCTTAGTAATGATATAAGTTTTTTTTTGTACTTTTTTTGCTGGAATATTATCAGATAATTTACATCACACTGATTGCAGGATATAAAGAGTACATGTAAAAGCATTCTCTCTACTTTTTAGTCTTCTTTTTAAAACCTGCAAAATACATTGTTACTAATTATAAGATGAATTACTAATAATTTCCATTTTTTAAAAAAAGTGATTTTATACTGGAAATCTTCACTGAAACAATTATGTGAAATGTTCAGATGAAAATCAAATATTTGATTTGTATTTGGGGTAAAAAATGGGAGTTCATAACCCACTTGAATCAAATGTATGGAAGATGATATGTCATGAGCTTTGTAATGTTTTGAACAACCAATTAAAAAAAAAAGAAAATCAAATATTCAAAATAAACACCTTTCAAATTTACCTAATTTTCCATATTCAAAGAACTGAAAGAATAAAATAAATTTTGCTATGTTTCATCATTAGAAACAGACAAAATAATTTTGATGGTATATAATATTTGGGATAGTAATCTATGCATTTAAAATTTTCATTAGGGGCTGGGATTGTGGCTCAGTGGTAGAGCACTCACCTAGCACAGGCGGGACCCGGGTTTGATCTTCAACACCACATAAAAATAAAGGCATTTTGTTGTGTCCATCTACACCTAAAAAATAAGTATTTAAAAAAATAAAAATAAATAAAATTTTTATTAGTAAATTTTTATGAATAAAACATAAATTCACTAGATTGCATTAAAAGAATTTTAATCACCCAGTTGGGAACATTCTTGTATAACTCTATTGAGACACACATGCATGCAATTCTATTGACTATATACCCAGGAATAAAATTTCTGAGTCAGAGTACATGTATATTCAACTTTAATAGATATTACAAAACAGTTTTACCAGCCTGGTTGTGACAGTTATAAACTGTTGAACAACCAGTCCCTGTCTATACTCGAGGACTCTGAAATTCAGGGGAGAAGTAGAAAAGACAACAACAATTTGAAAATATGTTTTTAATTCCCTGTATATAGGTTTACAACAAAGTACTAAGAATATATATATATATATATATATATATATATATATATATATCTCCACATATACTAGAAATACAGCTAAAACTTGTAAAATAGTAATATATTATTATTACCATAACATAGACTATTATGCTTCTCTACTGTGAAAGAACTGAAATTTGAAACTTATTTCTAACAGTTATCTCCCATGGGAATAAGTTTGGTTTTATTTAGGAATTTGCCAAACAATGCTGTAAATGCTTGAAGTCTAGAATAGTAGGGTTCAGTTCAAGTTGGTTCCAGATGTTCAGACTTACTGAATTACTTTAAGTTTTCTTAAAGTGATAAGCTGTTTTCTGTTCCTCCATCTGATTTGGAGACTCCACAATTACTGATCACACTTACTAGAAGAATAAACTGAATCAGGAATCAGCAGACGATTTCTCCAGAATCTAGCCTTCTGGATCACTGACAGACCTTGGGACAAATGGCTTAGAATGTAAGTTTGAAAAGGTGGATCCCTGACACAACAATGCTCAGAACACAGCAGTTTTTGCAGTGTGATATTTCTTAATGACAGTTATATTTGAAAAATTGTCTCAATTATATGTTAGCAAATCACCACAATGTGAAGAATCAGCAAGATCGAAATGTTACTCATGGGGCTTCTGGGCAACAGGCAACAGCCTTGGTTGTAAAAAACCAAGAAACTGTATTTCTTCCAACTGTCTTGACTAGATCCCAGCCAGGGACATCAGGCCTCTGTTTTAGCACAGTAACAAGGACAGAGTAGATGTATCCCTGTCTTAAGAGAGGGGTTGCTGTGAGGTCAGTAGTTCCTGGGATTCTCCACAAAGGACATATCTGAGAATAACCAGTAAACAGAGGACTGATGATTCAAGGAACAATGTCAGCAGCCTTCATCATGAAGAAAGAGACTCTATTTTTCTTGGCATTTTATTACAATTCCTTTCATTGCACACATGGCAGCCTCTTGACAAATATTTGATGCATAAAAGTGAATGCATTGCCTAGTGAAAGAACAATTTTTAAAGAAAACGATAAAATAAATATCTACTTGAATGAACTAAAGTGGATGAAGGAAAAGTACACTAGAGTAGAATGAAAGGATGCATTCCAGGGTGGAGGAAGGTGTGTGTGTGTGTGTGTGTGTGTGTGTGTGTCTATGCAAAAATCACTCTGCAAATAAACTCATAATGTGTTAGAGATGGAATTTCTTTTGAAGTCTTACAGCTCATGCCATAGATCTGAGACCCAGAAAAGAATGGGTTAGGCCGCAAATAACATACCTAACTAGTGATGGAATGGCAAGTTTCAACTAGACCATGATGTTTCTCTGGGGTTATTATAAAAAGTATTGACAAATATAATACTCTAGTATTTTAATAATATGTCTATATCTCAATATATACTTGTAGAAATTAGGGAAGAAATAAAAAATATTTAGAGAAGAAAGCAAGCATTCATTAAGATAGTGAAAATTCAATTATAATAGCAATTAAAAGTTGTTTGAATTATTGGGCCTAAAAAATAGCAGATTGTATATAACTATATTCTTTATAAAGAGATTAAGAATAAATTATGAAAGTTTTATATTTAAAATGCAATCTCATACCTAAATAAAATATATTACTATGCCTCGCCGTACGTTTATCATATATATGCTATTAAAATATAATTTACATTTTTATAATGCAATAGGTTTTTTCTTAAGTATGTAATTTACTACACTGCAGACATTTTTCTAAGTGTTTTTTTACATATCTGGGTTTCTTCGAAAATTCAGAAGGTACTAGAAGGTATACTTCTAAAGCAGCAAGACTAAAGCAGGAATGAAAATGAGACATTGAGGGAGGGAAAGCAAATGTGCTGGTTCTTGTTACTGACCTGTTCAAAGCTTCACAAGAAAACTAACTGACTAGTCAGTCTTGATGGCTATCTTCCTGACAGGCCATTCCCTCCTTGTTGAAAAACAGTCTTGTGAATAAAGAAAGGGAAAGGACTTTTCTATGAAGTTCTTTCTACCCTTTACTTCATTGGTCAAATTTCCCCTTCGAGATAGTCTCCCACCTCCCTTTAAGATAAATCCCAGACCCAAGGCAGTTCTTCATCTGAGTCAGAAGGTGGTGGGAGGAGTCCAGACCTCCTCCACAGCTCCTGCAAAGATGACCCTGGGTGTTGGGTAAACTGTAATTTCAAATAGCAGAAATAATGGGGGCAATAATGGGAGCAGATTTATACCTTTCATGATTACTTATTGAAGGGATTAGGGGAGGAAGAGCCAGCTGTATTAACTGACAAAGGGACACTAAGGCAATGAGGGTAAATGAGAAGAAGGAGAAAACTGGTCTAGTCAGTTCAGAGAATAAGGAAACAGTGGCAACCATAAGTTGAGTACCAAGTCCAAGATGATTGCGCCAGAAAATGGCAGAGCCAGGACCTTGAACTGCTGCTTACACCAATGCCAGAGCTCTAAATTGAACAGTAGTTCCAATGGTCTAAAGGAATACCTAGTTTAGTTTAAATGACATACCATACAAAACAATAAATATCTATGGAGCACTTTCCATATGTGCAATAAATCATGAGATATCATGAAGAAAATTTATAGGAGAACAAATAAAAGTAATTCTAAAGTATTTTAGGAAATAAACATACAAGAAGTCAAACAAACATTAACATGATTTCACATTATAGGTAAGAGAGATTAATATAACTCTACTTATCTCTAATAATAGTTATTAAAGCAATGGATGAAAATATATGTGCGCCTGTAAAACAAAGGGTCTCTGTGCTTTCAAAATGAGAAATGTAACATCATTTTTAGTAAAATATGCTAAAGAACTACTGTAAGGCACAGAAACCAGTCAGATTGAATAACATGGAAGAGAAAATATGGTTATTTCTGCCCTAGGATGAATGAAGGAGGAGCTTCTCTTTTTAAGTTGTACATTGTAGTTATTTTTTAAAAAATAAAAACTATTTAAAATAGTTTCAAATTTTAGACATTTATATTGTGATTTAAAAATAAATATACATTACTTAATATTAAAAAAAATTTTATTCAATTTCGTAAAAAAGGCATTGAGTTATTTGTAAATTTGTTTACTGGGAGATTTATAAAGAAATGATGGTATTTTATTTCTCTCTTCCAATTCTGACATAGATTTTTAAAAGGAAGAGTAATGGCCTAGATATATTCTTATCTTTCTTCAATTTAAGCCCTTTCAACTTAATCCAGTAAGACTATCATTAAATATTTAGCATTCCTAAATCTAGAAAGCCTAAGTGTGTTTGAGGAATATAAAAGATTTTGAAAATCCAGGAAATGTTTTGGCTACACGTGTTAAATAATTATTAAGTGCTAATCATTTTTCCCCATGACCTTAGATGCAGTAAAGCAAAACAAACACAGTCTCTTCCAAGGAAAGTTTGCTTTTGTGACACCTGAGTTGTATATCGGAGGCTAAATCCATTGGGTAGCACAACAAAGGCATATTATCCCTAAAAAAACCAAAATCTTTTAAAGTCCCCTTAGCCAAATTTGCAAAATCTTAACACTCCTCAAATCCCTCCAGGCTCAAGAATGAATTCAGTTTCTTAGGATTTTTCAAACAAGCTTGCACATTCCATGCTCCTGCAAACCATAAATATGCCTTTCTCTTACTATAAAAAATAGTCACTCAGGTCCCGGCTGGCTATGAGGAGAGATTTGGAGTTCTAAAAATGGTGCCAGCTAAATTTCGGAATTTCCATTGACCAAGTGACTCCTGGGTGCCTCCCATCTTCTCTCTTCTCAATCAGGATGAGACTTTGTGGTTTTGCTGTCTGTATCATCCTGTGTGTTCAGTATGTGGGGACCAGATAACCAGGCCCCTTTAGTTCACAGACCTTCAGATCAGGAAGAACAGGCCCCAAGGGTCCAAATACTTGGAGTACTTTAGAAGATAATACACTTGAGATGATACTTGATAGTGGGGAGACTTTAGGGTTCTCTACTCTGGGACAGGGTGAACATGAACATTTGGAGATGAGAGGGATGACTACAGTCAGCCTGACTATCAGAGATAGGCCAGGGCTGGAGTCTAGCTCTGGTCAGGCCTTCCCATCACTGCACTCTCACCCAATATCTAATTAACTTTGTGAGAGACTCCAAGCCAGAACAACCCAATTGAGAAGCTCTTGAATTCCTGTTTTAGCCTGAGGCTTAGAAATTGGCCTTGCCAGAAATAAAATATGGGACCATATTACATGATTCTTCAAGGAGAGCAGACCATTTCTTACTTTAAAAGTTTATGAGTAAAGGTCCCACTGAAGATTTTGTTCTCAGAAAATAAGTTAGATTCTGTAATAAAGTAGCTTCTAGAACTTCCTTAGGAAATAGATTCAGCTAAAAGTGATGTAAAACAGTGAACTTCTTTTTTTGTTTTTTCCTGATACCAAGTGAGATGTTTCACCTGAGCATGTGTAATTTAAACAAGGCAGGAAAGTTCATCTTAAACTCCAACTTTACTAAGAATAAAAGACAAATTAGGCCAGAGGAGCTGAATAACAGTAAAATAAAACTCTCTCTGTATGGATCTGAATTTGTATTTACCTCAATAGTTTTTCTTAATTCTAGAAAGAAAGAATAAAAAAGTAATGTCAATTTAGCTCAAGTTTCCTGCTTTCTTGTAATATCTCTCTCTCTCTCTCTCTCTCTCTCTCTCTCTCGATTAACTAAGTAAAGTACTTTGGAAATAGCAATACAAGGAATAACATAACTAAAGAACACATATTTTAAAATATCTCTTTACCTACATAACAAATATTCTAAATAATGATTTAACCAATGTCTCTTGACATTGACAGATTTACCATCTATATAAAATTCAAATGAAAAATTGGAAATGTTTTGTCATTGAAATGAATAACAACATGCAATAATCTTAAAAAGTTGCTGAGTTTACTAATTTGATGTAAATTTATTCATGTGGATATGGAAATTTTTAGTATTAATGTGATCAATGTTGATATACAGTCAATTCAAAAATATCCTTGGTGCTTTCAGTTTCTGTCATCTGTAACCTTTAAGAAACTCAAGGGTCATAATTCCAGAAGAAAATAACTAGTAGGTAATGGAAGTAGAGGCCAACCTATTATACGATTCAAATGAGTCTTAATTAATCACTCTTTTTGATAAGGTTAAAAAAAACACATTAGAATGAAAATTAGTAAATCTCTTCCTATGCACATTTTTAACACTAAATAGGTGGCCTTGAGCAAATCACACAGATAATCTTAGTGTATGCTCTCACTAGTGACATGTACATATTGACCAGAACTCTGTCCCTTTATCAGTCTTGGATTCTTTTCCTTTAGCATTGGAGCCCCATCTTAATGTTTTACAGGGACTTGGTTGCTGTTTTGCAGTTTGATATGTGTATATATATATATATATATATATATATATATATATATGTGTGTGTGTGTGTGTGTGTGTGTGTGTGTTTATCAATGGGTATCAATGTGTGCACTGATACAAACATAAAGGTGTTTTCTTCATTCTTTTTTTTCCTCTTTGTCTTTTCTCCCTCCCTTTCTTTCTCTTTCTCCCATTACTCAGTCCTTTCTTTTACTTACACATGCATGTTAGCATAATGGACTCTAGCATTTTACTTATTGTGGGATATAAGCTGTTAGCAATTTGTGAAATCAATTAAATGATCATTACCATTTTTATCTGAAAAAACTAAATGTTAAACAATAAGAATTGGATTGGATAGAAAATATTAGAGTGCACCAACAATAACAAATTGTAGGAAGAGTATTTTATTTCATCAAAATTTTATTTGCATTTATCTATATATTTAAATATGTGTTTATGTATCTGAGATTACATACACATGCAGAGATATGTTCTTGATGTGAGTGTGCATGTGAATAAGTATGCTTGTGAGTACTGGGTCTGGATCATTCCATAAAATGAATTTTTCTCAGTGTGCAATTATAGGAGAATGGTTGAAAGCCTTCCTTGGTAAAAATGTCTAATTTTTTCTGGTTTACACACAAATTGAAATCAAGTTGTTTAGCACATGAAGCATTCATTGCACCTAATTCATAGAGCACAGATAAATTAGCTGTATGAACCAGCAGTAAAGTTGTTCCTTGTACCATGGTGCATCATATTAATTAAATGATTTGTAAAGTGACTTTCATCTCTAGAATGCAAATGTTTCTAGCCTGTGCTGAATATTTGTCTTGAGGGTTTTACCAACCATAGTCCTGATGAGTATTATTCTAAGAGTAGCACAGGCAAGAAGATAGGGCAGGAGAAATAATGGAGGAATTAAAAATATAACATTAATATGATTTTTAATTTCACTTTGCTACCGTCAGTGTCTAATCCCCATAGTTTTATAAATTTTGCTTTAAAAGGTATTCAGATTTCAACACTTTAAGTTACCCACTAATAAGCTGTGATAAAGGACTTTACAGGAATGCACTTTGTGAATGAGAAAATATCTCAATCCATTTATTCATCAGGCTCTTATCTTTCATTATATATACTAAAAATCATGCTTATTGACCCTATAATAACAGTGTAGACACAAACTTTGGTTTGGTTACAGTCATCTTTTTTTTTTACATCACCAAATGCATAGTAGGAACAAAAAAAAATACTTTTCCTTATTTATACCTTAAACCATTGGAAAACTATAGAGCTTTTACAAGGTATTTTTGAAAAGAGAACAAATTCTATAGAAAGAAATTGGCAGTGTGCTCTGGTCTTAATACAAATATAATGTTAAACTTTCACCTGTAGGGAAGTGATTGGGAGAGAAGAGAAATGACTGATTTCTGTATTTCTGAGACTCAACATTCTTGGAATAGAAGAAATGAGGATCCATCTCTAGGGATCAAGATTCAGATGAAATGTGTCTAGAACAGCATGAAAAGTTTGGAAAAGGAAGTTACCAGTAATACTCTAACAAAAAACAAAAGACCTCCTGCCAGCTGCACTGTTTGTAAAATTTGGCTTAGTGAGTGATGAAAAGTAGCTCCCTGGTTGCATGGTGAAAAAATAATAAGAAAGTAACATTAAGACAGACACACAAATTAGAACCATCCCCCAAAGCCCAGGATATGCATACAATTAGGCCAAAGGTAATAGAAATACCATTCATTCATCTCCTCACTTCTCCCAAGTCTTGGCCCACTTGTCATGATTCAATGAGTCCTCCTCTTTCTCTTTTGAAACCCTTTCCTACATTCCATCCTTTTACTTTATGTCCCTTTGCAAGACCACATTTGCTTGTGTGATTACTATTGGTCTCCTTTGGTAGAATAAAATTTCGATTAAGAAAGGGGCTTCATCTGTCTAGTTTACTACATTATTAGCAGCATCTGGAACAGTCTTGGCACACAGCTGATGGTTGATAAATATTTGAAGAATAAAAGGCACTCATTTTTTAATTCCAAAACCAGAAACTGTGAGTTGAGATTCCTCAACTTCCCTTTTCTCATTTTGTGCATCAAATCGGTCACTACTGATTCTATCAGCTGAAGAGCGCCTGCCTTATATTTGTCTCTACTCTAGCTCTCCTTTACTGTCTTGGTTCTAACTCTTCATGTGAAGCAACACAATTCTGCTGCTAATTTGAAGCTATCATTCAGCAGTCAACATGGTGATATCTAAATATGAAGATATTAAGTTGTTGCTTTAACTGTGCAGCAGAACTCCAGACTGTTCCAGGAGCCTAAGCACTCTGCTCCCCTATGCTTTTCCTGGATGCTCTTCTTTATCACTCATTGAAAGTAAGCAAACTGCATGCAATTACATCAGTACTAATAAAATTCACCACTCTCTTTTATTATTATTTAATTTAATTTTTATTTTTCTTTCTTTGGTATTAGGTATTAAACGTAGGGGTTCTTAACCACTGAGCCACATCCCCAGCTCTTTTTTATTTTTATTTTTTTTATTTTGAGACAGGGTCTCACTTAGTTACTTATAGCCTCAATAAATTGCTAAGGCTGACTTCGAACTTGCGATCCTCCTGTCTTAGCTGCCCAAACCACTGGAGTTACAAGCACGCACCACCACACCTGACTCAACATTCTTTTAAACAGAGGTATATTTTTTTCTTTCCAATCTAAAAACTTCTGAGGAGACTGTTCCATTTTATGTAGGCTCAAACTTTTGGTATTGTTTGGAATGAACTCACAGGGCCCAATAATTAAAAGTTCAAGTACTTCTATAGTTAGCATTCAGAAGCCTATTTTTAATTGGTGACTACCTAAATCATGTTTGTTCTTTTCTTTGCTCCTTCATTCTTTTCTTCCTTTTTATATTTTTGCCAATGTAAATCATTGTTCTCTTATAGTTGCCACGTGTAAAATGGAAGTGAAAGGGTTTGACTATGAGCTTGTGATCTCAATCATTTGTTTGAGCCATATATGTTTAAAATGTACTTCAATTCTGAGAGTTATTTTTTTTTCATTGTTTTTGTTAAGTTTTCAAAAGTAATAACATCATCATAAAGCCTAAATTTTCTTCTCTAGCTTCATCTCTGAGTGTTTCCCTAGTCAAATGGTCTAGCCATAAAAGGAAATTTCCTATTTTCTGAATTGACTGTGGTATTTTAAGCTTTCAAATCGGTGGCATAGTCAGCTTACTATTAGGGGTTGCAGAAGACTGAACAATAAAAACTCAAGCTGCAGAAAGTGGTTCTGTTTAATGGGCAGCACAATGACATCCATATTTATTCACATTTGGGGATCTGTTTTCAGCTCACTATCTGAAAATTACTGTTTTTATCCCCCAAACTAGGAATAACAGCTCTCTCCCAACTGTAGCAAAGCATAAAGCAGACCAGAAAGGGAATCAGTTAACAGACAATGTTCAAAGGAGACATACAGCTATGGGTCCATATAAAAAGACAGAAACCATTTCTAGGATAATGAATAACAGGTGGCAGTATTTAACACAATGTACTTGAGGAAAAACAACATGTTTTAAATGCATTAGAAGATGTCTCTCTCTATAAAAATCCACACATTTAATGGTAACCTGTAAAAACAACAAGAGTCTTCTAAAATTAGGAATAAAGTTTCTAATATGAGAAAATGACCATTTCAGAATAGAGCTGATTGTACAGAGAAAGGACTGAGACTCAAGGAAATGGAGCAGCAGCATGAAAATAATGCAGGATGAAAAATTTGTGGACGAGAATATAGAAATTCTTACAGTTGAATTTGAGAATAGGTTTCCATTAATTCTGGTAGAGAAAAACTGTGAAGGCCATTGATTACAACTCATAGCTGTTAAACACAGCTGTTTAGTAATCTCTCTTATAATCATACAGTTGATGTACTTCAATAAAGAGATATTGTTTTTCCATTAATTCTTGTTTGTTTTTAGTCTTCAAAAATTCTTAGCTAAAAATATTAACTCCTTGTCTACTCCACTCATATTGTTTCACTAAGTACTCTAGAACTTTGAGTTACAAAGATCAGTGAGAGAATACTTTCTGCAAAATGTGTTATCAGAGTTTATTTTTATCTCTTTATGCTACCTGACACTTCTACACGTGTTATTTGCTGAAAATCGGATGTTGTTATTTACTTGGTGAATCTTTCTTCTTTTAAATCGTATCAAACAACATTTCCTCATCGGTGAAGTTTTATCTGACAACCACCCTCAAAGCTCTTTTCCAATGAATGCTATGACACTTCATCTACACCCACATTATAGGACTTAATTTATCATGATAGTATCTTGCATGGAATTTCTTTCACTGAATAGAGCACATTGAAGTTAGAATGATGTGGTCATTCTGTAACCTCCAACCCTCAGAACAGTAACTTACAGTAAGCACACAAAACATGGATATATAATAAATTGATGCAAGGAAGAAAGGAAGTAAGAAAAGATGGGGAAAAGAGAAAAGGAGAAGGAAGGAAAAAATGGAGAAAAAAGAATGGAGTAGGGAGGGAAATAAGACAAGACTCAGTGTTCCAAATCACAAAATCCTTTAAAGTTCTTTTTGTTTTCATTCACAAAACTACTGCCATAGTAAACATTAAGGTGAATATGGAAGTTCAATAATTTTCAATTTGAATCAACTTCTTTTTTTCAAAATCAAACAAGATACAAAAGTATTGTCCTTTTTTAATACCTTTATTTTGTTTATTTATTTTTATGTGGTGCTGAGGATTGAACCCAGTGCCTCACATGTGTGAGTGTTAATTTTGTTATGTTTTCAAAAGTAGTAACATCATCATAAAGCCTAAATTTTCCTCTCTAGCTTCATCCCTGAGTGTTTCCCTAGTCAGATGTGTGAGGCAAGCGCTCTACCACTGAGCCAGAACCCCAGCCCCCATAAGTATTATCTTCATGTTTAATTTTGTTTTATTAGTTTGTAACTTCTATGATATATCAACATAAAATACTCAAAAACATTGAATAGTTAGTTTTCCATGCTTTAATATGTATTGTACCATGTCCAATGCCTTTTCAAACACTTGATTACTAATTGTAATAACATGCCATAAATATTCTTCATATATTTTCAAGTCTGACTAACTTTATAAAAAAGTAGATAATACATCCATAAATACTCTTTATAATGTCTTTTGAAGTTTTACTACAGTCACAAATAAAAGCAGATTAATTTTCACAAAGATATTAAAATAATCATCATTTGTGGGTTGCTTTCTATTAACCTTCTCTGAAATGTATTTCTCTCCTTCAAGTTACCATAATGATGCAGTCATTGTGATAAATCCTTTCTGCTTTTTTATTATAAATTTGTTTATTTCAGAGACACTGATTTATTTAGGAAAGCAGATGCACATTCAAGGAAGAATTAACACTATGTCAAGGGAGAAACATTTTTTGTGATGAAGTAAGAAATACACATTCAAGGGAAAATGCAGGCCATCTCCCGAGGCAGAGACAGTTTTTGATTATAAGTTTAAAATACACAAAATCTATTTAAATTATTATTGGAATGCAGCTTAAGTAATTTATTAAATCCTTGGTAAGTTTTATTACTATAGATTTAATCCCAACCTAACTTACAGAAGCCTTTGGGAGCAGGGGAAGGCATTAATAGCAGCATACATTTCAACAAGACTCTTTCTTCTAATGCAGAGATTTTAGAAACCTGGACTCTATCTAGAAGCATTTAACTAGAACTCTGCACAGATCTCTTAGATAGTTTGCCAATGTCCATATTAATTATCTGCTTGTTTTCACTGAAGGAATCTGTTGGAACAGCCATGGTAAGATGTTTACCAAGGTTTATATTCAATCCAACCACTTATAATATATGTGCCTTTGTCAAATCCATCCTGTTAATATGGCTTAGTAGGTACCAAAAATGAATTGAAGCATCTTTTGTCTCTAGTACAAATAACATGTCAAGACTGGAAAAAAAATAAAAGTATAATTCATCAAGAAGTACATTAAGTTAAAAATTTTCAGGGTGAAAAAATTTATCAAAGCAATAATAAGATATATCATAAAAGTTTTAAAAACCCAATATAGAAACAGGAGATTAAAAGAATTAAAGGACCTAAGAGTTTAAAGTATTTTGTACACAGGTAACTTAAATACTTGATTTTACCTAATTTTTAGAGACATAGGGAAGAAGCTGATTGAAGTGGTTAAGTACTTACTCCAATTCAGAACATTACAAAATGTGGCAAAGCTAGAACTGATTTTATGTAATTAACATTCCTTTTGTTTCTCCAAATGTTCCTTAAAGTTCAAAGGAAAAAGGTCTGTAGTCAGGAAAGGGGAAGGCACACTTGTAAAAATAGTGAATAGTTCACTTATGGGTATATACTTTGGAGATAACTTCAGAAATTTATCTTCAGATACTGAAGAGCCAAGAATGACACTAGATTTTATTTAGAACTTTAAGAAAATTAGTGAATATTGTGCAGTAGTAAAATAATTAAATTAATATCATGCATTCAACACATCAAACTAGAACCAATGTTCAGGGATGAGATTGAATATAGCTAGAGACCAGTACAAAAGATTATAAAATATTATATATCACAATAAGCACCTGGAAGTTAGAGTAACAAAGGAATTAAACCCAATGGTGAATTTACATGTGAAAGACATGTTATAAATAATATATTGTCAGTAATAACTCAATATTTTATCTGGGTAACAGAATCTGGCTATGCTCAGAAAAACAGAAGTCACGAGGAAGAAATCTCAAATAGTAAATGATAATTTTAGCTTTGGAAGTTTTCAGCTTGTTATGTAAGAAGAAAAATACATGGATAAATATTTTCCACATCAATATCTTTAGGCAGAGTGGAACTGTTATATAAATTACAGTACCAATATATATGAATATTAATGAAATTATCATAGAAATTGTGAGGGGTGATAACAGTGACCAAACTGAGTATTTGAAAATAGAAGAAAATGAGAAAAGCACTTTATAGAGGAGGAAGGAAAAGATAGACAACATTTGATAGAAATGAAGAGCTGGGTAAGCAGGGATCATGGATATGATAGACAAGCTAATGAGCACAACAACATTAAAGCCAAAGGGTGGTATGGACTGAATTGGGCCTCCTTTAGATTTATATGTTGAAACCCTAATCCCAATTGACTGTTTGTGAAGATAGGGCCTCACTGAAATAATTAAGATAAAAATAGGTATAAAGGCTGGCCCCTAATCCAGTAGGATTGATGACATTATAAGAAAAGGCAGTGACATCAAGGGTGCACACACAGAGAAAGTGCCATGTGGGAATATAGCAAGAAGGTGGCCATCTGCAAACCAAGGAGAGAACTCCCCATAGAAACTAAAGCTGGCTAACATCTTGAACTAGGACTTCCAATCTCTAGAATTGTAAAAAATTAATTTCTGTTGTTTAAGCCACCCAGTCATGATATTTGCTATGGTAGTCCTAGAAAATAATCCAGTGGGAAAAGATACATAATTTTAAGCTGTGCTTTTCTTCTTCATGTTGATAAATTTACTAAATGTAAACATAGTAAAACTATTGTCATAAAAATTATGAAAGACTAAGAAATGCACCTTTAAAGTACTGGATGTCTCCACTAGAAACCTTTAAGTGGACTAAAATACACCCTATGTGAATTTCTGGCCCCACAAGGATATCCATGTGCTAATTCCTGGAACATCTCCTGGCAAATAGTACTTAGCAGATGGATTATGGTTGGGGATATTATCCTTGTGTGTCTCTTGCTTTTATTAAAGCAAAAGTGTGCCCTTAACAGAGGAAGGCAGAAGGGTCACAGTCAGAGAAGGTGGAAGCACAGTTAAAGAGGGAAAATTTATAAGATGCTATACTGCTCATTTTGAAACTGTAGAAAGGAGCCACAAGCTAAGTATAAGCCACGAGTTAATATAAGCAGACTCTAGATGTTAGCACAAGGAATAGGTTTTCCCCTGAAGCCTCCACAAGGACTGCTGTTAATCACCACCTTGAATTTTAGCTTGTAAAACTCATTTCAGAATTCCAACCTTCAGAAATGTAATTAGTATTGTAAACATGTGATAATTTTTAAACTTTGTGATATCTTTTTACATCATCATTGAGAAACAATAGAAAGCATTAGAAATTAAAATAAAGGCCCAATTATGTTATTTTTTTTTTATGTGAGCACTGAAGTTATTAAAATAATACATTAATTTGCAAGCAATACTTCTTGAATACTGACTTTAGAAAATGTTTATAAAAGACTCATAAAATGTTTTGTTATTTACAAGGGTTATAGAATTCAGTGTTAATTCATATGTATTCTAATTGTTAAAATGTGTAAGTCCTTTTTTTCCAGCGTTGTGTTTTATTTTTTAAATTGTGGTAAAAGATATAACATAAAATTCAACATTTTAACTACTTTCAGGTGTACAATTTGGTGGATTTAGTACAATCACAATGTTTGTGCAACAGTTGCCACTATGTAGCTCCAAATATTTTTATCACCCCACAAGGAATGGTTAGTTTTATATGTGGATTTGGTTAATGCACATAGTTATGTAATCAAATATTAAACAGATTATTCCTGGGAAGGTATACTATAGATGTTGTTAATATCTACAATTGGTTAATTTTAAGTATGTATGTCTTTTAAAGGCCAGAAGAACAGAAACTGAGATTTCCTGGAGAAGAAATTCTGCCTCAAAACTTTAGTGCTAACTCATTCCTGCCTGAATGTTCAGGCTACTGACTCACCTTTGAGATTTCAGACTCACTATCCACTACGATGCCAAAATGAAGATAATCATCCATGTTCTTAAGAGGACAATATCCTTATCTGTTCCTACCATATATCCCTCACTCAATAGTGTCAAAATTTTCAATGTAAATTCATAGATTTTCAGGTAAAGAACAGAAAGTCAAATTAAGCAGTACTTGCTGAAATTCATCGCTACTGTTGTATATCCTGCCTGATTTTTCTTCTTGTATTCTCTAATATCATAAAAGTTAAGCAGATTTTACTGAACTTTTGATGCAATATCTGATACAATCCAACTTGATTTATGAATTGTCTGAGATGACTAGAAATATATTTTTAACTAATAAAGCATTGCCAAATACAAATGTATTGCTGAAGACATGTATTTTTAAATATTTTTATCGTTTCTAGAAATTTATCTGAAGGAAACAGCGTACATATGTGTTGATATTTATCTCTAAGGTTGCTTATCAAAACATTATATATTTTATATATATATATATATATATATATATATATATATATATATATAAATGTCCAGCATTAGTGAATGGGTTAACAAATTATGATAAGCTATCTGATGGGATATTTTGCAGCCCAAAACATGAATTTATAGTAAAATGTCTAATAATGTGGATATATGTCAAAGCCTCATGCCTGGGCCATTAATTCAGGGGATACAGGATGAGGGACAATAGGGGATGAAGAAAAGACAAACAGACACACATGGAGAGTAAAAGGTGGGGCCAGATGGGTAGCCAAGTCCTGGTGAGGCTTGACTGGCACCAGAGCTAGCTCAGCACATTTATTATAAAGGTTTCATCATCAAAAGGTTATTTGTGGGAGAGTTTCAGCAAAGTAGGCAATCTGAAGGACACAGGACTGGTGAGACTTTAGGGTCGATTTGTTTTGCTCAGAATCCTTTATCCCTGGGAGTTGGTATCTGAACTCAAGGCCTTAACTAAAACTCTGGCCTTTGAACAGATATTTCATAGGCTGGCATCACCATATCAACTGGGGCATCTTGACCTGCATCTTTGCACAGGCAGCTCCCAGCACAAATGCAACCAGGAGAGAGTCAGAGCCTATGATTTGATTCATCGCTTCCCCACACATATATATTTATAACATAGTGCTAATGAGTAAAATTAGCTTATAAAATTAATACATATATTTTCTATGAAAATTAACACAGTTCAAAGTAACACAATTTAAAAGCAATAGTGAAAGGATCCTCTCTAAAATGTCAAACTTTGGTATCTCTCATTGGTGAAGTAATAGAACATCTTTTATTGTTATGTTTTTAACTATTAAAGCATTTTTTAAAAAGTATGATTTTAAACTAAAAGTAATTAATCAATATTTGATGAGTTAGTACTATTTTGAGACATGAATTTTTTATATTTCCAGAGATTTTACACCTTCAAAATCTCCTTTCATATCCTGTAATAGCTATGGAACTTTCTGGGAAAGAAATGTCTTCATGAACAAATGACTAGTAATTAAGTAAAATAAGCAGAGTAGCTAAATGTTCCTTAACCACATGTTGTATTTCTGTTTGCTCAGGATACCCACACCCCTCTCTCCTTATCATGGTTCCCTCTTGCCTGCATCACAGCAGATTGTTCATGGACAGTACCTAATAAAGACTGAATGAATCCGTGCCCTCCTCAGAACAAATTCTATGTGGAGATAGTGTGTGTGTGTGTGTGTGTGTGTGAGAGAGAGAGAGAGAGAGAGAGAGAGAGAGAGAGAGAGATTCACTCTGTACTGACCTCAAAGAGAATTCAGCACTGCCTGCCAACGTGATTTTACGATAATAAAGACATCTATGAGCTAGAAGAGAAAGAGGATAGCATACCAGCAGCAGAGGCAAGAGACGGAGCAAGGAAGAACATGCAGCTGAAATTCAACCAGGTCAACCTAGTCACTGAGGTACCTATGGAACTGTGTCAGTGAGGTGACAAATAGTTTTCAGTAAATCCTGTTTTTGAATAAACAGTTCTAGTAGTTATCACATATTAAATATACGTTAAATTAAGAAGAAAACCTAGTCAATAATATTTGTTAATCAAAGTAATATATAATCATTGCAAATTACCTATTAAATTAAAAAATAGCTGCTTGATTGTGCAGCACATGTAAACTTTTGCTTCATTTTTATTCTACAAAATTGGAAATTGAGAAGTAGCAAGAAAATTTGACATTTGCCTCTTTCCTCTTCGAATTCTACTGTCTAGCCAAACACCTGAGAAAACTTCCTTTGTACCAACAATTTAGTCACTGATTTTGGCAAGATACTTATACAGAGTCAATGATACCTAATTCCAATTTCAAATATTACAGTTAAAAAACACCATTTAAAAATCCTCACGTAAAATAAAGCAAGATGATTTTTTTCCAGGATACAAAAACAAGCCCCTTTAGAGGCAACATACATTGATTAACTTGTTAGTGAACAAGCAGAAATAAGATGGCAATTTGTTTGATTTTTGGTTTCTATTAGACAACAGCTGCTGCAAATCTATTTTCTTCATTAAAATTCAGTTTCTAGCATAGTAAAATTAGAACATAAAATATTTCCAAATCATATACAAGTAAGTTTGCATTCTATTATACCAGATCCCCTTTAGAATATTCTGAGGTTTCACTGTGAACACTTCCAAATAAGAATGTGCACTTGTGTAGAGTCTCAATTTATCCAGAGAGATGGTCTGGACAGAATGTACTATGTTCTTGAAAAACAGAAAGAAAATAACAAACAAACAAAAAGCCCTAAACCTCAAAACTGAAGAAGTAAGACATCAGAAATGGAGAGAAAACTAAGTCAAATTACTGCAGTGTGAAAAGGCAACATCTGAAGACATATTACATGTTTATCTGGCCTAACTCTCATTATAGTGCTCTTTCTGGATTGTCTTAAACCTATGGCCACTTTATAATGAGTGCTGTAGTTTATTTAAGGAAAAATCAGCATACACAATCAAGTACCTCTCCTTCCCTATTTAGAAGTTGTAGCTCATAAATATGTCAGTCATATTCCTGAAGCTTCATTGATAAGCAAACTTTCTCATTAACTGCACAGAAATAAAGCCATCCAAGTACATGTATATCTACAGGACATCTCATTAAAGAACTAGATTAGAAGATGAATATTAGTGAACATGTGGAATGAGACAAGAATTAGCTCAAATGAGAGCACCAGGTTCAGGGGTTGAAAGACCTGAATATTTAACTAAAGTCTGAAAAGCTAAAAAATATACATGGGGCAAGAAGGTACGCACATGACAATGACCTGCTTAAGACTGAGTGAGAGTGTGGAAGTAAAATGAGCTCTATATCATGGACCTCATTTTCTGCAGATTCTATCACACCAAGAAAATTACCTTCTATTTCCAGTTTGTGAAAATTCTAATATGAGTGTGTCAATTTTTAACCATCTTTTCTGTAATTATTAAAACTTCATAATATTTTATTTTAATGTACTAAATTTTGAATGTTAAGCCAATTTTAATTCCTGAGATAAACATTGTAATGTAATTTTATGTTTCTGAAATCAACTTCCTAATGTTTTATGGATTTTAGCTCATGGGAAATATTTGTCAAAGTGTTCTTAAAATGACTTTTTCCAGCTTATATATTAAAATTGTCTGGATTCATGAAGAGTTGGAATGTACTCACTTTTTCCACGGGCTGATGAAATTGATATTGATTATTGATACTGGTATCAACTGAAACTAATAATCATGTGATAGAGGTCAAGAAGGAAGTTACCTGAGCATGAGGCTGTTTTGGAATAATTTTTAATCGCAATTTCACATTTGCTAATTTCAAATTTCTCAGATATAATTCAGATTATCTTTTTCTTCTTTCCTTAGTTTTAATAAATTGCATTTTCAAAGATCTGTTCATAAGTTATGAAGTATGTCATAAATTACCCTATATTTTTGATATTTTAAATTTTTATATTATTAGTGGTGATTCTACTTTATTAACGGGTAATGATAATTTCTAATTTTGGATCAATATATATCAACAGATAAATGTTTATCAATTTTCTTAATAATTCTAGTTAGTTGAATTTTGATCTCATTGCATTTTTTTTCTATTCATTGATTTCTGTTCTTGCATTTCTACTTCCTTTGATTTAATCTGAACTTTTCATTTTCTACATACTATGGGCAACATTAGATGCATCCTATATATTTAGCTATGTTGGGTTTTCATTTTAATTCAGTTCAAAATATTTTTAAAAATTTCTTACCTAATTTTCTTCGAACCTTATGTTATTTGATATTCTGCTGCCTACTTTCTGAATATTCATAGATATTTCAGATGTTATTTTTGTTAATGATACCTAAATTAATTCTATTGTATTCAGAGACTGTTCTCTGAAGGATCTCAGTTATATTTTTCTTGGTATTTTTGCTTTCACTCAGTAATTGGTATATTTTATTGAATATTCAGTATACGTTTGAAAAAGAATGTATGTTTTTGTATTCTGTGATGCAGTGTCCCATTATTGGTCAAACAGGTTGATAAAACTTTTCAGGTCTTCAATATTCTGGTTAATGTTTTACTCACTTACTGCAATAATTACTGAAATGACTATTATACTCTGCAAGGAAAGTTTCAGATTTCTCTATTTGTCTATTTGTCTTTTTTAGCTTTTTCAGTTTTTCCTTAAGACTTTTTGAAACTATTAGTACAGGACATGAATACTTTGGAATGTTATACATTATTGATAAATTTACTTTTTTGTGTTATAAAATCCTATTTCTGGAAACTTTTCTTCTATAATGTACTTCAATATTACTATAACTTTCAACTCTCTTATTATCAACATTTGCATCATATTTATTTTTCTATTTTATCGTTTTTAAGTCAATTTCTTAACATAGTATTAATCTTCTTTATTTACTTTTTAGACACAGTGAAAGTTGCAGATTTTAAACATTTCATAGTCAATGTAATTATTGATATGTCTGAGTTTACTAATATACCTATCCACATATTTATTCATGCATTCAAAATTATTTTCTCCTATTATATTCTATCTATGATTTCTGGTTCTATTTTTATTTACTGATTTTTTTCCTCTTGGTTTTAAGTCAAATTCCCCTACTTTTTTGCATGTCTAACAATTTTTAATTCATATGATCAAATACAGTTATGTATACTGTATTGCTAAATGTTTGGGTTTCATTGTCTTAATAGAAAACTGAATTTTTATTCTAGAAAGAAGTTGATTTACCTGTGAATCAACTTAATCTCTGAAGACTGTTTTAAATTTGCTTATTATAGGTCTTTGCAGTTTTTGCCTAAGGAAAAATTGGCCCTACTCCTAGAGAATAGACTTTCTTAGATCACTGCTTAATGCTCTGAGTTGTCTATGGAGTCTATCTCCTCTGGAAGATCAGTTCAGACATTTTTGAGTAATTTAAGTTCAGGTAGTTGTGCAGCATACAGTTCCACATATGTAGTTTATTTTCATTAAAAACAAACTTAAAAGAATAAGTTTCCCAGCAGTTGTTCTTTACCAAACCTCTAGACGTTTCTTCCTGTGCACATTAGTCATCTACTATTCAGCAAATTACTCCAGGGAAAACTTATGTATAATTTTGAATTCCATCTCTGCACAGCTCCTAATTTTTGTTACCTTGCCAAGTAAATTCTAGTTGCTCAGTAGCTGTTATCTCCTTGTCTCCTTAGGAGGAAGATCATTTGCATTGGGGGCCACCCCTCCTTATACTGTATCTGGAATGTAAACTCATTCAGAAGGCCAAGGGAAAACATGGCTGCACTCATGTGCTTAACTTCTCTCAGGGAGTAAAATTCTGCACTACCCCTTTTTCTTATTCCAGCCCAACTTCATCATATGTGAGATCCAATTTCATTTCATAGACCAGTTAATGCAGAAAAATTATTATGCCTTTCAAAATAATGCTTTCACAGCCTAACCTATTTAAAATTTTTAAAATAAATTACTGAATTATGCCCAAAAGTTACAATGTAAAAAGTCTATTTTTATAACATAAATTTCTATGGCAAAATATTAAAGAAAATCCAGGGAATAACAAGTCAAAAAATTCCAGATATTAATTTTACCTGATGTATTTTTCTCTTAAAATATGTCATATGGATTCAATATAGTTCGTGTTCTCAAAGGTTCATTTGTTGAAATTCAATTCCTATTGTTAGGTATTAAGAGTAGAAAGAATTAATTTGACAATGCTATTTTGAGATGACCTCTGGATAGTGATTAAGATTAGACAAAGGTATTAGAATGTAGCCCCCGCCCCATGACTGAGTAGTGATGTCTACATAAGGGGGGAGGGAGAGAGAGAGAGAGAGAGAGTAAGTACACACATGGACACACATAAACCCCCTGTCTCTTGCCATGTGATGCTTTGAACCACCTTGGAACTCTGTCAACAAGAAGGTCATCACCAAATATAGGCCCTTGAACTACTTCTAGAATTATAAGCTTAATAAAACTCTTTTCTTCATAAAGTTAATCAGTTTCAGGTATTATATTTTACTTATGGAAAATGGGCTAATGCAGATGGTGAGCATATAACTTTTTATTATGCAATAACTTTTAAATTTTTCACATATTTCATTAAAAATCCTTTATTTCCACTCAATATTTAGTAAAAACAAATTAAAAAGGGAATATATAGAGTTTACAATGACCAAATTTATATTAGTGATAGTCAATTATTTAATTAGTTCTGTCCCATATATTTGAAATGGACCTGAGGCAAAGAACTAATTTTGTCATTGAATTTATTGTTATAATACCTATTTTTTCCAAGCCTTCTTCATTTCATGTATTTTTTATTTTGTGTTACCTTGGAACATATCTTACAAATTAAAAACACATTGGTTTTTATTTTTTGTTTGATTTTATCAAACTGAAAAATTAAAATAAATAGCATACATCTAATGATGAACTATCATTAGGTCATGACACAGATTAGTCTCTGATTGAATATCTTAAAATATGTGTGCATTTGATAACATATTGAGAGCAAAAAATATCTTATTTGACTCACTGAATTGATACTAAACATTCAAAATAGGCAGTTTACATGTATAGATGCACTCTGTCACCACACAGATTTACCTTCATTCAGTCATCCTTGTAATATGTATTTCAACTGTTGAAGTAGATAGTTCTTAAAATGAAGACTATTGTAGATTTTTGTTTTCAGTTTACAACCTGTTCCTTATGCCAGGGGGCACTGTGGTTCAGTGTTTCTATTCTTCTGATAGCTTGTTAGAATTAAATTGCTTACGGATTTTAGAAATACTCTGAGGGTTTTTTTTTTGTTGTTGTTGTTGTTTTGTTTTGCTTTGCTTTGCTTTTTCTTCTCTTTCTTCATGAAAAAATTCCTGAATGAAGTTAAGGCAATACAACATCATTAATAATAGATTGCTTTTGATTTGCCAGTTTATTGATGCTAGGCAGTAAGTACTTTAATACTGAGAATGTTTTCCTGGTTAAAAAAATAATATGAAAAATTCCTTTTTTTTAAAAGAGAGAGTGAGACAGAGAATTTTTTAATATTTATTTTTTAGTTATTGGTGGACACAACATCTTTGTTTGTATGTGGTGCTGAGGATCAAACCCGGGCCGCACGCATGCCAGGCGAGTGAGCTACTGCTTGAGCCACATCCCCAGCCCATGAAAAATTCCTTATACCTCACTATAAATTTTCTTTAGGAAGCTAATACAACTTTTTCTTTTTTACTCTGACACATATACAGGCTCTTTGACAAGGATAAACATTAAGAATCATTTTGAAGAGCTTGAGGTCTGAGAACTTCTTAATATTCATATGGTAGAGACTCTTGTCTCATTATTTAATATAATAAATTAAGAGTCATGAATGATATAAACCTGATTGTAAGCCCAAAAGAAGTCACCTCTCTGGTTTTCATACTTTCTTATAACAAATACCCCACAGATACAAAAACAAGAGAAAAATTAAATAGGAACATTAAAAATTGCATTTTAGATCTTTACCATCATAACATTGCTAATTTGCCTTTTTGTGAGAAGTAAAATTTAATTTTGATGCAACATTTCAGAACTTTCATATTTTCCTTCCACACAAAAAAAAATTCTAACTTTCTGAGTTATTACTATTTGGTGCCTGGCACTTAGAAACATTTTTGCAATGCAAAATGTGTAGTTTTCAACTTGTGAGCCTTCACTAATGACTGCAATGATAATCATGTCTAACAAATCTTAATTTGGGGTATAGAATTAGCTAATAGACACCAAGTACTCAAGTGAAAAGTGCAAATGATTTGATCTGTCTCTATACTACTCTAGTTTAGATTGCCAGCCTGTTCCAGAGATGCTACCAAACTGAAAATTTATGTCCCATTAATCTCTTACAGTTAGAATTCTGGAGAAATATTACTTCAATTAAGTGTATTCTTACATGATTGCTAAGTCAGTTAAAAATATCTGTTGACATCTTTTTCTACATTCTGTTGTCCAGCAGGTATTTGATTAGATAATGATATGTGGAAATTGCCTGGCCCCAGCCATGATTATAGCAACATAGCATTGAAATTAAATTATGGGTACATTCCTCCAAAATAATCATATTTATTTTTAACTTCATGTCAAAAAGTAGCTTTAATAATTTCCTTGTAAATGTGCAGCCAATACTGTTCTGTGGGTCTTATTCTTTCCAAGTAGTAAAGACCTGCATTAATCAAAGCCACGGTTTTCAATCTCATCTGAGGGTATGGTGTCAGTGCCATATGGAACCCTGAATGAAGCAGGGTCAAAATGCAATAACTTTGTTGATGATATTTAACCTTATTCTTCTAGAGTAGTTCTCTAATCTCAATACCATTACAACACATATTTTCTTAAAGTTATAAGGCATGAATTTTTGGATATTGCCTGCTGAGTTTTCATCAGTCACCATGAAATAGTCCAATATTTAGTGCTCTTTTTAAAAATTTAATTAATTTTTTTTTCTAAAATTGGAATGAAAAAGATGAAACTTTGGGAAGGAGAACTGCTTTACTAAGATCTATTAGGTAAAGACTTAAGGAAGGTCATATATACTGTGATGATCATTGGAGAAAATTTGGGGGGAACTGTCATGTGCTATTGGTCTCTGCGTCCTTTAGAAGACCCTCACATATGTGCTATGGTATTTTTAGGATAGTTTCAACCCTCCTCTAACTTTGCAATGATGAAATATCTTGTCAAAGGTCAACACTTTCATTACTTAGTTACTGGTGCTATAAAATATAACCTGGCCATAGCTACAATAGGATTAGGTTGTTTGATAGATTTTTTTGTTCACTAAAAAACAGAAATATTTGCTGTTTATTAATATCTGACCCTGGAAAAGAAACAGAATCATCAAGTACAAGGGATACCTGGATGTAATCATGGCTCTTACCAAGAGTGGCCATAAATTCATGGAAAATGTGCTTACATGCTGATAACTTGAAAATCTTTATGATAACATTGGTAGGTAAGGGCTAATTACATCTTTTCAACTACAGTAAGAGTTTTGTCTTGCCTGGAGAAAACAGGTCCCAGAGGAAGTAAATTTCTCTAGGCACTTTAAGTCTATACTGAGTTAAACAAAATCAAAATCAGGTATTTGGTCTATGATTAGCAGTAAATTTGATAATAATTCTCTGGGAGATTCCACCATTTGAGTAGACTGAAAGCCTATGATTTCAAAATTTGTCTTGTCAGGTTAAATGTCATTGAAAGACGTATGTGCCTATATGTAACTAAGGTTGAACCCAGACAGGGCAGCTTTCAATGGGTAAGGCCACCTAAATCCAGATAATCCCATAAGACTTTAGAGTTGGGGGGGGGGAAGCTTTCTTTTATATTTACTTATTTTTCTACTTTTTTTTATTAGAGCATTATATTTATACAGAGTAGCTGGGTACATTTTGACAGTATCACACATGCATAGAATTTAATTTCCATCCCCTTTCCCTCTCCTCTTCTCTCCCCATATTCTCTACTAATCTTCCTTTCATTCACTTACTTATTTTTGATTGGTACTTTCTACATATACATAAAGGTGAAATTTCCTGTGGCCTATTCGCATATGAATATAATGTGATCTTATTTAATTCATTCCATGTTTTCTCCCCTTTCCCGATGTTTCTTCCTTTCACCCTCTATGCCACTGATCTTATGGCATTTGATGCCCATTCCCTTATCACGACCTGAGTAATGTTTACTCAGTTTCCCCAACTAGGGTGGCAAGTCAGATAGAAAGTATTAAAGATATGAGAAATTTAAGAAATAAAGAAAAGACACAGAAATAAGTGAAAATCGGGGGTACAGTGGGATGATCCATCTCTGATGGAGACTGGATTTAACAACAACATGGAGTCCATACAGTTTATTTAAATGGGTAGGAACACCAGATACATTCAGAGTGAAGGACTTCCTGAGGAAAGCAGGAAGATAGCGGCAAGGACATCTTCTATTGGGGCTTCTATTGGCAGGTTATGCCCACCTTTTCTACTTCTGGACTGCTGCATTTGAAGCTAAGGCTGTCTGAGCCAATGGACAGAGTGTCTGCATAATCTGAGCAGTCTCCAATCATCAGAATTTCACCAAAAGTTCTCAAAAAAGCAACCCCCTGCCTTGAGATGGCTCAAATAAACCCACGATTCATTCATGACTCTGATATGCCCCTCTATTGCCTGCCTTCTAATCAATGAGACATATTGGAGAGAAAACCATTAACCCTTGTTTTTCTGAACCTGTTTTTCATTTAGTGTGATATTCTACATCTTCATCCATTTCACTGCTGAATGCTATAATTTCATTCTTCTTTATGGCTGAGGAAAACTCTATTGTGTGTATATGCTACATATTCCCAATTCATTCATCTGTTGATGAGCATTGGGGCTGTTCCATAATTTGGCTATTGTGAATTGTGTTGTATAAACATTAAAGAGGATCTAATACTATAGTATGCTGATTTTAGATCTTTCGGATAAATAAGTGGAAGATCTGAATCATATGGTAGATCTATTCCTTGTTTTTTAAGGAATCTCCATATTGTTTTCCAGAGTAGTTGTACTAATTTACAGTCCCATCAACAATGTATACCTATTTCCTCATATTCTTGTCAGCATTTATTATTATTTGTGTTCTTGTAATTGCCATTCTGATTGAAGTGAGATGAAATCTTAGTGTAATTTTGATTTGCATTTTGGTGGGAAAGGTTTTGCTGGCAACAGAAATGCAAATCCATCTAGTGTGTTTCAGAGCAATCCTACTGGTATCCAGTAGGATTATACTTTAGGAACTTCCCCAGTTCCTAAAGTATAAACGAGGACTGGATACCCAAATGGCTTTAAGGGTCTTTTTGGTTAGGGTTTTGAAATGTTGACAACAGAATCCATTTTAACTATTTTAAGCAGAAAAATTTACTAGGGGCTATTTTGTGGATTATAGAATCCTTGGAGGAATTAGAGGTGGGTGGGGTAGCTAGATGCAGCCCAGAAAAGGCAGCCAAGGGAAACTCTTAAGTGCAAGACTCTTATGGGAGAAACCCTAAAACACTGGCTGATGCCATTTGGCACCTACAGCAACAGGAACCAGATGCTAGAATCTCTGCCAGGACCATCTCAGAAAACAAAACACCTCCTCCTAAGTGTTTACATTATGCGCCTATCTCCTCCTGCAGCTTCAAGTCTTGTTCTCTCTCTTAAATATCTGCCAGAGTTTATACCTGGATGATTCTGGAACCCTGGCGGCAAATGAATTTCTTAAAATTTACGTTTTAGTTTTTAAATATTGCCATTTAGGATGGTATGCTGAAGGGGGGTTAGAATTCACAATATCTTCTGGAAAATTTAAGTCTATATCAGCCTTTCTTCTTATGAAGAGTCACCTAAGGAGGGAGAAAATAATCAGAGTGATCCAAATACCTAAATATTAAAAATAATTTGAGTGGTGATATGAATATAGTCACATAAGCTGATAAATAATTAAAGCCCAGTGAAATTTGTGTTTTAATATTAAAGTTTAATAATTATTTTAGGGGGCGTTGGGTTATAGCTATGTGAAGATATACTTTGTAAATTGAGCTGTTAAAATTTTCAAGTGAAAATATGAATAATCCAAACCTTAGGGAAAAACATGAGAAGCAGAGATTACTTTTAATTGTTTTATTTAAAGTTATAAATCAGAGTAGAGATTATTTAAATCCAGTGCATTAATATTTTTTACTTTTTTCTACTGACAATAGTCTATTTTGGTTTAATTTTATAACTTTTAATCTATTCTTTTTTACCTTTCATTTTTAAATTTTAAAGGCTTTATTAAATAAAATAATCAAAAGGCTAATATCTACAAAATCCAAGTGGGACACTTGATAAACTGTGAGGAATGCTAAAAACTACAAGGAATGCAGCTACACCCAAAAAACCACTTAACACTGTAGAAATAACTTTCAGTTTATATAAAGAGAATTTCATAAAGATGAGTAATATGCTTTTTCTTACTTGATAGTGATTATCTTTTCCCTTGCTGGATAATTCTAACATGAACCCACTGTAAAAATAATTTTTCAAATGTTTGTAGTATACAACACACTGTGCTAGATGGTGAGAATAAGTTTAGAAGTATTCATATGAAATTTTCACAAAATTTTAATTACATCACTAAGTACTGGGCCATAATAAATTCTAGAATACATCATTATACTCACTATACAAAAACTGTTAAATTTTTGGTACAATATAAAGCTTTTATATTTATATCAGACGATTTTTAGCAGATCATACTTTATTAATGATGTACCAAAACCTTTAATTTTTTCCAAAGTTATTAATTTAAAGAAAGTTTCTTCCAAAGTGTAATGTTTTTTGTCTAAACAAAAGCATGAATTAGTCCATCCCCAATAAGAATTTTAATCTCTAAAAGCTATTCTCAGATGAACCTTCTTTGTGATCATAAAAGGCTAGTCTTTAATTTGTAATCTGATTTGTTCTTTATTTAACTTTTAAAAATGTTACTATTATGCAGATAATCTGTTTTTTTCCAAATAGAGTTGTGCAAGACAAATATTCAGTATGATCAAAATCACAGTTAAACCCTTTTCTTCTTTTCAATTTTTTTAAAAATTTATTTGTTTATTTTCATTTGCTGTGTTTAGATATACGTGGCAGTTGGGTATATTAGACATGTGTTGTCTTTGGAAGTCATTCCCAGAGGGTATGAAATGTATGCAAATCTTTTCTCCTATGTCCTAAGCAGGAATGTTATGTTTTAGTTTCCTAAATCTGAAACTTCCTTTATTTCTATTATATTTTTGCTGAGGTACTACAAGCCAAAATGGATGCACATCTTGTTTTGTTGTTGTTTTGTTTTTTATACCACACAACTCTATTATACTATATTATACTATAATGCCTCTCACCCCTAAGGCATTAAGTCAGAATGGGTGAAGCAAGAAGTGAAACTTGACAAAAATCATGTCTTCAGATAACAAGTGATTGAGATTTTTTTTTGACCCTGGCTTTGATCATAGCCTACCTTTTTGATAAATTGTTTTGGGAGTTTTATCAATCATTCTTTATGAAAAGACCATGACAGCTATCTACTCTTGTAATCCAAAGCACATTTGGCCTGAAATTCAGTTTTTAACTCTAGATTTGATTCATCAGACCAGGTCTCTGGTAAGATAGGTCAACAGATAAGATCCCAGGAGAAGTGGTTAGAGATACAGAATAATGATACCAATGATGGCATTCTGGGGAAGTCAACTGGCACTAATTGGACAAGTACTTGAGCTCCACATCCTAAGCTGAGGATAAAGCAGCCCATCACTGCCAGGAATACCCGATGGTGGATTCTAGATTCAGGAAATAAAAATACAGAATCTCCAGTTACATCCAGCTTTCAGGTAAATAACTAATATTGTAGAGTACAGTTGGCTCTTGCGGGGTTATAGTGTTGACCTCCATACAGTCAAAAATTTGCTTGTAATTTGTGATTCTCTCAAAACTCGGCTACTAATAGCCTGATATAAATAGAAACTTTATTGATAACATAAATTGTTAATTAACACTCATTTTGTATTTTATGTGTGTGTATATATTTATAATTATATATTATAGTAAGTGATGTCTTGCAAATCCCATACATTTTCACTATTATATAATGGTGAAAATGCATGGGATTTGCAAGACATCACTTTTTACTATAATATATAATTTACCAGGGAGGTAAAGTGACGGCTCACATTGAGATGATCAGTAGAAATTTTTAGCCTCGTATGATGTCTTAAATGGATAGAACACCAGAGCTCAGTGCCATCACAATGGGGGAGGGTGGTGCCTAAGAAATTATTATAGTGTGTCATTATGTACTACAGTTAAATTTAGATAGTTATGATTAAATACTGGATTTTTACATTTGTTCACATTTCTATAGACCACAAAAGGCACTGTGTACCTTTTAAAAATGTTACTATTTATGCAGATAATTTGGGTTTTTTTCCCCAAATAAAGTGTGTGTATAAGTTTAATAAAAAATTTGGGAGGGGGCAGGTACTTGGGATTTAACATAGGGGCACTCCGCCACTGAGCCACATACCCAGCCCTATTTTGTATTTTATTTAGAGACAGGGTCTCACTGAGTTGCTTAGCACCTTGCCATTGATGAGACTGGTTTTGAACTCACGATCCTCCTGTCTCAGCCTCAGGAGCCACTGGCATTAGAAGCATATGCCATCATGCCTGGCAAATTTGATAAAATTTAACCTTTCTTAGTAGATGTTTGTATGTTTTATGGTACTAAATGACAAAATGGAGCATTATCTACATACATTTTATGAATTCATGACTTACTTTTACATATTTTTACTTTTTTTAGGCAGTAATGCTCATCTGCAAGTTTATTTAGAGTTGTCACAAATCTCCAAAGAAAGAAACAAAGAAACAAAGAAAAGACAGACAGATCTGTATATAAGTGGAACAGTGCAATGAAAAAATATGTTGTTCAAGGGTCAACTGTTCAGTGACATTTGGAGTGCAATACGTGGGGAATAATTACACTAAAAAAAATCTGTTGTTTATCTGAATTCAAATTTAACTAGATATGCACTGTATGTTATCTGACAACTTGCAATAAACAAATCCTAAGGACCAGAATCAGATTCCATGTTCCATCTCTGAAGGAAACAAAGCGGGGATGCTGTTCTATAGAAAATGTAAGTAATCATCAGAGTTTCAAAACTAAGGCTAATTATTTTGAATCCAATCTCAAAATGGGCATGTGTTCTTAAGCAAGGCAATAAGAATCCATATGTTAAAACTGGGCTTTGCGTTATAAGAGGAACAGAAGACCCTGGCATGATGGTATGCCACTGAGAGTCTGATTTCTTATTCAGCCTTCGCTAAAATCAATTTTAAAACGTAGCACTAGAATAAAACTTATGAAAATCAGAGTGTTGTCACTGGGGAAATTTGGCTAATGATAAAAGCAGAGAACCAGGCCACCCATGACATTTGAAAATTGCTGAAACTTAACTACACACTTGGATTTTATCTGTTGCCTTTTACTGGGCTCCATTTTCTCAGGGTACCCTGGAAAATTACTGTTCCTTGACTGTTCTGATTTGTTATTTTCACTCTGTCTTGCTGAGTCTAACCCTGGATTTTAACCTTTCTTACTTGCTATTATTAGCTGCCTGGTTTGTCATCCAGAATGCATCTGAGAAATCAAAGCCCATTATAAATACAGAATTTCCATTTGTTAAAATTGAACTATTTTTTGCCATTTTCAACCCCAAAGCTCATTTACCACGTTACCACCTTTCTCCACTCATATATAGAGTTTTGAAAGATTCTGGGTAATACATCTTTCTGAACTACATTTAAGAACATTTGACACTAGGGCTTCATTTTTCACTTCATCTTATGCATCATTTATAAGACTTGTGAATTAAACTATGACAAATAAGACTATTGTTAACCGCAGACTGTGGGGATTTTGATGCTTTCATACTGCTTTGTTCATAACAGTGCTTTGATTGTGGCCATTGTCCTCTGTTCATTTCTGATTCTGCATTTAAAATGATTTGAAAGCAGTAGAGGTTTGCTAAAATTTTTGGAAGTCTGAATGGATTTTCTCTTTCCCTATAATATTTTTTCTTTTAAAAATGAAGTCTTTTATTCAAATTAATCTGGATCAAGAAAAAAGAAATACAAGTTTTATTTCCATATAATATCCATGAAGGCAAGAATTTTTTTGCCTTTGCAATCGTAAGCTGAAAGTATGTTTCTTTTGGATAAAATATATATGTGGCAAATGAATGTGTCATTAAAAAACTAAGCAGTTTTCAGATCTTTAATTACTCTCCCAATAATTCCAATAATCTATCACCAATTTATATCTCCCTTCTTACTTCTAGATTTATATATCAAGCTCTTAGACATAGTTTTTGGGATTATAACAGGTACCTCAGATATGATATGTCTAAAATTGAGTTCTTGATGTTGAGTTCTTCATATCTTTTCAAGTTGCTCAAAGCTAAAACCTAGCAAATGGATTTTCCCTTCTTCTAAATCCCACCTATAACCGTGTCCTCTTGCTTGTTCATTTTCAAAGAATTTATCAAATCTACCCACATCATTCTGCTGTGACCCCAGCATGGATTATTTGCCATTCCTTTCTTATCCCCTTCAGTCTATTCTGTATTTATCATTGCATCAGTCAACTGTTTATCACTGTGACAAAATATCTGATAAGAAGAATTTCATAAACAAAATGTACATTTGGGGATCACAGTTTCCGTGGTCTCAGTCCATGTTTGACTGACTCCATTGCTCTAGGTCTGAGGTAAGGCAGGACATCATGACAGAAGTACATTGCAGAAGAAAATTTCTCAGCTCATAGCAGCCAGAAAGCCGAGGATGGGGGAGAGGGGAGGAGAGGGAGAGAGGAAGGGATGGGGAGGGGAAAGGGGGGGGGGGAGAGAGAGAGAGGCCAGAGACAAACTACAAACTGTAGTTCCCAGGGCATGTCCCTAGTGATATACTGCCTCCAGGCTTGGCCCACCTCCACACAGAAATCCATTCAGCTATCAGTAGATTAATCCTGCAAATAGATTAATCCATTGATGAAGTCAGAGCCCTAATTATTACCTAAAAGCCATACCTCTGAACCTGCTGCATTGGGCACTGTGCTTACAAAAGATGAATTATTGGGGGGACATTCCACATCTCAAGTGTAATAATCATCCTTAATATTTAAAAAAAAACATGAAATGAGTTCATGACAATTCCCCTCACCACAAAGGCTCCGTTGACTTCCATTGAATTTAACCACCTTATTAAAACTGTGGATGAGCTCCCTCTGGTCTCTTCTCCATTGTCAACACATATATTTTATGTTTATTCACTGAAACAATTTTAGCCACATTGGCCTCATTGTGGTCTTTAAACATGTGAATTTGCTTACCATCTGCCAGTTTTCAAACTTAGTATCCCTTAATTTCAGGACACTCTTTTCCCACATCTTTGTATAGATTTCTGACTCAACTTTCCTATCTTAAAACAAATATTCTTCCTTAAAAAGTTGACTCTGGTTACATTGTTTTTCATCACCATTTGTTTCTTCAACTGCCTGAATTAAAACCTGAAATTACCTTGTTTATCTATTTTGTTGGTTATTATTGCTCATGCTGAGAGAATATATTTTTATGTAGACAGGAAATCCCATCTGTATACTTTATAGTGGTGTGTGTAGCTTCTAGAATGTGCTCTGTAAATCAATAAATTATTTTCAGGAAATGAATAATTTCTAAATATTAGATTACTTTAATGAGTTCAGTACTCAAATGATTCATATATTTTCTTGAAAATTTGGTCAAATAGAATATATCAACATTGATACACTTACAATAAATAGATTACCAACAATTTGATTGAAATTATATGCATATAAATTGTTTATTTTCATGACTGAGAAAATGATAATTTGAAAACATAAAGAAAAATAATTTCAATAAATTATTTTCATTTTGAAACATCAAATTTGGTAGTGTAGCTTTAGAAGTATGCTTTGCTTTTCCAAAAGTTCAGCAACAAATGACATCCTTTCTCCATTTTTTAAATGGAACAATTTGAATTTAACGTGATATTTTAAATAACTACATCTGTGGTGGACTAGAAGGGATCAGTTCAAATTTTGTATGATTTCCTTAGACTTTTGTTTATTAGATTTTGTAATAATATGAACCTGGTGTCATATGTTCTTAGGTATCATTTTGTTGAGGCTCAAAACATCATGGTTAATTATTCCTGGTATTTTTTTCTTCAGCTTTAAAATTAAATAATTTGTATTTAGTAAGTAAAAAGGTTCTAGTATCTCAAACTAACTGTACAATTTTAAGAAAATATGAACAGGTACTACTAAAGAATCACAGTCCCACTATTTGATGCAAACAGTACTCTTTGTGTAAATCAAAGTTAAATATAGTTATTAACTTATTGATCTTGAAAAATTATTCTATATTAGCCATATTTAAAAAGCTATAATATTATTTTTTCACAAAAATGTCTATGAAATGAATTTTTATTTATTTTATTATTATTTTACATTAAATAATTTAAAAGATTTGTAAAGTAAACTTCTAAAGTAATAAATGGATATATGATAGATGTAAAATAGTGGACAAAATACTTTTTAAAACATTCATTTAGCATACTAGCTTTAAAATACAAGTAGTGATGTTGACATCCACTTCCTTTTAAATATAGGAAAAATTGCAAAAATAATTTGTGAAGATATAAGAAAAAAATAAAGTACTTATGATTAATTTGTCCTAAAGCCCTTAAAATAATGTATTTTGATTGCCAGTATGGACTTAAACTTGAAATGAAAGTTACAAATGCAAAATGTAATATATTTTGTAGAATAATATGGATTATATTGTTGTTGAAAAAAAACTTGGGATAGTTAAATTCCATGTTGACAGTTTACAATTTGGAGCAAAGTAAAAGAATTTGCAGATATCACTCAGCAGTTGATTAATTTTCAGTTTTAACAGATTTCAGTGATCACACTTCCATTAGTAGCAGTTACTCCTCAGGAGAATGATTCTTTATGAATGGAATATAAACAAGTTTATTATATGGAATTGTAGCCAAGTCTTCAGGTCAAAAAGTAAGATGACAAAAGCTAGCCAAGCTACCTATGGAATCAGCATTTCTTTCTTCTATTAAATGTGACTCTATTTAACAGTGAGAGACTTTCTTGTTTTAAAATTGAACTATGATATACCCAAGAAGTAGATTTGAATACAATAATTTATATTTGGATTGTCCTGAAAATGACTTCTGGTTTCATGCAGAGATTAATAGGTTTACTATACCTATGAGTGGGAGGCACTGAAAAGCAAAATTTAAGATGTGGCTATTGTTATAGTTTGGATCTGAGGCATCCCCCAAAAGCTCAAGTGTGAGACAATGCAAGAAAGTTTAGAGGAGAAATTATTGGGTTGTGAGAGCCTTAACCCAATCTCTGAATGAATCCCCTGATAGGGATTAACTGAGTGGTAACTGAAGGCTGGTAAGATGTGGCTAGAAGAGGTGGGATAATAGAGGTGTGGCTTTGGGATACATATATTTGTATCTGATAAGTGAAGCCTCTCTCTCTCTCTCTCTCTCTCTCTCTCTCTCTCTCTCTCTCTCTCCTTCCTGATCATCTTGTGAGCTGCGTCCCTCTGCCACATTGTTCTGCCATGTTGGTCTGCCTCACCTTGAGACCTGAGGAATAAAGCCCCAAACTGTGAGCCCTCAAATAAGCTTTTCCTTCTCTGTAGTTGTTCTGGTTGAGTCCTTTAGCAGTGAAAAAGCTGACTAAAACAGAAATTGGTACCAGAAGTAGGGTCTTTGCTGTGATTAACCTGAGCATGTGGTTCAGATGCTTTTTGATCTTTTTGGAATTGGTTGGAGGAATTTTGAGATGTGCAGCAATGCAAGCTGAAAATACTTTAGATTTCTGCAAGCTGAAAATGCATTAGATTGTTGTAAGTGGAGCTCAATGGCTGATTCATTTGGTAACTCAGATAGGACTCTGGATAGTGAAGGCAGGGCCTAAAAGGGTTTACAGGAGAAGGAGGACCCCATTGGAATTTGGAGTAGAGGCCATTCATGTTTAGTTCAGGCTGAGAAGTTGTCTGTATTTTGCCCATGTCCTGAGACTTTCTGTGAGGATGATTGTAAAAGTGATGGAATTCTTAATCTGGTGAAAGAAATTACTGAGCATCATAGAATTCAGGAGGTGGCATGGATATTGATGGTGGGTTTTACCCAAGTTAACTTTGATATTCAGGAGCAGAAAACTGAGCAAAAAGGTTTGAAAAGCTTGAACTTTAAAGGAAGGAGTAAAACTAGGCTAAGGAAGTTGTAGTTGTCAAAGACATTCTGCCACTGGAAAAATGCTAAAATTTTTGCCCAGAGACTAATAAGAAAGATGGCCTGAGAGCATCTCAGGAACTGGAAAGATCATATCCATCTCAGACTCAGTTTCGAAAGAACTTTGAACCAGTGGGGTACTCTTCTTATACAAGGGGATCTAGGAAGTTTTTTCAACATGTTCAGCTACTTAGGCACTCAGAGGCTGCTACAACAAGGGTCCCTGGAGGGTTGCTACTGCTTAAGATGGTAGCAGACCATGGCATCAACCACATGGTGCTACTTCTGCAGTAATGCAGGGTACTAGAGCAAGGAGGTCATTAAGGCTTTCACCAAGACTTTAAAGGAAGGCCTTGGAAGCCAGGCAAAGTGCAGCAAGGTTAGTAAGTGCAGGCAGTCCCGAGAAGGCAAGGTGCAGAGGTGTGAGGAGTAAGCCGAAGCTGCAGTGTAGATACCTGAGATTAAGAAATGCTAGTAATCTGGGACATTGTCCCAGGAAGGTTGGAGGAATTGAGCAGAGACAAGCCAACAAAAAGGCCACTTACACTAAATCAACAAGGCCAAATGGGCAGAGCTACACAAACCCTTTGGAGAGAACGTGATGTTGTGGTGCTCCTCATGGCAGACACAAAACTACAGGACTTATTTGCCCAGCTAGACTTTAATCTTTATTTGGTCCCATCCCTTTTTATATGCCTTTATTTTTATGAATGGAAATGTTTACTCTGTAATTTTATTTATTGGATACTTGTAAATTGCTGTTAATTTTACAGAAGCTCACAATGCAAGATTGCCTTGAGCCTAGAGAAGACTTTGGAGTTGAACTTTGAGCAATCTCAGTACTGTTGAGACTATGCATTGTGAGGTGGTTTTGAGATTTTGTTATGGTTTGGATGTGAGGTTTCCCCAAAAGTTCATATGTGAGACAATGCAAGAAGGTTCAGGGGAGAAATAGTTGGGTCGTGAAACTCTTAACGCAATTTGTGAATTAACCCCCTCATAGGAATTAACTGAGTGGTAACTGAAGGCTGGTAGGGTGTGACTGCAGGATTTGGGACATCAGGGATATAGCTTTGGGGTATATATATTTGTATCTGGTGAGCAGCATCTCTCTATCTCTGCTTACTGATCATCGTATGAGCTGCTTCCCTCTGCCACACTCTTCTGCCATGATGTTCAGCATAGCCTGGATCCCCAGGGGGGGGAAGGAGCTGGCCTGTTTATGGACTGATTTCTCAGAAACCATGATCCCTCAAATAAACTTTTCTAATTCACCATTGTTCTGATTGGATACTTTAGTCACAGCAGCAAAAAATCTGAGCAAAACATCTATGATTGTAGTGAGAAATGGTTAGAACTAAGAGACTTTTAGGTTTGTCTATGAGTGGGTTTCCAGAGATGATTGATACATGGGACAGCAAACTAAATAGGAACTTCAAACCTGAATGTGGACAGAAACATCCAATAGGCTAGGAGCCCAAAAAGAACAAAGGCCCCCAAAGTAGGAAGCCATTGGAGATGCAAGCTCAATTCTTGAATGATTTCATCTGTTGCTGCTGCCATCACCCAAGGACATTAGACTCCATCCAGTTCCTTCACTAATCTAACGTGAACACTCACCAGTGATTCTCCATGAAGCTCCCAGGCCTTCAGCCTTAGGCTGGGTCTATATCATTTGACCCTCTTGCTCTGAGGCTCCAGCTTCTTGGAAGGCATGCTACTGGTTCTTTCAGCATTCTTGGGTTCATAGCCACTGTGGAACTATCTAGCTTCTGATCATGTAAGACAATCTAATAACTCACCTCTTATAATCATGCATATACACATCCTATTGGTTCTGTTACTCTAGAGAACCCTGACTAATTCAGAGGCCTTCATGGGATGAAGCATATGCAGGAATGATGAAATTCCTTCAGAAAAATCTATTGGAAAAGAGGGACTCCTGTCTGATGTGTTGTACTTGACAACAATCTGAGATATAGAGGAGAACATATTTTTAGGTTCAGTGTGGATACAACTTTTGTCAGTCTTTGAAAGGAAATAAATTTATATAAAATAAAAATATATTAAAAGTTAAACATAACAATAGCAACAATAATAATGATGATACTATGTTTTTAAAGATTGATGCATCCAAACAAATCTTTAGTGGAATATCCACAAAGAAATGAATTTAAAAGATTAGCATAGTATTGGTGTGAGGTGAGACTGGTAACCTAAAACAATGGAACAAATCACAGTGGTCTGGACAGTGGGCTCAAGAAACAGTTGGGACAAATAGTTTCTGGCTTACATAGAACCATAAAAGGGTGGCATTCATATGGGGGCCTTTGGGGAGCATAAGGGTGAAAAAATGGAGAAAAATAAAAGGGAAGTCCAGCAGGGACCCAGCTGGGTGTCAGAGAAGATATAAAGATAGGATGTATCTGAAAGAAAGCAAGAAGATCTGGCCCAGGCTATTAAATTACAGGCCTTCAAACTGACTGAAAAGGTAGCATCATTTTTATCCCAGGCAATAAAAGCATATGGTATATTGATTTTAGAGTTCACATTTTTTTTTCTTCCTTCAGTTCTAGAAATCAAACCTACAGCCTTGCAAATTCTAGGTCTGTGCTATACCACCGAGCCATACCCCCAACTCCATTTATTTTTAAATTTTTGAGTAATAGTGGATTAAGTGTTCACATATGGTTCATTGCATATGAAGAACAAATTAGGATGATTAAATAGCTGTATTTGTATTTTGGCTCCTTATTTCTTAGCTACTCTAACATGACAAGTATGCAATTCTTCATTTAAAATTTCAAAATCCATGGTGTTCTGCAAACCTGTTTTCTGATAAATCGCATGGGTAGCAAAAATGGAATGATCTAGTTTATTAGAAAAAAGAGGGAGGTTTTGAGGGGGAGGAGAAGACATAAAGAGGAGAATAAAAAGAGAAGGAAGGAAGGAAGAAAAGTAAAAAAGGAAGGTGCTACAGATTTTAGGTAATTTCAAGCTTTCCTAAAGGGGGAAATGGGACCCTGGTCTCTTTCTCTCTTTTTCACATTTCGACTATGAGATAAACAGTTTGTCATTACACACTCCAGCCATAATGTGCTGCCCCCAACTAAGGCCTAAAAGCAATAGGTCCATCTGATCTTCTAGAACCTCCAAAATCCTGAACCTAGATAAACCTTTGCTCTTTTTAAGTTGATTTATCTCTGATATTTGTTGCAGTAACAGAAAGATAAACACAGAAAGAAGGATGGAAAAGACCTTATTTGAAATAATATGAGGTTATTTATAATCCTAATATAAATATCCATATAGTTCATTGTTCTAATCTTTTGGTTATTATTTGATATTATTTTAGTATCTCCATATGGAGTTGTTACATAAAATATAGCAAAGAAAATTCTTAAAGTTCAGAAACAAAAAAGAATTAAAAATGGTATTTTGTAATACATATAACCTTGAAAGTGAAGAACAAAGGTATTTGTACCCATGGTTCAAGATTATAGAAAATTAAAGTGACAAATGAACTAATAACTGGAGTAGTCTGCCTGTCTGCCTTGTTCTCTTTCTTACCCAAATATTTAGTGAGTTAAACAAAAAACGTAGAATTACATTTGAAATATAAAATCTCTAATGTGGTTCATAATAGATGATACTATTTTAATTTTATTCTAATAAAATCAATAACAAAACAATACTCAAATGACTAAATAGATTAATGCACTGAAAATCAAATTAAGGCTCTGACATATCCAATCTCAACACTGTATTTGATTGCTCTACTAAAGATCTAGGATACAATATACTTATTGAGTTTTGTGAAAAATCCTTAAATATTTTAAATTATATCTAAATAAATTCAAATTATATTTAATTTTGAATATTTAAATATTTTAAAATATTTAAATATTTTAAATATTTGATTTAAATATTCTGCATTATATTTAACTGTACTTAAATTATATTTATAGTGATCAGTGCTAACCACTTTATACACAACTGTGATGAAGAGTTATACTTTATGTCTTAGTAGGTCTTATAGTCTATCAGTTTATAAGGGAACTTTAGTAGAGTATAAGCATTGTATTGAAAAATGGCTAGAATACTATTGGAACAAATAAGAACATACACACCTAGATGTTAGTGTCTGGAGAGTTTAATTAGTTTTCATAATAGAATGAGAAGAATTTGAGTTCCTAGGAATAATCAGAGGGGAAAATAGAGAAATAGGCAATAGCAATAGTTGTTAATGTATACATAGCACTAACTTATGGGAAGCAGGCCCTGTTCATGGCAACCATATGAAACAGATACTGTTAATATCCCAAGTTTACAGAGACTTTATATATGAAAAAATAGGCAAGATACATTTCTTATAATAGTTCATAAACAGATTGGTTCTGGCAATAGCTCTTTCACATTGTCTGTTTCTTTGCAAGGTTAAAAGAGCCTTCTCCCACTCTTCATTTGTCTTACCTGAACAGGATTACAGTCTGAATGTCTGAAATGCTGAAGAAATATTATCAGTATGATGTCTATCAAGCTGATATTATCTTATCTGTTAAAAAAAAAAAAAAAGTTCTGTGCTCAATTGCCAGAAATCCAGAACCACCTGTCTCCAATTACAATGCTGTGTAGAATGGCTGGAGCTGATTTAAAGGCATGAAAGTTACAATTCTAACACAAATTTGAAGGCAAAATAAATTTTTGTTTCTAGGAATAGTAGTTAGTCAAATACACCATTCTTAGAAATTGATTTTGAAAGTGTAACCCTACATTAATTAATTAATTAATTTATGTTAAATATAAGCAGAATGCGTTTGAAATCTTTTATTTTCCCCTATACAAGCCATTTTTTTAAAAAATGCCAACTGTATGTATTATAAAAATGCTTGAAATTCTTTTTTTTTGACCAGTACATAAAATGTTTTTGTGAGAAACAAAATATTTTATTAAACTTTCTGAGCATAAATTTAAAATAAAACTGTTTAGGGGCTGGGGTTGTGGCTCAGTGGCAGAGCGCCAGCCTAGCATGTGGGAGGCGATCTGGGTTCAATCCTTAGCACCACATTAAAAATAAATAAAATAAAGGCATGATGCCCTAAAATAGTTTAAATAACATTTAAACAAATAATGACTGATATTATAAATGCTTTTTCTTGAAACAAAACGTAGAATTACATTTGAAATATAAAATCTCTAGTGTGGTTCATAATAGATGATACTGTTTTAATTTTATTCTAATGAAATCAATAACAAGACAATACTCATTATAACTATATAGATTAATGCACTGAAAATCAAATTAAGGCTCTGACATATCCAATCTCAATACTGTATTTGATTGCTCTACTCAAGATCTGGGATAAAATATAGTTATTGAGTTTTGTGAAAACAGAAAGAATATTTTAAAAGTGTCATATACTTATGTTTCCATGAAAACCATTTTATAGGTAATTCATTTGAAATAACTTTTGAAGACTTTCTAAGTTAATTTTAGATTTCTACAGAGAGAATTTTTATATATGTGAAAAATGAAATACAATCCTTCTTTGAAATAAAAGAAGGATTTTAAGAGAAGCTTTCTCTTAAGTATTTATTATGAAAAACTTGGCTGCTTTCTCCTTAAATTTTATTGTATTATATCATAGGTGTGGTTTTGAGAAATCACTTATTCTGTAACCATTTTTTGAAAACAATTTCTAATAAAATCCCAAGGGAACCATTATCCCTGACATGAGAGAAATGCCATATGATTATAAAGTATGTTGTCAGTGTTCTTTCTAGTGAATTAAGGGAATGCTAACAAAATGTAACCTGGCATTAAAAAAAAAAAAAACAGAATATGTTCCAGTGAATACATTTTTCATGACCTATAGCAAAATGGATATTATGGAAGATAACTATTAAGTTCCACTTTATAGTTTGTCAGTGACCTTTGAGACAAATTTAGGGAACATTGCTAAGAACTATATAATACTCTCCAGTTTTATTAGATATTTGAAGATAATGCTAAGTGAAGTTAGCCAATCCCAAAAAAAAAACAAATGCCGAATGTTTTCTTTGATATAAGGAGGCTGATTCATAGTGGGATAGGGAGAGGGAGCATGGGAGGAAGAGACAAACTCTAGATAGGGAAGAGGGTTTGGAGGGGAAGGGGGGGCATGGGGTTATTAATGGTGGTGGAATGTGATAATCATTATTATTGAAAGTACATGTATAAAGACACTAATTGGTGTGAATATACTATGTATACAACCAGGGATATAAAAAATTGTGCTCTATATGTGTAATAACAATTGTAATGCATTCCTCTGTCATATAAATAAAATAATTAAATTTGCTTTAATTAGTTATACATGACATTAGACTGCATTTTTGCACTTTGATATATCATATATAGATGGGATATAATTTCTCATTTTTCTGAGTGTACATGTTGTGGAGTCACATTAATGGTCATGCAGATATATATATATATATATATATATATATATATATATATATATATATATATGTCAATAATGCCTGTTTTATTCTGTTATCCTTCCTATCCCCACATCCACTACCCTTCCCTCCCTTCACTTCCCTCTACATAATCTAAGGTAACTCTATTCTTCTGTACTTCCCCTCCCCTTACTAAATGTTTTCTCAAATATTTTTAACATTTAAATAAAACTATTAGAAATGAGTGAAAAAATAAGAAGCATAGGGAATTAATTCCATTTTGAATTAAATTCTGTCCTTGTATGGAGTTGCTTCTCTTATGCCAAACCTGAATACGTACTTCTTTTTTTCTTCATTGATAAGCTAAATTGCAATTTAGTAATTGTTTGCAAATCTCTAGTATTAAATTGTATATTGAGGACCAATGACATGAATTTCTACTTATGTCATGCATTGCACCTAGCGTATAGAAAGCAATCAACAAATGTTTGTTGAGTAGATCTAAATGTAAATCCTTAATAATGAAAAATTGTGCAAATAGAAAAAATATACTTTTCCTTCTCTTTCTTGCTATTTTGTGTTTTTTCAGGCAGTTGTTCACATCAGGAGTCTATCATGAATCTCTAAAACTAGGCATAATTGTTGGAATCTTGAAAAAAACAGATAAGGACTATATTGGGTCAATGGCATGATTTGAAGTGAGTGTAAAGATACAGAATAAAAACACAATGATGGCTCTGGGTGTGGTGCAGAACTGAGAAAAAACAGAAGACATATGAATATGACATTCTAGAAAATCACTGTACATATGAATGAAGGGAAGGAAGAATGGAAGAATGAAGGCAGGAAGAATGAAGCAAAAAAAAAAAAAAAAACATAGAGTGAAAAGGGTCCTGGCTGGAAATGGAAAATGCACAGAAAGATGTGAAAAATAAATTCTTAGGAGCAGAGCTTTTAATGATAGTTAATCTAGAATTCTTCCTGAACTCAACATTTGTGTTTCAATTTTCTTCTAGAAATTTCCCCCTGAATGTTTTATAGGTTCCTCAACCTAAATCTCAATATTTTGAAAACTAAATCTCCACATATATACCAATTTCAATCCTCCTGTTATATTGTGTGTTTGAGAAATACAACTACCACTTAAGAATTTTGTTCCCAACCAAATACAGGAATCATCTTTTTTTTTGCAGGGTGGGGCACCGGGGATTGAACTCAGGGGTGCTCAAACACTGCACCACATCCCTAGCCCTATTTTGTATTTTATTTAGAAACAGGATCTCACTGAGTTGCTGAGCTGGCTTTGAACTCACAATCCTCCTGTCTCAGTTTCCTGAGCTGTTGGGGTTACACATGTGTATCACCACGCCTGGCTCACTAGGAATAATCTTTAATAGTTCAGTTCACTTTATATCCTTAAGATCTCTTTGAACTCTTCTTTTTCAGTATTTCTTCTATTTGCCTTAATTTCAGGTGCTTATCATTTCTTGTTTCATTTTCTACAAAATCCTTCTAAACTGTCTTCTTGCCTCAAGTTATAAATCCTTAATCCATGGGATCAGCACAAGTTCAAATGTAACTCTCTGCTTAAAACTTCTGCCACATTCAGTAAATTCATTAACTCTAGAGGATGACACACGTAACCTGTCACAGCAAAACCTCTGCACCTACTCCATTCTCATGATACATTCACGTATGTACTCTTTGCTGCAGTCATTACTCAGAGCACATTTTCACCTTAGAACATTCTGTTCATGTTCTGTGACAACAGAAACTCCACAGACTTCCCTACACCCAATGCAACAAAAAGCTCTCTGGAACAGCTCCTCAGCTTCTAAAGACACATTCCCCTCGACCCCCACCTTGCATATTTGTATAGAACTTTATGGATGTCATTATTGCATTTATAATTTATTTAATATTTGTTCAAATGTATTGGTCTTCTCACTAGAGCAAGCCTTTCAACAAATATAAATGGATGTGATCCTGGCATCCACAGTTTATAGCAGTGTCCGCTACTCCTTAGTACAACCGCAGTCAATTCAACATACAACATCTTTTTCTTTGGACCCTAAAAAATTAAGATGACAGTGGAAACTTATTTTCCTAGAAAAAAAAATCCTGGTCTACTCCTGATGCCAAAAAGTATTTGTCATCTATCCTTTGTACTCTCCAAATTGTTCAAGCTTACATAAAATAATTTGGCAACACAACAACATACATTCCTCTGTTCTTATGTTACTTAATTTTGCACATGCATATCTATAAAATAAATCAAGAAATACCAAGTTTATTGATCTCAACATGATTCACACTATGAATTCCAGAGCAAAAAGGCCCACAGAAGAAATGGATATTAAATGAAATGAGCTGGAAGTATGAATTGTAGATAAATTAATGTTTTTTTTTTTAAGTTGAAGTAACAGGTTGGTAAAATAATTCGGAAGGAAAGAAGTGCTATAGGAACAGCCTATAATGTTGAAAATTTCAAATTTTGTCAATTTTTCTGACTTAATTGTCTAATTAGATGTCTACGATTATATGGAAAAACTTAAATTACCTCTATTTAAATCAGAGATAATAATACACTAATAGTACAAAAGTAATGGTCTTGCATAAAGAAAATAAATCTGAGACTCAGAATGTGGTCTTTAGATTACATCTAGACTGTGTGAATTGAATACTCATTTATCACTTCTGGGTCTTTTCCACATTATAGAATTTTTGACATAAAAACTTTGTAATAAAGAATAGAAGTTACACAAACTCAACACTGAGCAAAAGAAAATAATAACATTATGTAATAATATTTTTATGAAAGGTGTAAAGGATATAGCATATAATATTGCCTTTACTTGGTTTCTATATTGCTAACAAAATAGTTTGAGACTTTTAAACTGAATAACTCTATAGATCAGAGCTTTATAGCAAACCAGAACCAGCTGATTCATCAGAAAAATCTGTTAACTACAGGGTGGATATTTATTTTTAAATAAACTATTTTTTATGGATCTAAGCCATAAAATAAAGCAAAATTGTGGCTCAGATTGTAACTTCCTTTTAGTATAGCCTCATGTCCTGGATTCAGTAGGTATATTTTTCTTTCCAGTTCTCTGAAATTTTTTAAAAGTTTTCTTCTAACTTAAGGAATTCACAAATATATAAAACTATAAATTTTGAAAATATAATGTTACATTTTGAGAAAAATATCTGCATTTCCCCTGTCACATGCACTCATGCTTCTACACACACCAGTGTTTGTATGCTGGAGGGCAGACACAATCTAGCAGTTCACCAGCCCCTGGAAGTCTGAGAAGAAATCTGCAGAGACCTGCCCTTTTCTTCACAATCAAGACTGTTATCTCAAAGCCCTGAAGTTCTCATTCTAAATTCAAGAGGATGTGTATTCCTGGTGTTTCTTGGCACTTAGAACTTCTTTCCTGGAATATATGCAATTGTTCTTATGGATCAATATTTTAACTTGACATAAATTTTTTCAAAAAAATGAGATGAAGTTTTAATCTGAAGATTTAATCAGTTCTTCTCACTATGGGAAAAATGTTGTACCTTACTATTCTAACATGATAAATACAATTCTCAAATTTCTTAATTCAAATTAATAAAGCTTGTTTACTCTCATATCACTTAAGGAAATTTCATGAGCACAAACCATTTGTAATGAGACAAATATCTTAATTTTGATATTAGATGTATTAAGATATTAGATGTATAAGGCTACTCTCCACCTGGAGGAATCAACTGCAGTGATAAAACTTTGTGAAGTGTCATTGAGGGTGACTAGGTTTTTATACTGACATTCTTCTCCTATCTCTTAATCACTACTATGGGTCTATCTGTGGGACAGCATAAGTTTGAAATTTAGGTTTAAAAAATATCTATGGAGAATTAATTCTCAGACTTGTTCCTTAAAATTTAAACTTGTTCTGTTCAGTGTCCAATTCCACAGGAAAATTATATAGTATTTCCTCCTACTCATTTTTTAAGCTAAACAGTTTTGTATTACTGATTTTATAAAAAATCTAACATATAAGTTATCATATTCACAATGCAACCTGCATCAATCTCACAGAACACAAGGGTTCAGTTATTTAGTTTCCTGCATACAAGGGTGTAGACATTAGTACTGAGCGAATTTTAGAGTGAATCAACATTCCTGTAAACTCTTTTAGGATGTTCTAGTGGAAATCATATGATTAAAATGATTAAGTGTTATGAGTCATCTAGTCAATATGAAGAAGATCCAGATACAGAGGCATCACTTAATTTAGACCAAGTATTCCTGTCCAAATTTAATTACAGTGGAAATATTCCATATGTCTAAAGATATACAAGTCATTTTCAAATAAATTTAGGACATCTAGCCATTTGAAATTCTAGGTACACACTTCTGCAGATAGCTTCTACTCTTCAATATTCTCATCATTTATTTTTTCCCCTTTTTTACTGAAGGTATTGTACCATGAAACTTTGAGGTTAAACTTGGCTTGAATGTCTTTTTACATTAATAATTATCACATTAAACATGAATTTAATTCACCCTGAAGTGAAAAAGAAATCCACAGTCCTTGAAACTATGACATCTTGCAAAATCTGGCAAACTGTGTTAATGTTTTTTTTAATTAATTCAGTTTTATGCAAGTTGTACCAAGTGGCTACTATTTTCCAGTAATTGTGGAAGGCACAAACACTTAGAGCTCTGTCCTCACATTATTTACATTATTTAGATGTCATCCTATCCCTACCATTAACAATAACATCATTATAAAAAATCATTATGTAAGCAAAATAATTTCTCTGGCAAATAAAAAACATTTATTCATTGACATTTAATTTTATGAAATCACTGTGCCAGGCTTATATGTGTATTGTCTTCTTTAACAATCCCTATAATACTCTCAGTTCTATTAGCAAAAGAAAAGCTGAGTCTCCCAAGAAGTAAAAAATCTTGCCCAGGATCATATAACTATCTGGTGGCCGATTCAAGGATGAATAACAGGTTGTCTAGCTTGAAGAGGTATAATCTTTGTACAGTATTATATGTAGGTATCTTTCTGAGAAATAAAATTGCAGATTGGTTATTGAATGTGAAAATTCTGATATCTGATAAATGAGTCAATCCCAAATCAAGAAATATATTCTACAATTAATTTGATTTCTAATGTAAATTGCCTCCCAATGATATACAAAACACAACACTTTAAAATGTGTGTGGGTGTGAAGGCGGGGGCAAGTGGGGAGGGGAGAGAGAGAGAGAGAAAGAGAGAGAAAGAGATCTATGAAGACATGAAATATCACCTTCTATGCTACTCTATGGATTCAAGTCACTCAGGAATCCAATAGACAAAGCCAGACCCTTCCTTCACCATAACTACTAGAATTATCATGACAACTCTGGTACAGAGAGAGAATAATGTCTATGCCAACTTTTAATTTATCTTCAGAATCCTCAGGGATGTGACATTTCATTGTATGACAGTAGGGAGAGGAGCAGAGAGCTCATAAAGAGCAAAATGCAATGTGTCAATAACGTATTTCATCATATTTGCAATGAAAATGTCCTAACCATAAAACACGTGCTCATTTTAGGTGAAGTTTTAATGAAAAGGCATCCAAAGGCACTATCAGGCAGGTGATGCCAAAAGTTTCTTAATTTATTCTTCATGATTTCAATTTGTTATCAGAAAATGTTCTTCAAAAGAAAAAGAAATATGACTTCTGAGCTGGGATTAGCCTAAGATCCTGGTAGAATGCATGAGTCAGACCATCTATGTGACTAAGATTAATTTTGTTTTCTTGGTGCTTTATAACCAAGTGGAATACTCCCTCCATGTGAGCTTTTCAGCCTGTCTCCACAAATTATAATTGTAAGAATTAAGAGAAAATGTTAGAGCTTTTAGATGTCTGTCTCCACCTTTTATACATTTACTACCCTCTAACTGAATATACTATATATCTTTACTGTGATCTTTCATTGATGGTGAGAACACACACGCATATAATCACACATACAGACATCATATATACACTTCAGAAGAAAAATTAAAAGCTTATTAAGCATATATTTCTAAAACTCTTTTTTATCTTCAAATAAGTTTGGACAGTATTGAAGATGGGAATTTAATATTTTTAATTAACTGCAATATGATTTAAAGTTTGGTAAAATTTTAAATAAATTTCCTGAAATAGTAAGTATACATAATCTAGGGAATTTGGGGTTAATCCCCCTTAAAAGAACTAAGACTACTTTTGAAACTATCAGTGAAAAGTTACTAGGGGGCCTGATATTTTGTGAAGGAAATCTATCAACTATAGATTTTTGTGTATATGTAATGTAAGAATGACATATTCCAAATCACACACAAAATAGAACATATATAAATTTGGAAGCTATGTCAAGAATGTATTTGTATTTCTGTTCTAGGAATTAAAGTACATGACTATAAATATGGAATTGACATCTGTGTAAGTTATTTCCAAACAGCATTATGAAAAAACATCACAGCTGTTGCTGTGTGATACTTGTGTGTATGTGTTTCTCTCTGTGTGTGTGTGTGTGTGTGTGTGTGTGTGACAGAGGGAAGGAGAGAGAGAATGTAAATCAGAGAGAGAGAGAAAAATTTTAATACTCTACAAATTACTTAGAAATAATGCAAATGTTCAGGAAAAGCATTGGACCAGGAATTAAAACCATGTTCAGACCTTGCAGCTGTGTGAATTTGGGCAGCCATGTAATCTCTCTGAGATTCTATTCTCTATTTTATAAATCAGGAATTGAAATAAATTATGTCTGAGATCCTTTTGTCTCTTAGAAGTCCAACTATGTTTTAGACTCTGACCTTTTTCCCCTAGTTGATTTTGAAGTCATTGCTAATGAGATAAAAAATAAAAAACAAAAACAAACCGTGAGACAAGAACTTCCAGCAAAGTATAAACAACAAAAAGAGCAAGAGGAAATAAACAAATAAATTTTAAAAAGTATTATCCACAACCTACAGAATGGTTACACAGTAATTTCAATTGTGTGTCCCAATAAAGTTAAATTGTCTCTTAAAAATGCAACCCCTATTCTAAAATTAAATTATTTAAAAATTTCCTTCATGACTACTTAAGATTTATTCTGGCTGGATTTGTTGGCTCACACCTATAATCCCAACCATTCAGGAGACAGAGGCAGGAGGACCACAAGTTCAAGGCCGGCCTCAATAATTTAAAGTGAGGCCATAAGCAATTTAGAGAGATCCTCTCTCAAAATAAAAATAAATAAATAAATAAAAGACAGCTGGGATGTGGTTCAGTGATTTAGTGCCCCAGGGTTCAATCCTTGGTACCAAAAAAAAAAAAAAAAACAGCAATTAATCTAATTGATTGGGAATCAGTCATGAAGAATTTGGGCAAATATTTTGTCCATTACTAGTAACATAAGCAATAAAAATTAACAGGAAATTTAAGTATTTCATAGAGTGATATGAATTCAAATCAGAACTTATTAGAAAAATGTGTACAACATTTACTAATACTTTTCTATTTAACATCAATGCAGAGATTAACAATGTTCCTTGGATCTGTGAGATGGAATGGACAGAGCATGGAACAGTGAATCAAGAAAGACTGAGCTGTCCTCTCAGTTCAGCTTACCTGAATACATCTATCCTCTGCTGCACTATTTTTTTTTTTTTAATTTGGATAATAAAGTAATCGGAGCAGTTACTCTCTAAGTTTTCTTATTTGCTATAATTTTGTAACTATGCTGTTAGGAAAAACATGATATTTGGAATTGCAAGAATTATACACATATGATATATGTATATTCATTCATTTAACATTATCACGCAAAGTCACTAAATGCTAGAGTACTTAACTTTTAAGAAGATACTACTACTTTTTTTTTCAAATTATGAACCTGTTTAACATTTGAGAAAGAATTTAAATTTTGTAATATTTATAAGAAATAATTTAGAAATGTCCTTGTGCATGGTCCTCTGATTTTTAAGAAATATCTTTTTAATAAACAAAGAATGTACTTTGGGATTATTTTTTGCAAGAATTAATAATCATAGTATTACAAAATTCCCAGTTGTATCTAGACTATTTTAAAAACTCTAAGATATTATCAGATACTGCACATATGTTCATTGCTGAAAAAAATTTATTCAACTTGTAGCTTAATTATAAAATTTGTCATAAAAAAATCTTTGCTATTTTTTAAACCAGAAAATCAAATTGGATCAATAAATTAAATAATGAATACAAATAATTTATTTTGAATTTTTCAACTTCTTTCATAAAAGAAATAGGATACTCATAACTTCTTAAACTTTATAATAGCATGAATTATGGAAACAAATTTAAAATATCTTGTACTTTTCACCCCAAAGTATTTGCAATAAACTTTTAAATTTTATATTTACAGAATTAAAGTGAAAGCACTATACAGAGTTCCCATAACCCCACACTCAATTTCTCCTATTATTAATATCTTAAAAATTAGTGCTATAGTTTGGACCTGAAATGTCCCCCAAAGGCCCCTGAAGAAGGCTTGCTACTTAGCCTGACCATAGTGGAAAGTCTTAGAAACCTTAAAAAGGTGGGGCATAATGGGAGGTTAGAGCATTAATGATATGGCCTCAAAGGGGATTATGGAACTCTGGTCTCTTCCTATTGTCTTCCTGTGCTTCCTGGCTACCATGAGGTGAGTAGGTTACTCAACCATGCACACCCAAACATGATGTGCAACCTCATCACAGGCCCAAGCAACAGAGACAAATGCACAGGGAATCACACCTCTAAAAATGTGAGCCAAAATAAACCTTTTCTCTTTTTAAGTTGGTTATTCCAGGTATTTTGTCACAATAACAGAAAGCTGACTAGCCAATTACTATGATGCATTTGGCACAATTAATATACCATTGCTGAGTTTACATAAAATAAAGTCCATCTTTTCTTTATATATATTTTTTCTCAGTAGTTATTACTCTCATATTTTTAGTTACAGTATCTTATCTAGGATCCTAATTACATTTACTAGTCATGTCTCCTTAGTCTGTGATATTTTCTCAAACTCTGTTTTTGATGACCTTGAAAGTTTTGAGAAGTACTGATCTGGTACTTGTTGGATGTCCCTCAGCTTGGATCTCTCATGTTTTCTCATGATTACACAGGACTAATGTATTTGATGGAGGAAGACCAGAAAGACAATTACCATTCTCATCACATCATAACAAATTACATTCTATAGGTATGACTTCTCATTTATCACTTGTTAACCTTGATAATCTATCTTGACAATATTTTTTCAGTACATCCATTGTAAAGTTACTCTCTTGTTTTCTTATATACTGTACTCTTTGGTTTAAAAAAAATCACTAAGAACTTTAGGAATAAAAGATTTTCTTTCCCTTCCTTTAGGGTGAAGTAACTATAAAATTATTTAGAATTCTCTTAAATAGTAGATTTATTCATTCTCCCTTATCTATTTACATTAGTATGGATTTTTAAATACTCATTTTGTAATCTGGGGTTATTATAATCTAATTGTAGTTATCCTGTTGCTTAAATTTTCCAACTTTGGTCATTGGAACCTCCTTTGGTTAGCAATGTTACCTCTTTAATACACCTCCCATAGTTATAGATTTTAAAATATTATTTCTATGTGCATTTTATTAGTCCCTGGGACTAAAATATGTTCAGACTCATCTTGTATATTTCCTGTCCCAGTCCTAGTTTTAGTCATTTTTCCAAGGCAGGAAAAATGCCCCTTTTATTGAAAAGGGGCATTATAAACCATGAAGTAAGAATGAGATATAAATAAAATTTAATAGGCAGCTTATATTTTTTTCAAATGTTCTAATAAAAAATCAAAAGTAAAATTTTAGTTTGTATTCATAAGATGCATATATAAACAACATATTCCATAATTATTTAATTATGAAAATCCTATAGTTTTCACCTGTTCCCAAATGTCTGGAGCAAATCCACTAGTAAGGTGAAGAATATTAAAGACCTTTAACTGTTGGAAGGTCTTTTCAGTTACTGACAAGCACCCAATTCACTTGGACATTCCCCACGAAGTGGTTCTTTCAGACCACATTCCAGAGGACCGGTACCTTTACATCACAGATCCTGGGAGACTACTTGTGACCTCTTGTGGACATTGCAGTTTGTCACTGAGGAAAAGACTGGCAATTCAGTAGTTATATTATTACATCTTTTGAGAATTTATGTTTAATTATCTTAGTTCTTTTAAACTACTCAGTATTCCAGGATATGAGACAATGGATTTAAAGTAAATCAAAGCCAAATTCAAACAAATATTTTCATAAAGCCTCATGATGAGGCATGAAAATGTTAATGTTTGATGAAGTGTTTTATCAGAAATATCACATAACTAAGAGTTTTGTCATAGACATGTGAATTCATCAACTTAGTTTTTTGGCAGGTATTTCTGAATAGATTTCATAATAATTACATAGGGCTAGAAAGAGTACTAACTCTAAATTGAAAGCTTCAAATTTGGGCCTGGACATCTGAGCATTTTCTAGTGGGGTGATCCTCTTTAACAAGTTCCGGGAAAATCTCCAGGACTTTATGTTTTTGTATAAAGTGAAGGGGTTGAGTCAGATGGTCTCAAAGTCCATTTTCAGTTCTTGGATCCTATGATATCATTTTCCTGTAACTTTGCTACATGCTGAATATGCCATGTAATTAGTTAGCAACATGGCATTCACAGATTTTGCACATACACACACACACACACATATACGTCATGTCATATGGTTTTCTGACTTATAACAGTTGACCAGGGATTGACCCCAAGGGCACTTAACCACTGAGTCAAATCCCTAGCTCTTTGTTTTTTGAGGACAGATCTCACTATGTTACTTGGGGCCTTGCTAAATTTCCAAGGCTGGCTTTGAATTTGTGGTCTTCCTGCCTCAGCCTCCTGAGCAGATGGAATTACAGGCATGTGTTACCATGCCTGACTTGACTGCCTATTCTATTTTATTCCAAATAAGAGCCCAAAGGGAAACAGAAAGCTAAGTCACATTACATACATAATATTTTTCTGATCCTAGAATGCTATTTCTTGGGGACAGGAGAAATGCTGGTATCTAATTAGTTTTCATTTTCTTAAAACCAAAGGGATTGAATTGTACTAAATATTGAGCAATGCTATGGATTCACTATAACTTTGATAAACAAAATATAGTCAATATGATTAAAAGCTTCACACAATAATTTGTACTGTCATGGTTCGCATAAAACATTGATGCCTAGCTCTCGAGTCAAAACTAGAAAATAGAAACAGCAGAAGCCTTATAGAAATTCTTGTTAAATTCCACAAAGAAAATAGAATGAAGTTAATTAAAGATAACATAAATGAAATTTATATGTACCCTGAATTACAAAGTCAGGGAAAATTGAAAATTGACAAGCTTTGATGATGGGCAGTTGAAGTATGACATTGTATGAGAGTATCTCTCCCAGTTCATTTGCAAAAACATGTGGTGAAACTGTTTTCATGTGTAGTTAAAATGCTAAAATTTACATAGCTAATTTGTGTTGTTGCATAAGCATTGTTATTATGATACTTAGATTATAGTACAGATTGTAAATTTAGCATATTAATATGTGACTAGTGTCATGTTACATAATTTTTTTCAGTTCACTACTATGATTATTTCATTATTCAACCAAAGCATAACTGCTTTATGGAAGCTACTTTCTTTTTTTTTTTTAATTTTTTATTGTTGGCTGTTCAAAACATTACATAGTTCTTGATATATCATATTTCACAATTTGATTCAAGTGGGTTATGAGCTCCCATTTTTACCCCATATACAGATTGCAGAATCACATCAGTTACACATCCATTGATTTACATATTGCCATACTAGTGTCTGTTGTATTCTGCTGCCTTTCCTTTCCTCTACTATCCCCCCTCCCCTCCCCTCCCCCCCTCCCCTCCCCTCTTCTCTCTCTGCCCCCTCTACTGACATTCGTTTGTCCCCCTTATATTATTTTCCCCTTCCCCTCAATTCCTCTTGTATGTACTTTTGTATAACTCTGAGGGTCTCCTTCCATTTCCATGCATTTTCCCTTCTCTCTCCCTTTCCCTCCCACCTCTCATCCCTGTTTAATGTTAATCTTTTTCTCATGCTCTTCGACCCTACTCTTTTCTTAGTTACTCTCCTTATATCAAAGAAGACATTTGGCATTTGTTTTTTAGGGATTGGCTAGCTTCACTTAGCATAATCTGCTCTAATGCCATCCATTTCCCTGTAAATTCTATGATTTTGTCATTTTTTAATGCAGAGTAATACTCCATTGTGTATAAATGCCACATTTTTTTTATCCATTCATCCATTGAAGGGCATCTAGGTTGGTTCCACAGTCTAGCTATTGTGAATTGTGCTGCTATGAACATCGATGTAGCAGTGTCCCTGTAGCATGCTCTTTTTAGGTCTTTAGGGAATAGACCGAGAAGGGGAATAGCTGGGTCAAATGGTGGCTCCATTCCCAGCTTTCCAAGAAATCTCCATACTGCTTTCCAAATTGGCTGCACCAATTTGCAGTCCCACCAGCAATGTACAAGTGTACCCTTTTCCCCACATCCTTGCCAGCACTTGTTGTTGTTTGACTTCCTAATGGCTGCCAATCTTACTGGAGTGAGATGGTATCTTAGGGTGGTTTTGATTTGCATTTCTCTGACTGCTAGAGATGGTGAGCATTTTTTCATGTACTTGTTGATTGATTGTATGTCCTCCTCTGAGAAGTGTCTGTTCAGGTCCTTGGCCCATTTGTTGATTGGGTTGTTTGTTCTCTTATTGTCTAATTTTTTGAGTTCTTTGTATACTCTGGATATTAGGGCTCTATCTGAACTGTGAGGAGTAAAGATTTGTTCCCAGGAGGCTCTCTATTTACCTCTCTTATTGTATCTTTTGCTGAGAAAAAACTTTTTAGTTTGAGTAAGTCCCATTTGTTGATTCTAGTTATTAACTTTTGTGCTATGGGTGTCCTATTGAGGAATTTGGAGCCCGACCCCACAGTATGTAGATCGTAGCCAACTTTTTCTTCTATCAGACGGCGTGTCTCTGATTTCATATCAAGCTCCTTGATCCATTTTGAATTAACTTTTGTGCATGGCGAGAGAAAGGGATTCAGTTTCATTTTGTTGCATATGGATTTCCAGTTTTCCCAGCACCATTTGTTGAAGATGCTATCCTTCCTCCATTGCATGCTTTTAGCCCCTTTATCAAATATAAGGTAGTTGTAGTTTTGTGGATTGGTTTCTGTGTCCTCTATTCTGTACCATTGGTCCACCCGCCTGTTTTGGTACCAGTACCATGCTGTTTTTGTTACTATTGCTCTGTAGTATAGTTTGAAGTCTGGTATCGCTATACCGCCTGATTCACACTTCCTGCTTAGCATTGTTTTTGCTATTCTGGGTCTTTTATTTTTCCATATGAATTTCATGATTGCTTTCTCTATTTCTACAAGAAATGCCGTTGGGATTTTGATTGGCATTGCATTAAACCTATAGAGAACTTTTGGTAATATCGCCATTTTGATGATGTTAGTTCTGCCTATCCATGAACAGGGTATATTTTTCCATCTTCTAAGATCTTCTTCTATTTCTCTCTTTAGGGTTCTGTAGTTTTCGTTGTATAAGTCTTTCACCTCTTTTGTTAGGTTGATTCCCAAGTATCTTATTGTTTTTAAAGATATTGTGAATGGAGTGGTTGTCCTCATTTATGGAAGCTACTTTGAAAATTTTGGTTTTGAGTCCTTGGGAGAGTAATCCACCCAAGAGTCTCATAAATAATGTACTTAAATTGATTTTTTAAGTTCAGTTCTCTAGTTTATATTCTTATAACCAAATTTCAAGATATATTTTCTGATTTTTCTCTTTATGCCCTATTCTGTTTCAATTTATTCCTTAAGCCTCTCTTACCTCACATAGTCATATAACCTTACAACCAGTTGCCCCTTACAAATTCCAGCTGTCACCATGGCAACATTATCTGACTTTCTTTAAGATTTAAAACTCAGGGTCTTTAAGCACCTCCAAATGTTTACTCCCACTTTAGTTTTTTTATGTTTCCAAGGAATGGAGGAAAAATAAAACATGCACAAAAGATGTTTTATGTGGAAATCACTGCAAATGTTCATTTGGGTTCTGTCTACTGTGACCAATATACTGCAGAAGAAAAATTGGGATTAATTAAATCTCTCATTCTTTCCCTTGTGTTCCATTGGTTCTTGTTTTTATATTGGATGGGTTTACAGATCAGCCCTTAGTGTCCTTATGCTTGGTACTTACACTGACCTGAGGATTTTCTTACATCATATCCTAAATCCCATGGCTGGGTTCCAAAATAATTTAAAATATATAAATTGAGTGCTGACTTTAAATGCTATTTTTTTAAAAATGTCAATGAATGAATGATCTCTCCTCTCTAAGTTTATAAGCTGGAAAAGATAAATAAGATAAAAGCAACAAAAGCAGGTAAATAAGACATAAGTAGATATTCATTCTCAGGTTTGGAGCAGGCCTGGTGTAAAGGGGAGATTATATTGCATTACTATCTTCTAGCATAGGTTTAAAAATAATTCATTCAACAAATGCCCTCATATAATTTAACAAGATTTTTTAAAGACTTTCAAAACCCCAGAAGAAAATAGAAAGCTTATTTGAAAAATACCCAAAATCATTGAAAAGAAAAGAGAAAAATCAAAGGAAATACAGCTTTATAGTAAAAAGAGAAACAAAAGCACCTTTTCAATAGAGAGTGGTAAATACATTATGACTTCTACCCATGGACCTGTCCCAGGCCAAATAGCCTACATCAATAAATTGTAATTAAAGATTGTGTCAAAGTAGTTTTTTGTGTTTCAGTGTTGCATATGAATTGTGTGAGGCAGCCCTGAGTGAATATAAAATAAAGCTCAAAGAATTTGGACCTGCCATTGGAGCAACTTGGCTGGAATTCTGAGGAAAAACAAATAAAGTAGACAAAAAAAAAGTTTTAGCTTTAAAATTAGTGTTCTTTCCTACCATATTAAATGCTCCCCAAATTGTTTTAATTATGTTAGACATATTCTTACCTTTAGCCTTCTATAGAAAAACATGTTACACTAGATTTACATAAAATTTGCTTCATGAACATATAAAGGTCAATAAATCCAACTGATAACAATGTCTGTGGTTTTAATTGAACTTATAGGGTCCAGTTACATGATAACCAGGAAACAAATAATTTCTTCAAACTGTTTAGTGATGTAAATTATGATAAAGCATAAGATAGTAGCAATAAAGATTGATTATGGAATTTTTTTCAAATTATGAAGGACCCTATTCTGACACCAGTTCTCAAGAAAATGTTCTAAAATGTTAGTGGGAATGTTCAGATTATTCATGGTAGTAGATTTAAAGGAAGATTTTAGAAAAAGAAACACATTTTCTCACTCACAGTCAGTATTGCTCACAAATAAATACATTTTTATATTATTAAAATAGTTATAATAAATTATTAATGAATATCATCACTAAATTGGGCATCTGAGCAATGAACTTTTCCAAAGTAGTAAGCCACTCAGTTGATTTGATACTAGTTTGCAATTCATTTTTTACTATGAGGCCAATGACTTCCATATAGCCTATGTCTCATTCTCAGAGAACTATCCCATGTATATGGGCTATAATAGAATAAGTTAGACTGGAATACTGCAAACTCCTGTATCAACTTCTCCTTCTAGCAGCAATGCCCAGTTCCTCTAGATTCAGATGATTAGTTTTATATATATATATATATATATATATATATATATATATATATATATATATATACCAGAGACTGAACCCAGGGGCATTTAACCACTGAGCCACATCTACAACACCACCCCCCACCCCAGCCTTTTTTTTTTTTTTTGAGACAGGGTTTCACTAAATTTCTGAGTCTTGCTTTGAACTTGCAATCTTCTTGTCTCAAGCCTCCTGAGGTGCTGGGATTACAGGCAAGCACCATAATCCCCAGTTAAGATTTTCTAATATAAGTAAGTAGTTGGCAGCAGTAAGTTTACTGTGAAGAGAATCAGAGATGAGGGTTGCCATTCTCTAGCTGCAATAATGAATTCATCTGACAATAAAAAGGGAGAATGGGCATAAAGATACAGAGGTCACTTCACTAAATGAGTTTTTATTCCCTGTAACCACCCTAAGACCAAAATACAAAGATAGCTTCATAGTAAATAAAATACAAAGATAGCTTCATTAAGCTGTTTAGCTGTTGTGAGGCTCATTTGTAGATTGACTGTTGTCTGATATGAGTTATATAATTCATAGAAAATGGAAATTTACCTTTGACTGTTTGAAAATGATTTTTACAGCTTTTCGTTTTCTGATTAGATGTATATAAATAATTATACATTTGATTTAATGAGGGATTCCTAGCAAGCAAGAAATTTTGTGGAAATAGAATGATATAGTAAAACTTACAGTGTACATCAATCTATATAAAAATATTTATATAAGTATTAAAATCCATTATAATTTAAATGGTTCTACATGAATGTCCAATCTCTCAATGTCACCCTCTCACAGACCTCAGATCTCCCTTTGGAATGTTACTGAAGCACAGACCCTCCAAGCCCTTCCCTGTCTTGGAAAGCCCTTGCCAACACCCACGTCTTTAACTCAATGATTTTTTTTTTTATTATTTTTTTATTTTCTCTCTTAACCAGTTCTAGAAATGTTCTTAATGGTCCGTGCTTACATGGAAGTGATGCGATGCTTCCAGGCATGTCACATCACCATTTGCTGACTCCTGTCTGCTAATGACTTCATCCCTAATCCTTCCTTGGGTATTCACACCCATAATCATAAAACAGATTTTGCTCTGACTCTTCCAGGACCTAGAGACATTTCACTGTTTTCCACTGTTTTGCTCTTAAGCACTTCAGACATGGCTTAGATTCTGTGGCTCACTTTTCTAATTACATTGATATATGTCTCTACAACGCCCTAACCAATCTCTTTTTCCATACCATCATGTTGGAAAAGTCATGACTACCTAACTATAATTTAGCTCTTACAGTTACCAGCAATCCAAAGAAGTTTCCTTACTCTTTTCGCTCTATGATTCTCTGGGATTTAAATACACAGCTTCAACTTTTCCTTCAAACATTTGATAATCTTTCCCTCCTTTTTGCCCTCGGCACATGAACTATCCTCAGAGGCAATCAAAAGATAAGTGTTCCCTACTCCCCACCACACTTCCACTAGTTGAGGATTTTTCAGTTCCATCTATGGCTAATCTGTCCAATTAGGTCTCACTCCTTTCCTAAATACCTAATGATATTAGTCTCACAGGTGTCTTCTCCATCTATTGAAACATCAGGTGTGTGGTTGTTTCTTAAAATTTTTTTACTGGTTGTTTTCCATCAGCATAAAAAAAGTACTGTACTATTGTCCATCTTAAATTTAAAACTAAAAGCAAAAAGTATCCCCCAAAACAGGTGCACATGACATAGCCTGAAGTCAATGTAATACTTTCAGAGAGAGAGAGAGAGATTAAATGAATTATTCAAATAATTAAAAAGAAATAGTTCCAGGGGAATAAAGAGTAGCAGGCTATGAAATTATTCACATCTCATCTCATCCCATAAACATATGCTTTACATTTCATTCATATTTCAGTAAAATTGTTGCTGAAAGTAGGAGAGAATGAGTTAAAAAAATCGGAAAAGGGTACACTTGTACATTGCTGGTGGGACTGCAAATTGGTGTGGCCAATTTGGAAAGCAGTATGGAGATTCCTGGGAAAGCTGGGAATGGAACCACCATTTGACCCAGCTATTCCCCTTCTCGGACTATTCCCTGAAGACCTTAAAAGAGCGTACTACAGGGATACTGCTACATTGATGTTCATAGCAGCGTAATTCACAATAACTAGACTGTGGAACCAACCTAGATGCCCTTCAATAGATGAATGGATTAAAAAAAATGTGGCATTTATACACCATGGAGTATTACTCAGCAATAAAAAATGACAAAATCATGGCATTTGTAGGGAAATGGATGGCATTAGAGCAGATTATGCTAAGTGAAGCTAGCCAATCCCTAAAAAACAAATGCCAAATGTCTTCTTTGATATAAGGAGGGCAACTAAGAACAGAGCAGGGAGGAAGAGCATGAGAAGAAGATCACCATTAAACAGGGACGAGATCGGGGAGGAAAGGGAGAGAGAAGGGAAATTGCATGGTAAAGGAAGGAGACCTTCATCATTATTCAAAATTACATATAAGAGGAAGTGAGGGGAAAGGGGGAAAAAAACAAGAGAGAGAAATGAATTACAGTAGATGGGGTAGAGAGAGAAGATGGGAGGGGAGGGGAGGAGGGGGGATAGTAGAGGATAGGAAGGGCAGCAGAATACAACATACACTAGTATGGCAGTATGTAAAAACGTGGATGTGTAACCGATGTGATTCTGCAATCTGTATTTGGGGTAAAAATGGGAGTTCATAATCTGCTTGAGTCAAATGTATGAAATATGATACGTCAAGAGCTTTGTAATGTTTTGAACAACTAATAATTATAAAAAAATAGAACAGGATAACAGAAAAGTGAGGCACCAATGAGGTGTGCAAAATTTACTGGTCAGAAAAGGGAAGCATGGATTCTATGCCAATGCCTCTCTTCTGACCTTGTGTTTCACAAATATTAATACAGTTTACCATCATTTTATTTAGGACCTTTATATACATTTAGAGTGATATGGTATTGGTCCAGTCTACCTACACCCTGTAAAGAAGTCTTTATTTTGGAAAGCCAGAGATGAGTGTTAAGTAGCCTATTTTTGCACTGTCTGATAAGTCTTGATACATAACATTTTAATAATGCATTATAAAAATAAAAAGATAAAATACATAGGGAATACAATTTAGATTCTAGAAATTGAACCCAGAATTAACATCTTGTCTTTGATCTTATATTTATTATTTTATTCACATATATAATCTTTCTGTACCAAGCATAGTTAAGAGAAAAGATAATAAGCTTAGCAATTATGCAGATTAAATCTTGTTAGGATAAATCATATGCCTTTTAAGGAATTTGAGCTTTAAATAAAGAATGTAGGCAATTCTCCTCACTCATTTACAGAAACTCTCCTGTTCCTGAAAATGCTCTTGATTTCAAAATTCTGTTTAGTGAACAGAATATGTAAAAATATTCAATATCCTGTCACTTTCTTTGGGGCATAGATTACTATTAGACACAACACAAAATAAGCAAAGAAACACCTATTTGTGAAACATCAATTTGTATATTCATATAATCCTCCTCTTCCTCCTTCTCTTGTTCCTTTTCTTCAACCCACCATATATATGCAAAATTTAGTATTAAAGTCTGTTATTTTTAAATGTATAAAAACATTTCCTCATGAAATTTAATTACTATATCTTTAAGTAACACACTATGTAAGCTAAACAGTATAAAATTTAACACATCAGGAGACAAAATATTTTGCAGCAGAATATTAAAATAATAATAATAATAATAATAATAATAAAAGCAACCTAGGGCTGGGGTTATGGCTCAGCGGTAGAACACTCACCTCGTACATGCGAGGCCCTGGGTTCCATCCTCAGCACCACATAAAAATAAATAAATAAAATAAAGGTATAAAAAAAGTTTTAAAAAAACCCTAAACATATAAAACTCAACATGAACAACATTTTAAAAACCATTAATCAGACTCTAATTTAAAACTTTAAATCTCTATTTGAAGGAAAACTTTATTATTTGTATTTTAATATAGCATTTTTTTAAATGCTGTCATTTGTTTTATGTTTTTTTTTCCTTCTCTTATAGCCTTTTTGAAATTGTAGTGAGATAAGGTAATATATCTTCATATCTGCATTATCAAGTACATATTAGGACTTCATATATGTTAAATAATTACTTAGGACTTGTTGCCAGCTATCACGGCTGTGACTAAAAGACCCAACCATAACAATTATAGAGAAGGAAAAGTTTATTTGAGAGCTCACAGTTTAAGAGGTCTTAGTCCATAGAAGGCCAGCCTCATTCCTCTGGGCTAGAGGTGAGGCAGAACATCATCACAGAAAAGTATGGCCGAGGGAAGCAGCTCACATAATGATCAGAAAGCAGAAAGAGAGAAACTCCACCCTCCAGATACAAAATATGTACCCCATAGCCACGCCCCCAATGAACAACTTCCTTCAGCCACACCCCACCTGCCTCCAGTTACCACTCAGTTAATCTCTAGTGGGATTAATTCACTAATTAGGTTAAGGCTGTCATACCCCTGTCGTTTCTCTCCTGCAGACCTTCTTGCATTGTCTCACACATGAGCTTTAGGGGGATAATTCACATCCAAACCATAAAGGACTAATTAATTTATCTGTGTTCTAATGAATTCAATTTATAATAGACAATATTCCATGTGATTTTACTTGTTACTAGTAATATAGTCACCTAAACATTTTCATTTTCTAAAAAATACTTTAATCAGTAAAATACATTATAAAATTGAGATGCTCTAGCTTCTTATATAAACTCTTGGTTATTATAAGATAAAGACAATTATTTGTATCCATCATTCATTACAACTGAAAACAATAAACAAATTTTAATTATAAAAAGGACTTCATATATGTTAAATAATTACTTAGGATTGTTGTAGGTCTTCAACAATTTGTCAAAGTTGGACAAGTTTCACCAAAAGCAAACTGAATTTAAATGCATCTCATGTGTCTTGATTCTAACAAAATGAAAAGAATTCCCCAAAAATTAACAAAAAGCCAAGTTTTATGCAGGTTTCATGGTATAACACTGTTATCCCTTGAGAATGTGCTGTGATATTGAATAATTATTTGAAATGGGCATGAAATCAATACACTACACAAAAGTTGTTACTGAGAAGCTATTGAATTTCTTGAGTGTTTATTTTAAAAATTATTATCAATTCAATCTAATTCATAATTAACTCCATTCTGGTTTTAAAAACAGGACTCATTCATCTATAAAAAAGGATAAAGAAGAAAGAGAAAAATCCACTTCAAATGCTCAATCATTTCCATTGCTTAAGGGCTTGCTATATGGACTCTTTATCCTATGCCAGTTTTGCATTTATGGTTTTGAGATTGATTTTGCTTTAAAATTTTTGGTAATTGTCTATTCTTGTCAAAACCACTGAAAAGTTATTTAGTTATAAACATAATATCTATTATTTGGGTATTTGCTTAGTGGCTATATGATAGTACATCTGAGGCCATACTGTCTTACAGCCATATATTTCTTTACATTAAATATTGAAACTAAGAGTTTTTTCCCCCCAGAATGCAGGAAACCATTATACAATGAATGTCAGGCCAGTGCACATTTCACAGAAGTACCAGGCAATGTAATGATGCAAACTAACCCATTTAAAACTATATGTTCCTTCTTTGATTTCATTCTATTTTTAATTTTCTTTGATGATGGGTTCAATGGCTTTCTAAGACAGGAGAACCATGTATAGCTACAGCATCATGTAAACATTTCACCAGGGGATCTTTAACTTCCCATATCCTCATCCCCTGTCATTGTTCAAATAGGACTGTTGATATGAACATGTGTCCCCAGAATATGATGAATAAGTAATTAGAGCAATAAGTTCTGCTTAAGCTTGTTTAATTCCACAGGCACTTCTTTACCTATGGGAATTCAGAATAGTCTTATGTCCAAAGGTACAATATAAAAACATATAATATATTTTATTAAGATATAGAGTGACCAGTTAATTATCTTATTTGTCCTGGACAATCTTAGTAAATCCTGTGTCCTGTGAAGCCTGTCAGTTATGGGCAAATTAAGTCACTATTCAACGTATTTTACTGAAAAAAAATTGTTTTGTTTGAATTTAAAACAATATTTAAAAAGAAGATAATTCAACATTTTTGAAAAATCAGGTTTTCAGTTTTTCTTGAAAAAGTAGACTCAGAACTGTAAGGGTGAGTTTCCTGTTTCAGAGGAGCTAGCTTGTCAATCTCAAATCTTGGTGTTGCTGTGGAGTTATTTGGTAAAGTTTATTAACATCAATAATCAGTTGACTTTCAGTAAAAGAGATTATCCCATATAATTTTAAAGGATCTGGTTCAATTATTTGAAAATATTAAAAAGAAGAACTAAGGTTTTCCTGGGGGAGAAGAGAATTTGGCTCATGATGGATGCATCTACTGCAGTCTGTCTCTCTGACAGCTTGCCCAAGGAATATCCAACTGATCCATCAGATCCCTACAACTGTATGAGTCAATCATTGCAATGAATTCTCTCTCATTCCAGATAGATAATAGATAGTGAATAGATAGATAAATAGATAATCAGATAAAAATGACAATATTTTTTGTTGATATCATAATGCCTCTATTTTAAAAAGGCCAGTTCCTTCAAACTTTGTTAACTAGAAATTAAAATAGTACAAGAGATATAGATAAGGAATGGTGAAACATGAACTCAAATTGTTAAATGCTAGAGTAGTAAATTAATATCACAACTCTCCTGGCAATATTACAACACAGTGTTTAGTGAGCTGAGCCATTATTGATTAAGTGTAGAATTAGCTAAATGAAGAAAAGCAAAGAACAAAAATATTTATATATAAACATTGTTGATAGATCATTTAAAAATGTAGTAAATACAGGTTGAATCATTGCACAAATATTAACAAAAAATAAAGTTAGTAAATGTAATAGATGATTATAAATTATTGTTACCTCTGAAGGAAAAAGAAGATACTAATGAGAACTTAGTATTTCATTGTAAATCATGTCACCAAACATCTAGTTATAAGCAATCTCACCTTCAAGGAATAGGTTTTGTTATTTTTTTTTTCCTAGATGTTTTGTATTTTTCCTGTCTGCCCATTTTTCATTCCTTTACTAAATATATTATTCCATGCTGGTTCAGATTTAACAATGTAGCTTTTACATTTCATTTGTGGAGGGTGGAAGAGGTTTGGGAATTTTTTGTGATAATTATAAGAATTTCTTTAGAAACTGTGATATGCTTCTTCATGCTAAGTAATTTCAAAAATATTACTTTCCAGGTTGCTATCATTATTTCACTTCCTATTTGTTTAGAAAATTTTAATTATATGCACACCACTGCTTTGGAAAATACCAAGATATGTCCTGAGTGTTTTTATTCCTTGTTAAATACCTACCATTCCTCTTTCTCTTTACTTATGTCCCTCAGAGGCAGCACATAGTTCTACTCATTCACACTGTAGATTGCTCAAGTTTCTTCCCATGGTCCCAATGGTCAATTAAACAAATGAACTATTCCACTCTTTGATAGCCCAGGTTCTAGGTTGCACTGTTTCTTAAAAAGAAGAGATGAGAAAAGTCAACAAAGCTTTACCTAATCATATTACATATTCTTTTTTTTTTTTAGAGAGAGAGAGAGAGAGAGAAGGATGTGAGGTGAGCGTGCTACCGCTTGAGCCACATCCCCAGTGTATTTTTCTCACAAATAATGAATAAAATTTTTTACATACAAAATGAGATTGACGCTTTAAAGTGATAAAATATGCATCTTTTACATAATTTTCATAGGTAAATAATCGTGTATATGCATTTGGAGGATAATTTTTAAAAATCTTACAAAATTTAATATACAAATTTTAATTTAGCAATCCCATTTCTAAAAATTTACTATACAAAAGTTATACAAATACATGGTTGACTTTATGTTAAGTAGTTTTGAATTGTTAAAAAATTAAAATGCCTAAGAAACCACCAAAAAGGAAATGGTTCAATAAATTCCACTACACTCACATTTTAAAACACAACACTCTGAATCAAAGAAGACAGAGATATAAAATAAGTGAATCAAAAAAGAGAATTAATTAAATGGTTATATAGTAACAAGGATAATCAACCCTACCTATTAAAAGTACATGAATTTGTGAGTATGAAAAATGTATTGAAAAAATAAAATTTATATTAAATTGTTAACAAAAATTAATTTAAGGAACAGTGTGGATTTGTGATCAAGTAGAGTTATGTAGAACTTTAGTATACTTTATACTTCTATATCATTTGAATAGTCTTAAAATATTCATAAGTAGATTATGAAATTAGATTAATAATAAAATATTTTGAAGGAATAAATATGCTGATAGGTGACATTAAATTCTGCTAGAGAAGTCTTTTATAGGCTAATATATGTAAGGCATTTAGTGATTCAAGCTAAAAATTCAGTTGTTAATCATCACCCTATCTATCTAAATTTAGAACAAATGACTGATTCAGGTGCTTTTCAAAGCCAAGTCAACATTTGTGACTTCATGTTGCCATGCCGTCAGACTGACTACACCTTTTCAAATAGGTGTTTTGTTCTAGTGCCAAGGAAATGTTTCTCCACATTTCCAATTAATGATCCATATAATTCAGATTGAGTATAGACTGGAATTCATATGCACAATAAGCCCATTGTTTCAATCTCCACAGTTTACAAAAAAGAATGTTCTATGCCAATGGAAGGAAAAAAGATCCAGCAGAGCATCAAGAAGGAATAAAATCATTACACATACACCTGACTACACAAAGGTTCTATTTCCATAGTTACTGACTCTCAGGAGCATCTCTGAAGAGTTCAGCTCTCACTTGACATTTTGATGAAGTAGAGGCAGGAAGGTCTAGAAAAGGAAGGAAGGTAGAGAAAAGGAGGGGGAAAGTGGTAAAAGGAAAAGTGTCCCACACAAGTTAGAATTTACCAAGGGCACAAGATACCTATCCCAATTTTAGGCCTGGGCCTCTCGTGAGGTACAAGGGAGACAACTGTAAACACTCATCCAGAGAGAATGGTGATTTTAAGCAAAACAAGCTAAAATATAAAACTCTTCCCCAAAAGATGGGAAGGCAAATCTGGAACGTAAGCTCCCCCAATTAGGTTTTGGACAGAAACTACCTGATAAAGCAGACCTCAGACTAACTTTATTAGAGAGCAGAATCCTCCTGAAATTCAATGGCCCTGGTAGGGACTCAGCGTGTGGACTGACATAAATATCCCATTATGCCTCATTTTAAAGTACCAATAAGTTATCACAATTTTATACATTCCTGAAAATTTTAGCATAAGTTTTTACAGACCAAGATGAACTGGATACAACATACCATTGAAAGGTCCTATATATCCAAATGACCTAGGTCAAATGTATTGTTGAAGTTGGAATTCACTGATGAAAATGCACAAAGCTGTGCCTTTTATTGGTTGTGTAGACAAAAACCCAGTTTCAGTTCTGCTAGAATGGAAGTGTGATATGCAACTATTTACTCTGTTAATTTCCTTAATGCTCCAGAGGACAGAATATGCCTATGCACACTGGGGGCTAAGTGGAAATAGTTGTTATGGGGCTGTGTTGGCATCAAGGAGCAACAACCACAGCTCTGAGAGGGGTCAGAAAAACATGTAGAAAAATTTCTAGGTACCACTAAAGTAATGTGAATATGGGGATGCTTTGGATATACCATATAAATTGGTAGCATATAAAAAATTTATTTCAAATAGTACATATTTTACCCTCTATGGTTAAACACTGAATATAAATATTTAAACCATATAGAAGCTTTTATTTTGCACATAGGTGCCACAGCACCAAATCAATGTAGATGTCTAGTACCTTCTTAAGTCAATGACTACGTTTCTCTTTCACTGCTGTTATGATTTGATTATAAACCATTCCACAAACTCCTGTTTAAATGCACGTCTATTCAGAAGTGAGATGATTGGATTGTTAGAGCTGTAGCCTCACCAATACCTCCTAGTTTGAATGAACTGACTGGGTGGTAACTTCAGGAAGGTGTGGCATGGCTGGATGTGGTGGGTCTCTGAGGTTGTGTCCTGGAAGGGTTCATCTTCCCTGTGGCCTCTCCTTCCTTTCTTCTCTTTCTGCACTATCATAAACTGAGCAATTTTTGTCCACTGTGCCTTCCAGCTATGATATTCTGCCTCACCTTGGGAACAAAGCTAAGGAGTTGGCCAATCATGAGCTGAACTTCTGAAACTATGAGTCAAAATAAACTTGTCCTTCTCTAAGTTGTTCTCGTCAAGTATTTTGTTCACACTGACAAAAAGCTGACTAAGGAACCTTGCTTTAAAAAGGTCCCTTACCGAAGGTCCAGCAACCAACTTCAGGTTTCCTCCAGTCTCATATCCAGCCTGAGTAACTCAGCATGAGAACCCTTTCTTTTGAATTAATAAAGACTAGGATTATTTCTGGCCTTGGTTCAGACCCCTTTCTCAATCCTGTGACTCAGCTGAAATATTACATTAAGTTCCCCTTTTCCCTTTGGTTTTTCTAATATTATATGCGATTAGTTTTCCTTCTCTAATGTTCTGGAGCTCTTGCTTCCTAGTTTCTATGTTCTGAGAGGCTTTTCTTTGCTACATCCTTCTACTACACCTTGGGGCCAGAGCAACAGAGTCAGCTGACTGTGGACTGAACTTATAAAACTGTGAGCCAAAATAAATTTTTCCTTCTCTAAGTTCTTGTCACAGCAATGCAAAGCTGATAAATGTACGTATATAGACTTCTGAGTTAACAGTAAAATGTGAAATGTGACTATAATTGCAGAATTATAAAAATGTATGGAAGATTTTTGTTGGAGATTTTAATTTCCACAAAAATTATAGGTATCAAATATTCTGAAAATGGTTATTTTGATTGAGGGACAGAGAAAAGATTTTTTGAAATGAAAAAAATCACCTCAATCAAAAGGGTTTGATTTATATCTAATGAAAAATATTTTTCAAGGCTAGATTTTTAATGCAGCAATATTTTTATATTTCATTTACACAGGGAATGTTTGTTAGGCTGTTATAGTACAGATTCATTATTCTCCATAGTTACCTTATCTGAAGGTATGAATTATGACATGAAAGACAAAAAAAAGACAACTCAGTGGTTCTAACCTATGTCTAAAACTTCTTTGATATTCCATCCTTCAACAGGCGGAAATTAATTCCTATAAACTTGAGGAGGGGTTGGCATAGTGACTTGATTCTAACAGAATTCATGGGGTGAGTCACAGCTGAGATTAAATTAAAAAAAAAAAAAGACTGAAGCTTCTCTCTTCAGTGTACTCTCTCAGATGGCTCCTTCTGAGCGACAACAGCCACAGGCTTGTGAAGTTATCCAGGCAAGGATGTGTGGAGAAATTTGAGGCCTCTAGTCATCAGCCAAGAGGTTCTGACGCTGGCCAACAATCATGTGAGTAAGCTTGGAAGGGTTTTCTCCAGACCCAGCAACGCCTTGACCATGGCCTCCGCTGACAGCCTCACGGCAATCTCAGGAGGGGCCCTGAACCAGAACCACCCAGCTGAGCTGCTCCAAGATTCCTGATCCCCTGAAACCATGAGATAGTGTTGTCTCTTAAGCAGCCAAATTTTGGGAAATGAAGAAATACACATTCAAGGTCATTAGGGATGGAAGCAAAACATTGTTACAAAGTATTGTTTGAAGTTGATGGATCACATTTGATGGGCTAGTGTGAAGAACCACATTGTTTTTGTGTTTGTTTTGGTCATTTGTGTCAATTACTGGTTACTTACCCAGGCTTTATCAAGCAAATAACAAAAGCAAATAATAGGAGTTAAATAAATTCATGGCAATGTTTTATTTATATGAGCTTTAGGGCAAAATATTTATGAAACTATAAATCATTATTCAAAACAAAGAGAAAGCAGAAATGAGTCCCATAATAAAATTCTTATCTTGAATTAGACTCATGATGACAAATTGTAGAACAATCGAAGTCCAAGGATAACAGATTGGATTAGACTGCAGAAGGTGATTATTTATGTGAAAAATGTAGATAAAGCCCTTGAATGTATCATGTGCTCAGAAAGAAAAAAAGGGGGCGGGGGCAGCACTATCACATAAGGCGTGAGGCCTTGGGTTGATCCCAGCACTGCAAAGCAAAACAAAACAAAACATAATAAAACCATCCACATTATTCCAAACATTAGTTTGTCTAAATTTAAAAGTCTTAAAAATCTTTGTTCTCAGCAATGTAAGTATTCCTACTCTGAAACAGCAGCAAAATATTTAATCATAAAAATGCAGTAGTTTTATTTAACCAATATCCTACTGTTAAATATTTTGGTTTATTTTGTTCCTAGTAGTTTGATATTACAAACTGTACTGTGAGGATCCTTCTTGAAAATGTGTCATTTAGGAATATATTCAACATGCAAATTCCCAGCTATGATATTGCTGTGACCAAATGTACAAGCATGTTTCATAAAATTTGATGCATGTTGTCAAAATGCCATACAGAGAATACCAATTCACATTATCTCACATTATGAATGATCATTATCCCTCATACTTTTGCTTTAACTTATTTTCAAAATCTTTTAACATATATGCCAATCTGACATATGACTACTGTTTAGTCATATTTATGAGTATTTTTTTTACAAAATGTGTGTATTAGCCAATTAAATTCATTTTTTTCTGTTAAGTACTTGCCAACTACCTTGCACATTTATGCTACTAGATTATGTGCTTTTGCTGTATCAAGTTTTATTAGGTTTTTGGTGAAATAGTGATTAACTTAATTGTAAGTGCATTTCCAAAAATCTCAAATGTCTTTATCTTTTTTTTTTCAAAGTCACTTTCCTCTACTTTATTGAGGTTTCAAATTATCTGACAATTGGATATAATTGTTTTACATTGGTTATTATATCAGTTTTAATTTTTTATTGGTTGCTCAAAACATTATAATCATCTTGACATATCATATTTCATACATTTGGTTCAAGTGGGTTATGAATTCTTATTTTTACCACGTCTATAGATTGCAGGATCACATTGGTTATATATCTTTTTGTTGGTGTTTTTTTTTTTGTTTGTTTGTTTTGTTTTTCACACACATTTTTCTTTGTTGATTTGTTTTATGTTTTAATAGAATTGACAAATCTTTCCAAAATGTTTCCTTGTTTTTCTGTGTTATTTTTAATAAATTTCCAGACCACAAGATTATAAATAAATGAGTAGAGAGAAGAGATAAAGTTATATAACACTAGCAAACCAGACCTGAATACATTGCATGACTAGAAGTGGAGTCGACATTAAGAAAGTCTCTAATCTTGATCCAAGTACATTTTATGGTCCTCAAGCACAGGAAGCCTTAAGGGAACTTTTCTGAGCCTGCCAACTATGCCTCAAGCAGCCAAGTGAGCACCCTGCATCCCCAGTGCCTCTGTGTGTCTTACTGGTCCTGGAGCTACCAGTGCAGGATTGCGCAGCAACCATTGCCCAGTGATTGATTGTCTGATAAGACTTGGGGTTGCTATTGGCTCAAGTTTTTTTTTTTTTTTTTAACTCAGATTTAAAAAATTATTCTTTGTAGAAAGCCATTATTTTGAATAGCTCAAGAACCTTGAATTTCCCTCAAAGTTATGAGAAGCACTGGAAGGTACTTCTAGAAACAATGAAAGTATTATGAACAAAAAAAAGAAAAGAAAAAGAAACCATGCCTGCATGTTTTTGGATTGAATAAAACCAGCACATGATGCAACTCATTAAGTCAGGGTGTGGTGTAACACACAATCTTTTCATAACTCTGACAAAATATTGAATGCATAAAAAATATTTATCTGCCCATATTTTGTTTTATTTTCTTTTGTTTTCTTGGGTACCAGGGATTGAACTCAGGAGCGCTTGGCTACTGAGCCACATCCCCAATCCTATTTTGTATTTGATTTAGAGACAGGGTCTCACTGAGTTGCTTAGCGCCTCGCTTTCGCTGAGACTGGCTTTGAACTCACTATCCTTCTGTCTCAGCCTCCCAAGCTGCTGGGATTATAAGCATGCACCACCATACTCAGCTTGTTAGTTCTTTCATAGCCTTTTGTCATCTGCCTTCTTTCATTTTATCTTAAAATAATCATGTGTTTTTCCACAGTGCTTTCCAGCTCTGACTGCTGTGTCTTGAAGTCTCAAACTTCTTTCCTCCCACCCTCCTTTCACTTCTTTCTGCCTGCCTGTCTGCCTGCTTTCCTTCCTTACTACCTTCCTTCCTCCCTTTCTTCCTGTGTTTAGTGTTTAATATGAGGCAAGATGGTACAATAGAAGAATTAGAAGTGACACACACACACTCTTCGTATTCTATTAGTTTTGGTGCTTGCCAGTGCTCGTATTTATATATTTTTTAAAGGAAGACTATGTCATTCATATATTTTCTAATATTGTACCAATTATTTTGCTGTGTTTGAAAAAGGAGTGGTCAAACATATGTGAACTTAATTAAAATGCCAATCTAAAAAACTCTATACATACAATACAGAAATCTTAGCTCACAAGTAGATGCACAGGCTGGAGGTATAACTTAAATGTATAATGTTTGTCTAGGAAGCATGAGGCCATGGGTTTGATAGTCCCAAAATAAACAACAACAACAACAACCAAAAATCATAAGCTAATGGAAATGGCTGCAGATGTTTATTATTTCTACAAGACAGCTATGGACTTAGGGATGTAAGTAGGTTATAGAATCAGAAGTATTTTTCAGGACTATTTTTGATTCAAAGTCAACAAATTATATATTTGAAATATCAAAATTGAGTTTTTCAACATGGTAAATAGAGACAAATAGAACTCATATCACCTTTTTTTTTCAGTTTTTCTCAGCACCAACAAATATTTTATCATGTTTTCTAGTAGTATTTGATGTAGTTTTAACATATGATTTCATACTTATCATAAATATCTTTTTTCTCCAAAGTGAACAAAATCGAGTGTTGAGAAAGAGTGTGCTATTTATACAGAAAACATCTGAGGTCTCTAGACAATCCATTATTTTAAGATAAAGTGCAATCTGTAGATCATTGTTTACAATACTGTCTAGGTTACCAAACAAAATATATCAGTCTAATAAATTCTCCAAATTGCTCAAATGCTGTAGTGTTTTTGTCCCCAAACAATTGTGTTAGTCTTTACTCATTGATAAGGCATTCCTTTGCAAAAGCACAAGAGGACACAAGAAATGTATTTGTAAAAGTAAAATAACAATAATGATAGCTAACATTTTTGAGAACTCAAATGCCATCTACCATTCTGAATAGTTTATATGTATTATCTCTTACTTCACTTTATTATTTTTCAGCTTTATTGAGGTTTAATTGTAAAATAAAAAATGTATGTTACAAAGTTATACAACATGCTGTTTTGATGTACATGTACATGTGAAATGATTATCATAATCCAGTTAATTAACCTATGCATCACCCCAAATAGTAAACTTTTTAAACTTTTTTGTGGTGATAACATTTAAAAACTACTCTCAGCAAATTTCAAGTATGCAATATATTCAATATTGTATTACTATCTATTGTAACATGATATAAACTAGACCTCTAAATTTATTCTTCCCACACGACTAAAACCAACATTTCCCCAGTTCTCCCCACATCCCAGCTCCCAGCCCTGTGACAGCCACTATTCTATCTCCAATGCTGTGGGATAGAAATTTTTAGAATCTACATATACATGAAATCATGCAGTATTTTTATTTCTGTGCTTGTCTTATTTCACTTATTCAATGGTCTCAAAGTTTATCCATGTTCTCTCAAATATATTAGTGTGGGTTTTTTTGGAGCAGGTAGATGAAATAGGAGTTTGCTGTGTCCATGTGAAATGTCAACCTGGTATTGAAGTCTATTGTCACATTTAATCTTCATGATCACCCTATGAGGTAAATGCTATCTGTAAATCTATTTTTCAGCTTAGTTGACTAATTCAATGACAAGTTTTGTTACTTGCATGGGGTCACATGTAGAGAAAAGTATGAAATCTTAACCTCAACCTCTATTTATATTGCTTTCTGATGGGTACTAATGGAATAAAAGTATAAATGTCTTAAGATATATATGGTAGTAGATTGAAAAAAAGGAGACTCAATCAAAAGTAAGATTCAGAATTAGAGTAGATTGTAAATTAACTATTAGTTTAACCAGTTTATTTTACACTAAACTGAGACATTTATTAAGGCAATGGAAATAGCAACTAAATCATGCATAAACAATATGCTTGAATGTTTTATAGATGATCCATATTCTTTTTAATACAGATGGGTATTAACATTCACCTGACCTTTTATATACTCTGTCACAAGTGCCAAATAAAACCAGATGTAGGAAAACAATATGATCAAAGTTTAAAGAAATAGAATTCTTAAGTAATACACACAAGAAAAGATAGAACCCAGCTGTATGCTATTGCAAAAGACATGAGCACACAAGGAAAAATTTTTTTCACTCTACTTTATTATTATTATTAATTCTGTAAAATGAGATTCAGTACTCCACCTTAGTATTTATTTTTTTTGCCAGAATTATACCAGATGGAAGAATTTTGTATAATTGAAAACATTGCTTGGTATGTCCTTCTGTTAAGATGTATTATCACCAATATAATTCTACTTTCTTTTGTATCTCAGAAAATATTATTTTTTCTTTTTATGTCATGGCATGTAACCTTTTCCCTCTTTGTGTCATTACTATGTCACACTACATAAACTTATCAAAAGAGCCTTTTCATATACTTGGCACCTCTTTTAAAAACCAAGCCCCTTATAAGTCATATGTCATTGCTGAATATCAAAAATATTAACCCAAAATGCAACCACGTAACCTAACCAATCTACCAAGCAAGAACCAAGAAAATAGTAGGCTGGGAATAACTTGCTACTGAATTCTTAAGTAAACGTTTATGGAAAGCAAGTAAGGGAAAGAAGAACCCATAGGCTTAAAAGAAATGCTCTAAGAAGACATCTTAACTTCTCTCTATTATAGACCAATGAAATATAGACCCAGGGGTGCAGAGAGTAGAAGTGGGCTTACATATGGAAACATCTCCTAAAACAACAATGTAGAATCACAAACCACAGCTTCTGTAAACTTAGATGCAAAAAAAAAGAACAACCCTTGGATGTTTAACAATGCTGAAAGAACTGTTGGGCACACAGCCTCTTTTAGATAATCCCTCTGTACAAGAATAGCAGGGGGAAAAGGATTCATGTATTTGTTTATAATTATGAAAGACTGCAGATATATTTATTACAATATTTAACAAAAAATGTTTCACCAATGTTTTCCAGCATACAAAACCATACTATATTTAATATCAGCAAACAGAAGAATCTGAATGAGCCAATGATGGCCAGTGCTCAGGTGTTCAGAATTTATGATATAAATTCATTGACAATGCTTTTCCTTTGTTTGTATCTTTCTTCTTTTCTGTCACTACCTCACTAAAACAAGAGGAAATACAACAAATTAAGAAAATATTAAAGCCATCTATTCAACCACTCAGAGATAATTATTGGTTAAAAACCTATTGTTCAAGCGCAAACATCCATATTATATTGTTTCCTTTTGTATGTATGTGTGAATGTGGGCCAATGTGTATTATCTTATCTTGTACAATGAAATTATTGTCAAATATTGTTGGTAGGCGTTCATATATTTCCATGGTAACAGAATGCAAATATAAAGCTTTATAATTCAATAGTTATTATGAGTAAAAATGAATAAACTGTTCTTATTGTTAAACATAGTCTAAGTATATGCATAAAGTTGGAATAGTGAATTAGGTGGCAATTTTGTGACTTTTTAGCACCCTTTTTGTGTGTGTGTTTTTGAAAGACTTCAATTATCAGGGCATCCCCTCTCTGGATGTATAGGAGGAGGCTCTGCTTGCATCCTTGGTTACATTTTAACATATTTACCAATATAATATAGGTAAACATGTTTGTCTTAAGTTGTATTTTTATTTTGTTTTATATGTATATCTTCTTTTTGTCATTCTTTTGGAATATTTATTAGTGTCTTTCCCTCATTTCAAAAGCTTTTTTGTTTTGTGAGTGTTTACAGAGTCATAGGGGTTTATTTTTTGGAATAAATTGAGCAAATATGTTTTCTGGTTAATTATTTTGATTTTCTAGCATTTGTGACCTTTTTAAAACATAGGCAAGCAATCTTAATTTTTATGCAATTAAAAGCATTAGCATTTTCCTCAACTTTTTCTACTTGTGTAGTTAACCATATGCTTTAAAAGAGTCTGTAAGATGTGTATATATTTGCTTAATCATTAATACTCAATCATTTGCCTTTGTCAAGGTTAACTAAGGTTTTACATATACAATGTTGTCACTCTCTGTTTCTTTTTTAGTTCTAATATAAAAAAATTTTCTAGATACTGATTATAATATTATTTCAATTTTGATTTGTTGAACACTTTATAACACGTTCAAAACTGCTAATGATCTAAATTCAATGGAAACTTCCCTTTAACTATGTAGTATATACTAAAAGCCCTTTATTCAGATAAAATACTTAGAACTAGATTTAAATCTTAAGTTGTTGAATGAAGTTTTATAATACAACTATCTAATTTTGTTTTAACACTGTGAAATATTTCCTTTTAAGCTTTTTTATGTATTTTTGAAAAATACATAAACATACGAATAAATAAGTAAAATAATCATAAAAATGTATGCTATATTTTATCAGAAAAGTCATGATGTTTTTGTTGTCTGACACTAGTCCTCTGCACCAAACATAAGAAATTTCTTGGAATACCAGAGACCTAAAATTAAGGCTAATTTTCAATACTAATTATATAAATCTGCCAATTTAATTAGAAATTATTCTCCCATTTTTTGATAATTTGTAAAATAACATATCCAATTATTTAAAAAGTAGGAGTTGGGAGACAAATTTTGAATATAGCCTAATAAGCAGGAGTGCAGAGTCACAAAGCAAAGGACAATCATTAAATCAGTGAAGATAGAAACACTGATGGCTTTATTGATCCACCTGGAAGACACCATTCAGGGAAAACCAAAATCAATTTTGGCTCACTACTTTAAATGCACATAAGCAATTTTAAATAGATAAATTAAAATAACTCGAGGTTAAATATCAGGAAATCACTTATTTATTAACGACCATTGATCTGATTCCTTTCTTGTTTGTATCTGCAAAACACCATTTCAGTCCCTTTTAAAGTTCACATTAAAGTGAGCTGTCCACGTGGCAGGGATCTGCAGTAATGTGAAGCAGATGAAAACCAGTCCTGTGGGAATTCACAGTGAGTGAAAGAGGCTTTCATTTTCTCTTCAGACAACTGTGCAGTATTAATGTCAAAGTACTTGATTTGAGGATCATCAATGAGGAAAACTAAGTAAACAACTTTATCCTCTAACTCTTTCCAATGGTGGAGTGAACTCAAAACAATTTTATAGATTTCATATTAGTTGCCTAAAATTGGAAAAAAAAAACAAAAATGTCTTTGGTTAAAAATGTTAGAATAGAAGCAAAGAGAACTAAAAACCCAGTAATGACCATATGTTTTTGTCAGATTTTTCGCTGGTGTGACTAATGGACCCGAGCAGCACAACTGTTGAGGAGAAAAGGTTTATTTGAGGGCTCAAGGTTTCAGAGGTCTTGGTCCATAGAAGATGGCTCCATTTCTCTGGGCTCCAGGTGAAGCTGAACATCATGGCGGGAGAGGGTGGCAGGGGGAATTAGGGGTAGTGGCTTTTTGTATCTGGAGAGTGTAATCTCTTTCTCTGCTTTCTGATCATCATGTGAGCTGCTTCCTTCTGTCACACTCTCCCACTATGATGCTCAACCTCATCTGGAGCCCAGAGAAATGGAGCCGCCTTCTATGGACTAAGACCTCAGATACCGTGAGTCCTCAAATAAACTTTTCCTCCTCTACAATTGTGCTGGTCAGGTCATATAGTCACAGTGGTGAAAAAAGCTGACTAAAACATCACATGAATTTCTTAAATAGAAATCTTGTAAGAACAAGCCAAGAAGCGTCTGAAAGAAGGCCAGGTAGAACAAGAGGAATGTCAAATTGTAATCGGCATACTTGCTTGAGAATGGTTGGCTTCTACTACTTTGATTATTACCTAAAGACGAAAGAGGCGTGGAACAGGAAGCTTAAGAAGTTTTAAAATTTTTATTATTTATTTATAAAGAAAACATTTTATAATCTGAACATAAGATTATAACCAGTGGTTCTGCAATTCTAAGGTGTTGATATTTTTTTCTATTATTTTAATAGCAAAAAAAAAAAAAAACAGTGAATTTTAAAGTAAAACAGACATTAAGGGCAATATTTCAGCACACATCCTTGTTTGTTTATTTTTTTTTCTTCCAGCAGACTATAAAAACATTTAATTAAAATTTCACTAAAAAAACTATGAATAATATGTAATAAATTATTTATTAGCTAAATAATGCTAATTTTAATACATTACAAAATGTACATTACAAAATGTACAAAAGGTGGAATGAGATGAAATATGTCCCGTACTCCAAGTGGCTCAGAAGGCTGAGCAGCAGAATTGTAAGTTCATGGCTAGCTTCAGCAACTTAGTGAGGCACTAAGCAATTTAGCAAGACTCAGCTCAAAATTAAGAATTTAAAAAAAAGGGCTCAGAATATGGCTCAGTGACTAAGTGCCCCTGGGTTCAATCCCTGGTACCAATATATATATATATATATATATATTCATTTATATAATGTCTTCAAATACATTAAAATATATATTGAGTAATTTTTATCAAATTATGTTATATGCATATATTAATATGCCACAATGAAACCCAATATTCTGTATAATTAATATGCAACAATAAAATGAAGATTAAAAAACATCAAATAATTACTACAATTTGCAGAATTTGTAGTACTTCAAAGCTTGCATGTAACTATTATTTCCTGCTAACTGCTAGATTTACTAATACATCTCTAGATGCCAAGAACAAAAAAAAAAGCAGTGGTTGAATGTGAAACTTTTACATAAATACATACAAATTATACCAGGTGTTAAGATTTGTCTTGATCATTTAACTAGAGTTTTTTTAGACTTTAAAAAAGAAATGAGCACAAAATTAATCAATTAGGGGATGTTTTGAGATTTTAAAGTATCACTTGTAGTTTTGACCTGTTGGCTTTATGTTATGCAATTTTTATATGGTCACATGTTTATGAAGGTCACAGTCAAGGAGGACATAGATTAAGTAAGTATGTGCTGCATAACTCTCAGAACCTTGATGTACAGGATAGAAAATGTAATTATGATTGAACTTTATCTTTGTCTATCCTTTTCTCCTTCAAATGAATTCAATTGATAAAACTTTCTGTTCTACTCCGTGAAATTTGGGCAGACCTGAGTTTTTTTGTTCATTTTTTGATAATTGAGGCTCCTGTGATCACTTTTAGTTGAAATAGAAAGTTATGAATCAATGGAGAGTGTTGAATCAGAAATTAAAATGCCAAGTCCAGTAGGTTATTTAATACTTGATCTTTATTACAAGAATACAAACACACACACATATATACATATACATAATATATATGTATATATTTGTGTGCTAGCTATTGTTATCTCCTTATATTTAGAAAAAGAAGTATGTGTGTGTTTTTCTTCTACTTTGCTCACTTCCTAGTAGTATGGGAGAGAAAAGAATAAAGGAAAAAAGGAAGACTTTACCTAGACTAATAATTAACACTAGACAGCAATGTTGAAAATCATTTTTTTCTTTTTCAAATGGTACATTTCAAAGGTTTTTCAGAAATTTTCTTGGGGTTCTCTCACTTGTAATTCCCCTGAGGCAGACAAAGAAGTCTCTGTTTCAGAAGGTGCTTTGCAAATCCAGGAATCTATTGTATATCTGTGGTTTCTTGCTGCTTGAGTCTCTTTGCTTCCATATGTGAGTGACTTCATTGGTCAAGGATCCAAAAGATTCCATACCACCACCAGCACTCTATAGCACCTAACCCACTTCCTGTTTAAGGTTTAGAGGAAACCACTCATGTGTCCCTTTCTCTGTAAAAACTTGAAAAACTGTCTGATCCCAGTCTTGCTCTAACTTTGCTGATTCTGGAACCATTGTATTATTTTGCCTGTTTATCTTCAAAATTTCTATGATCAGATATTTTCCAAATTAGATCACAGGGTCATAGGCTAAGTTCTTAAGTGGTCCAGATGAAACACACACCTTCTAAGCTTCTTGTGACACAGCTGGCAACTACTCCAATGAATGAAGGGGAAATATAGCTTAGAGGAAAAACTTTTTCAGAACATTTATTTTCTTCTGTTTGCACTCCCCTGGGTTTTACATGGTTTATTTCACTAAATGGTCAATAATTCAAGAACCAGTTCTAGAATATGCACTTCTCTTTTGATCCAGCCCCTTACCCTGGTGTGCAGAACCTATTTTTTTGTGTGTGTGACAGGTAGAAATTATTTTATAAGCCTGTTGTAGAAAAGGCTCCAAACTTTGAAATAGGCAGTAATCCTTAATAAGTGAAGGAAACACAAACATTGTTTTTTGATAAATAAGGAACATCAAACAAAATAAATAGTTATACTTTGTAATTATTTGGTTATCTAGCTATATAGACAGGCTGTATTCATAAAATCCATATCTACTCTTTATATAAGATATTAATAGTGAAAAATTTAAAGAACCACACAGAATCAGCATTGATGCATTCAATAGGCATATTACAGGTGAGAACAGATTAAAAACAAACAGCTAAAATATAAACTCCTAAATTCTAAGCAGCTTTAAGAATAACACAAAGACAGATATGCACTTCTCTTTTGATCCAGCCCCTTACTCTGACATGCAGAACCGATTTTTTTTTTCTTTTTTGGTGCCAGTAGACAATAAAAACATTTAATGAAAATTTCATTAAAACAGGAAAATGCCCATGGACTGAAATAGCTCCAAACTAGAGCTCCAAAATGCTGCTTCAGACAGGCTGTGCATGTCTACTAGTGTCGGTGGACAGGTAAAGGCAGGGTTTGTTGAGTCTGCTAGATGCAATTCTCTCCAATAGTGAGAGGATGATTAGCTAAGCAAGACTGAAGAATCAACACGTTCCTTTTCCATATTTTCATTCCACCTTAGATTTGTTTTGTTTTGGGATCTAGAATGCAAATAATTTTTCATTTAATGAGGCTCCGAAGTCTTTAGTAAAATTTGTTATTTTTATTCTTTTCATCTTCATATGGGACTCAGAAACATGGTGGATATCATGAATTAATTGCCTCTCTCTTTTCTGTCTCTGATTGTCTTTTCTTCTCTCTTCTCATCTGAACACAAACATCTCTGTGGTAATTTTTTACTGACTTTTAAAAATGAGCTTATAAATGTTTATGTATTCTTAGATAAATTTGCATTTGGCATGTTTTGTCAGTAGGCCGATTTTGAAGTTTAATGGTGAAAGGATGATTGAGAGGGATGGCAAAGATGATGTGTGGTGATTGATCTGATAAAAAGCAAGCAATTAGAAACTAAACAGGGGTGTGATTTGAGTTACTAGGACTTGTGAAAATTATGCCAGTCAGGAAATAGTGTAATAGCAATTATTCCATTCATTGACATGAACACTTTAATGTGTATCTTACCTATATTGGTTACTCTCTGGAACAATCTAACAGAGTTTCTTGGTCTTAGCATGAAATAAGTATTGTTAAATTTTCTTATGCACAGCACAGTATATTTTCATTTATTCACTAAATATTCTTTTATAACTGATTTTTACCAATTATTTCTAGGTTCTAAAGAACATAACACTGAATTATCTGAGGTAGAGGTAAAGTCCGAGGCCTGAAAGTGAGAATCATACCAACGTTTCTGGTTTACAAAATCAAGAAAAGCATAGACTTGCCATTTATTGAGATGAAGCAGAAAATCAGGAGGAACAAGTTTGGGGAGTAATTATATTTTGTTTTGTTTTGTTTTGTTTTGCTATAGGTGCATTAAGCCTGCCATATCAGAAATTTACAAAGAATGTAAAGTCAGCAGTAGGATATCTGAATCCAGAATGAATGAATGAGATTAAGCAGGAAAGATTTGAGATTTCAGTTTAACTGCACTCTCCCACTGAACTGCTAAAATTTAGTGCCATGATACTAGATAAGATGTGGTAATGAGTGAATGAAGATAAAAAACAGTTGAGTTTCAAGGATGATGACCTATCAACCTTTGGAGACTGGGAAAAAGAGGAGAAAAGGAGAGATCTGGGGAAAACAGGGGAATATATTGAAACTAGATTAGAATTTTGTACCAAAAGCCATGTGAAAAAATATTTTCAAGCACATCATTGAATGCTCTTTGAGAAAAAGTATGATGAGAATAGGAAATTGACCACTGGATTTATAAACATAGAAATCAATCTTCATTAGAACAGGTTGAGTGAAGTGCTGGGGTGTGGAGTGGAAGTCTGATTCCAATAGGTTTAAGAGAGGATGGTAAGAAAGAAAGTAGAGAAAGCCAATGTAGGCAATTCTTTCAAAGAATTTTAATATGAAAGGGAACATAAAAATGAGTTCTGAAGACCACTGCTCAATACTCTTCCTTCTCTATTTTGAGGGCTAACTATGCCTGGAATTCATCTAGATGACCTGGGGAGAAGTTGGTGTGATTTCTCTTCTAGTACCCATTTCATCACGACTAATATTCAGGTCGCTCCTATATCTAGTTGTTTTGAGGTCACTCCAGAAGTAAACAGTAGTGAGAAACTTGAAAAAAAAATTTAAATCTTTGGATTAAGTAGCATTTAGAAATTGATCTAAACCAATGATTTTCACATAGATAAAATAAGTTGCATATTTAAGAGTCACCTCTTTCTCCCACTCAGGAGAATAGAAAGTAATCACACTGAATATGTATTTATGCAATTTGAGAATTACTGGTATTAGTTACTATATTTGGGGTTTAGAAAAATGTAATCATAGAGAAAACAACTCACTAGAGCTAGTTTGAGCTTAAATTAGAACCAATTCTTGTAGAGGACACAGAGTAGAAGTTGTGGGTAGATAAATCCTGAAGGAAATGAAAAGACCTCAGGAGTCCTTTCCCAGCTGGAAATTCTTTTTCTCAAAAGAAACTGAAGCCAATAAGGCAAGAAAGTTTTTTTTTTTTTCTGTGATCTTTAACTCTTTAAAATAAAAGAACTAGAAAAACATTGTTATACCTGGGAAATAAAATCAGGCCAAAGTTGCATGCTGAAGTCATGCTAAAAACTGGAAATACAGGAAGCTAATATAACTCTATAGAACTTTTAAGTCCCAAGGGAGGATGAATATAAAATTATAATATTTCACAGATTAATAATAACAAATTGCCTAGGGCTTTCATATAACAGACTTAATTTACCCCAATTACAAAACTGTGAAAGAAGCAAAGTTTTATATTCTCCATTTTAACAATGAGAAAATGAGACATAGACAATATGTTTGTTAAAAATCACAAAACCAGAAAATTGTAAAACTGGGTTTAAGGCAGTTAGAAATGGTTACAAATCTAGTATTGTTTGCTCTAAATGAAGTTGTATGTCATAAAAGAGAAATAGAAGGCTGCCAAGAGATTATGTGATTTATGTCCCAATTGGTAAAAGTGATCTAGGACACTATTTATGTTTCAAATGTAATTTTGTTAAACTTGTAGCTATTCATCTTACCAACAAACTAGACTACAATATCAATTGAAATTACTCTTGTTCCTCCAGAGGACAGTGTATACTGCTTGAATAGTTATCTGAGCATCATGGTTTTCCTGGATCAATAATATATACTTGAAAGATCTCTCCACCACCTTTATTTTACAATTCTCCAAATTATTTTACAATTTAATAGCTGTGTAGTCTTGGATGCATTAACTAATCTTAACTTAAATTTTGAATCTTCAAATTAGACTATGCATTATCTACTACATAATGTGGATGTGGATAACAAGGAGTAATTGTAAACTGTTCATAACCCTAGCAACACTGCAATGATCACACTGGTGTAGCCTTAACTTACATTTTTTGAAAATGCTGCCTAATTCATTCTTGAAAGTGATAAATAAATTGAGAAAATATAGAGATAATATAGAATAATGGGAATTTTAAATTGAGAATTTGAGAAGTTAATTAAAAATAAAATTTAAGAGCATGTTAGAAAAGACAAACTATTATTAGTTCATCAGAATTTTCAGTAATTCAGAGATAATGAAAATGTGCAGAGAACTAGATCTCAATTGTATAAACCTTATCTCAGCTTTAATTTTTCTTTTCCTGCAAAGATGTGAAGTTCTGTGAAGGCAGGAGTTTGGGCCCATTTTTTAATTGCTGTGTCCCTGGGGCATGGCATAGCACATTTTGTATAGTAGATGAAGAGTAAGTATTTTTTAAAATAAATAGTCCTTCTAAAATAATTGAAAAAATATGGAATAAAATAGATATCTACACATCCAATGGTTGTTTCTTTGATTCATTTCCAATTGAAAGGAATGTCCTACCATTAGTCATTTTTTGGAAATAATTTTAAAAGGACCTGTATGAAATTTAAAATAAGGATTTAGCTAAAATATTTTTCTCAATATGTGGGGTATATTTATAATTCTATGTTCTCTAACATAGAACTAGCCTTAGATGATAGATGGCACCTTTTTATTTCTGCTTTGCTTGGACTTTGGAAAGAATTTTCATCTTATCTCAACATTGCATATTCGTCCTGAACTAATAAACACTGTCTAAACCATGAAACTACTAGGTTAGTCTAAAAGTATCTGTGGGGAATACAACAAAAAGTAAATATCAATGAATCAATGCCTCAACTTGAGGGCATAAATAATATTTAATTGAGACTCTTTGATGTTGTCTTCAATGATAGATGATATATCATATGCAATTAGGTTTCAGAGCTACAAACAATGTTTGGAAGAAAACATATTATAAATTCAAATTGGTCTTGGTCATCTAGAAATGGATCATAAATAAAAGTGATGTAATTAAATTACAAGGTTATTGTAAGAGAGAGAGAGAGAAAGACAGAGAGAGAGAGAGAGAGAGGAGAGAGAGAGAGAGAGAGAGAGAGAGAGAGAGAGAGAGAGAGAGAGAAAGAAAAGAGGAAGTGAACCAAACAGGACACAAATGGAATTCAACAAAAGCAACAAATACTATGCTATTTACAAAGCACTATCCTAGACACAGAGTAGAATTTGAAATGAATAAGCTATGGCACCAACCCTCAAGATTTTCTTTTTCATCTTCAGGGAGGAAGAACTAAACAACAAAATGAAATGCAAAATGCAACATAAAATGTTCTTAAGTGCAGAACCAGAGGCCGGCAAACCCAGTGGGGAACAGTTGTTGTAACTGAGAATGGTAACATGTGACCTTCCTCTCAACATCAGTGCACATAGCCATGTAATTATTATGCCTATGTCCTTACTCCAAACATATCCTATCCACTGATCCAAAGGCTTGGATATGCCCTTCTATCTCCACGCCAGTTATCAATGGGCAGATGTGATGAATGTTTATAATTTCACATTTCTTGAGCATTCAATTTGAATACAGTTTGAACTTGCTCATACCAAAAGGACAGCTTGGTTATCCTTAATACAATCTCCAGTTCTAGAACATCCCTCCCCAGTGCATTCAATCCAGGTATCTGCTGTATACTACTGCTCTCTGGTGACTGCTTTCCCATGGGACACCTGGATATAGCTTGCCTCACTGTCCCTAACAGCCTGCATGGACTGTGAGGATATGCCACAGAGATCACCTCTCCATTACTTCATGACCTCTACCACTGATGCCTGCTTGCCTTAAGCCCATTAATTAAAACTTCCTGCCAGAAAGTTGTCTGGATAGCACCCTACACTAAATGAAGGCAGTGGCCACAGTCCTTTTCTCTCCATAACTATACCTCCCTGACCACAGTGTATGTGGCCTCTGCAACCTGTACACCACTCAGGACCTGTAAATATAGAACCTGTTGAACTTCCATATTGTGTTCCTGTCATTGAAGCCAAGCCTGCCATTGATCAGACTTCTGATAATGAGGCTTCCCTGGAGGAACCTGTGCAGGTGGATCTTCTATGGCGCTCTTCTGACCAGACCTGGGGCAGCTGTTGGGGACAGTAGCTACAAGCTGAGTTAATGGAGACACTCCCAGAGTTTCATTTATAACAGCAAATAAGGGAAGAATAACATAATAAAGTGTGCTTACAGGTGTGTGTTCCTGGTGAATGGGTATGCAGTTACCCCAGCATGCAATTTGAACAAAGCTAACTCTCAAGAAGATTGAGATGGAAAAATGCTACTAAATATTATCTAAGAAGGAGAAAGAAAAGAGGTGAGGAAGCAAAGAACCTCAAGTCACTTGCTTTTTCTCCATTAATATACATTTTAATATTTTGTATGTGCTACTTATTAAATCACCATAGTTCAACTCTGCTACTCACCCCCATCATCATCAGATGCCTGAGAATATTCTCAGCCCCTCTGAGTCCTTGAGCATGGAATGAGGATTGATGGGCTTTGAACCATAGAGAGATCCAAAAGAGGAAAGCAAATTTGAAATGTCAACAACTTGAAAGTGAAAACAACTTCAGTTCAATTACTGGCCTAAGTTGGTGGAGAAACTCTCAGACTTTCATTCAAAACAGGGAGGAAGGAAAGAATTACACAAAAGAGTCCAATTCAGTTCTCAGTATGAGAAGCTCAAGGTGATATTTCCTATTTTTATGAGAATTTCACTGTTATCTGTAATAAGTAGATTTAACCTGAAACAGATATATTTCTTATAAGACAGAATTCGAGAGATAGCCATAATACCTAGTAGAAATAACAGAAAATGGAACAAGGAGAAAATGTTAGATAAGCATATCACACAAAGAGGTCTGGAGTCCATAGCTGTTAATAGTCATAAGAGAGATTTGGGGAAGAGATTGTTTGCCACTTTGCTCAGGCATGAGGAAATGACTAGATGATACCTCGAAGTCTCTAGCAAAACCATTATCTCTATGAGGAAAATATAGATGTGTTAAATAAGTTTTTACAGTAACAATTTATTCTTTATTATTGTTTCAGTTTTGACTTTACAATAACAAAATTCATTCCTTGGTTCCAAAAAATCTTACAAGTGTATTTTCCCTAAGTCACTTATGTTTGGACACTTAACAAGTCACTAGGGAGTTTGTGGATGAGAAAAGCAAAACCCTGACAGCCAGCCCATGTTTTTATAAAGAATGCCTACTGCCTTAAGGTCATAGGCTGTGAAGCTGTGGTTAGTAAAAGAAATTAGTCATGAAAACACAGCATAGCCCAGCAGGGATTTATTATCCATGAACCACTTCCATTTTTTTGTTTATTTAAAATGAGCTAGATTGTGAAAGTGTTGAAATTTTCTCCTGGCACATGACTTTAGGGGAGTACCCTCCTCTCCTCTTCAACACACCATGCTAATTAAGATTACTTGGAAGATGTGATCACTGTCCAAGGATTTCAACACTTGGAAAATTCCAACTGTGTGAATGAGAAAGTTACCACACCTGTAACTGAATATTCAGTTCTGTTTTCTGGAAATCAGAACATGTATTCTGAGTTTTAGATAAAAGTAGATCTGCCTTCCCAAACATGAATAAGAGATAGTCCATTTTGTCAAAACAGGCTTATTCTTAATTATGAATCCTAAACGGGAGAACTTAGAAAACATGCTCAGAATTCTTCAAATATATAATATTGAAATTCCTGCAATACACTTAACATAGTAATAAGTTTTGAAGGAACTTAATAAAAAGGCTTTCAGAATAAGTTTAAAATAACTTGAATTTGTAGTCCATTTATTTCTTTCCCATTTAATACTTTCTATGGTTCAAGCACATCTTGTTTCCCAAAGTGCACATGTGTCTCTGTATATTTGTCACTTCAAAACATTTCAAAGGCATACTTAGGGAATGAGCACCTGACTTCAGAGTGTTTTGTTAAGGAGCTGATATGTTATCACCTTAAATCAGAGATCCATTTGCTATTCTGTAAAAGAAACTATCAACTGTAACTACAATAAGAAATTTGAAGGTCTAATTTATCTTGACATTAGACAGAGTAATTTTGTTTTATTTTTATCAGAAGGCATCTCCCATTACCAAATTGCTCTCTCACTTGGGAGGTATGTTCTGCTAAAGTCCAGAGATTATTATAGATTCTATTAAGGTGATAATATTAAATCAGGAACACCTGTGGGAATAAGTTCATATGAAATCTCCATTTGAACTAAGGCTAGGATGCCTGAGGTCATGAAAAAACTAAAAGAAAAGGGGAATTAAAGTGAAGAAAAAACCTTTTGCAGAGGAAATTGAGATGTATAAATGTATAATTCAAGATGATTTATTCTAACATTCTTTCAGACACGGTAGAATACATCAATAAATCCAGATATATTAATATAGTACACTAAATACTCTATACAATGGAGAATAACCTGATGATATACGTGCAATGTGTATGACTCTCAGAGACAAAACCTTGAATTAAAGAAACTAGAGACAAAAGAGAGTAGTCTATTATTTCACTCATATGAAGACCAAAAAGAGATGAAAGCAATTAAATAACAGAATTCAGAAATAGTGATTTCTTTGAGAGAATGATGACTAGATGGAAGCCATCCTGATAACCTCTCCCCCTACACACACACACACACACACACACACACACACACACGTCTATCTTAAAACTATCTGAGAGCCAAGTTTGGCAGGCGAACTTTAATGTGGCCTCCTTTGGTTCCCATTTATCACTATTTTTGTTCTTGCATATTTCTCTCCTGGAGTGCAATCTAGTGACTTTATTTGCAATGAACAGAATACAGCAAATCATTTCCATGGCTTGATTACATAAGATGGTGACTGCTATCTTATGAGGAGTCTCAATGTCTTGCTAGCTTTCTTTGATAAAACAAATTGCTATACTGTAGAAGCTCGTTTGACAAGGCACTGAAGTCAGCCTCCACCTCCTTTCAATGAAGGAAATAAGGCATTTAAGTCCATGCCCAGATTCTTATCCCTTAGAAACTGTGAGATAATAAATAAGTTGTTTTGAGATAACATATATTGGGGTATTAAATATGTACCAATAGATAATACAAGTAAAGTATGTCCATAGGCCAAGTTAGCTAATGAACTGTCAGTTCCAGATAATTCAAAAATACTTTGCAGTATGAAGTTGGCCATTTAAAGTTCCTTTTTTTTTTCTGGAATTGTTACAGTTTGCATGTGTGGTGTCCCCAAAAACTCATGTGCAAGACAATGCAAAAATGTTAAAAGTGATATGATTGGATTATGAGTGTTGTGATAAAATTGGTGGGTTAATCCACTGATATGGATTAACTGGGTGGTAACTGTAGGCAGATCAGGTGTGGCTGGAGGAGGTAGGTCACTGGGGGGTTTCTTTGGGCTTTGTATTTTGTTCCTGGTGAGCAGAACTCTCTTGTTGCTTCCTGATTGCCATGTTCTGAGCTGATTTTTCTCTGCCATTCTTTCTTTCATGATGTTCTGCCTCACTTTGGTCCCAAGAACAATGGACCTGAAACTGTCTGTGTAGTGAAACCTCTGAAAAAACTTCATTTTTCAATTGTTATTGTCAGGTCTTTTGGTTACAGTGACAAAAAAATGATGACTTAAAGAGAAATTGGTATGAAAAAGTAGGGTCTTTGCTATGACTAACTTGAATATATGGATCAGAAGCTTTTGGAGCTTTTTGGAATTTGTGGGACTCATTTTGAAACATTTTGAGATATGAGATAGAAAATCTTTGTAATACTGTAAACAGAGCTAAATGAATGATTGTATTGCATGTTCAGAGTACCAGATCATCAGGAATGTCAACAGTAAAGACTATGTTCATGAGGTTTCAGAAGATGAGGATTCTATTTGAAATTGGGTTAGAGGTCATTCATGTTATATTATGGTAAAAAGTTGTCTAAATTTTATCTATGTATTGAGACTTTCTGCAAGGTTAATTTACAGGTCATGAACTGATTAATCAGGTGGAAGAAATTTCAAGGGATCAGCATTCATGTGGTCGCATGGATATTGCTGGCATCTTTTAGCCAAGTTTACTGTGATAAACAATAGCAGGGAAAAGAGAAGAAAGTTTTGACAAACCTGAAATTTGGCCATAAAATATCCAGTAAAACTGGGATTAAGGAAGGTTAAAGAGATTATAGCTACTAAAGAAATGCTAAATACTTTACACAGAAATGATAGGAAATATTACCTGAGGACATATTATGAATTGACAACATCATACCCATCTCAGACTCAAGGGTAGAATATAAAAATTCCTTGAGAAGAGACCATAGCAGCACACTGCTTTAAGGAGTTTTTCACCATGTTCAGCTGTCTAGGAATTCAGGGGCTGCTGCAGCTGTAGTCCAGGATAATTGGTTACTACTTGAAGTGACAACAGACCTTGGCAGTAACCATGTTATGTTGATTTTGTAGGAATGCAACATGCTGGAGTTAGGGGTCATGGAGGCTTCCACCAAGATTTCAAAAGGAGGCCTGAGAGGTCAAAGTGCAGCAGGGTCAGAGTCCCTGGTGGCAAACCCTGAGAGATGTGGAGCAAAGATGTGGAGCATCATATGGAGATGTGAGGAGGAAGCTGAAACTGCAATAGAGACCCACCAAGATTAAGAGATGCCAGTAACACGGGACATCTGCTGAGGGAAGCTGCAAGAACTGAGCAGAGGTAAACCAAGAGAAAAGCCATGTAGGCTGCAACTAACAAGATCATGAGGTGAAGCTATACAAGCCCTTTGGAGAGAACATATCAATACCATGGAATTCCAGATGCTGAACATGAAGCCACAAGACTTGTTTGTCCAGCTGGATTTTGGTGTTATGTTGGTCCCATATACTCTTTCTATGTCCCTATTTTTCCCTTGTGAAATGGAAATGTTTATTCTTTGCCATTCTATTGTATATATGTAACTTGCTTTTGATTTTTATGGAGGGTCATGCTGAGACTTTGTTTTGTGTCTCAGGAGACATTGAACTTGGACATTTGGATAATGATAAAACTGTAAAGACTATGGGCTCTTGGAAATGGACTAGAAATATTTTGAATTGTGAAATGGGCATGAGCTTTTAGGGGACAGGGTGTGTGATATCCTCAAAAGGTCATGTGTGACATAATGCCAGAACATTCAGAGGTAAGGTCATTAGATTATGAGAATTGAAACTTAATTGGTACAAATTAACTCTGTGGTTATTACAGGCAGTAAGCATGTTGGTGGAGGAGGTAAGTCATTGGGAGGGTGACTTTAGGATTTATAGTTTGTCTCTGATGGGAGAATGTCTCCTCTCTGATTCTTGTTGCCATGTCCTGAACTGCTTTCCTCTGCCATGCCTTCCTGTCACGACAGCTGTCCCACCTCGGGCACAGAGCTTGGAGAAAACCCATCTGTGGACTGAGACCTCTGGAACCATGAGCACCAAATTAAACTTTTCTTCTGCTAATTGTTCCTGTCAGATCTTTTGGTTACAGTGATGAAAAATCTGACCAAAACAGGGATAATGTTCTATTAGCAATAGGTGTGCAAATATTCATATGTTGGGTTTACCTTGGACAATGGAATTTCCCAGTTTGAGGGACTTTCAGTTCCAAAACCTGGACAGAGCAGCAACCAGGAGAGTTGGTCCTTCTAACTATTGGCTCTGAAATAATTTTAACTATGTATTTTGTTCTTTAAACTTAACAGGGCCTGAATATTTGTTATATGAATGCATATTTCAAATAAACATTTCTAAAAAACATTTCTGATATAATCTTGAGATTTAGTAGAGAAAACTATACAGATTCTTATTCTTTATTCTCTGTTTTATCTGTCTTTTGCTCTTCACAAAACCAATGTTTGAGAAATAAGTTGTGATGTTTTAGTAAAATAAATTCCCCAGGCTCTATTTTAGAGGATCTGTCTGAACATAATGCTGTTGATGGTGGAGCCTTGCTGAGACTTCATGAGTTAAGGGAAGGTCAGTTTTCACTCACACTGTCATCAGGAGTCAGTCTCACTGAAACAATTCCCATGACAATGACAGTTAAAGAGGAAGGAAGAAAACAATTTTATCTCAGAATGATTGGCCTTATACAGGAAGTGGTATCTTTTAACTATAAAACTTTTGGGACCAAGAGGTAGTCACTTCCTCAGAATCACTCTCCTTTAACATTCAACCTAATGTGCTCTCTCTCTCTCTCTCTCTCTCTCTCTCACACACACACACACACACACACACACACACACACAAACACACAGATACCTCTCTTTAACTCCACCTATCTCTTTTCTGCATGTTACAAATATTGCACATGTATTCTTGAAAATGAACAGCAAAAGTTAATCATTCAATGAATGGCTTACATATTTCTTTATATTTAAAGGAAATACAAGGTGAAATCATAAATTAATGATTTGGAATTTGTTTTAACCTTTTATACATATATGAGTTCCTCTATTTTTCAAAACGTGTAGTATGTGTAATTAAGTACATTGAAGCTGATATATGTCTGGGAGAATAAAGTTGAAGTCTCCATGAATCAGGTAATTAGATAGTCCTTAGGCTTTATTTTCTGAAGTTATTCATCCCATTATCCTGAAGACTAATAACTACTGCTTTTATCTCAATACTTTGGGTTATGTTACTATAAACCCTAGAAAATTAGAAAACTCTGTTAAAATGCAATTAGATCACTCAGAAGAGAATTCACATTTAGCAATTAGCATTCATTCACCCAATAGCATGGAGAAATTAATCATGAATTTCCTATTCATACCCTAGAAGGGAGCAATACTGGAAGATAAGAGCAGCGCAATTGCTGAGAAGAAAAAATGTGAAGCGTATGTGGCTTTGTTGCTGGAGTAGTAAATGAGAAACCTAAAGCGCCTGGGAACTGTTGTGGATGGGGGGAAGTCGTGAATATCAAAAATGAGCTGCTTGCATTGTTTTGTAACTGAGTTTTAAGCTTTATTAATACTATTCCTCAGATTAATTTTCTATGACTTTGGAGACATTGCAGCATGGTTTAGAAAGCAGAGATATAAATGAGTTCACACATAGGGGTTGAGGTCTCCTTAAATATGGTTTAATATTTCACCACATGTTCATAACACCTTTTAAATATGCATACACCCTCTGCTTTTCCTTGCTTTTAACCAAGCACCCCTTTCTCTAATCTTTACAGAATCTGGTGAAAGAAAATCACTTCCCTGTCTGGACTACATTTTTAGAGCCCTGAAGTGCTGAGAGTTAACATAGCTTTAAACTACTTGGAACTGAAGAAATTAAAAAGCAAAGTGACAGCTTCACTCCAGCAGGAACATGTCTAGAATAACTTAAAATATAATGATAATAGCTTCTGAGTAACTTCTGTTACAGACTGCTTAACTGTATCTAGCATAAAGACATCCACATAGCTCACATCTGTCCTGCTTGATGATGGTAAACCATTACCATCACTGTTAAAGATGCAATGGATAATGCTCAATTGTGCAGTGTCTGGTGTCATTGAAGCTTCAATGTCCATATCTGTCACTGTGTAACTTTGTAATCTTAGGAAAATCAGCTAACTTCTCAATCTCCTCAGCTATCAAAATAACCCCATCCATTGTGAAAACTAAATTGAATAAGATGGCACCTGGAAGGAGCTTTCAGTTGGAAAAAAATGACTGGTTAGAGGGTGGTTTGTGGGAAATAAATGTGCTCTTCTCAAAGCCTGACAGATATAATCTTGACTAGAAAGATAAAGAAGAGACAAAGAAATGTGTTACATTAGAAATTATAATGCCAAAAGAATAATGAGTACAGTTATGGTACATGGAGCTGAAAATTAAACAGATAAATCTACTAATTTTTCTGGAGAACTAAACTACCAATCGTACCACCAGCTGAGGCCATCAGAAACTGTGATTGAAAATATTTAAAATTTAAAACAACCACTGGGCCACCAATTTTTTAAGAGCAGGAATCTGGCTTTGAAAACTGATCAGTCCCCAAGGAGCATGTTACTTGCATAGACACTTCATATGTGGCAAATATGAGGATGGAAAGGAAAATATCACCAAAACTGAACAAGGAACTAAGAAACTACTGCTAGGGCCTGGAGGCAGATGCTTAGCAGAAGCATTTCCCAGGCCCAGGATGCTAGTATGGGTCTACCTTTCAGGACTTCAAAGTTTGGAAGAACAAGTGTCTTACTGTATTTCTCTGATTCTTCCCCATTCCCACTCAGAGTACTTGTTATATTTCTCTGCTCCTGTTACATCATTATATTTCAGGTATGCTGAGGGCAGCGTTACTAGCCTTTCTAGTCCAGAGCTCTCGGGCTTGAGATAACCCCTATCTGAGCCTAAATTTCACATACTGACCATTACTTCCTTCAACAGAGAATGCCATAAGTTACCCAAAGATCCTGAAATTTGATCTTGATACTGTGCCTAAATGGAGCCTTTGTCTTTCCTTTGATAAGACAATAGTTGCCTTAATCCCCCCCAAAGAAAACAAAGCAATGATCAGTAGGGAAATATTAGTTCAATTAGTTATGCAGATCTTCCAAATTTCTTTATATAGTATCTTAACATATTCTTTAATATCCTCACCCAGCTCATTGGATAAGTGTGTATTGAGACACTGTCCAGATCTCAATGGCAATATAAGTGATTTAAAGTTTCAATTTTTGCTTAGAAGCTCGAGCTCAGTCATTGAAAACAATCACTGACAGCTATTTCTCTTGAAATAGTAGACTTGGATCATTTATTTTCAAGAAAATATCTGCCAAATACACAAGTCTAAATAACCATAGTTCATCCTTTCAGGAAAAAAAAATGAAGTTTCCTGAAAAAGTTATCTGCTTGACTTCACAGCTCAATCACACAGATGCTTTTTGACAAGATAACTTTTGAGATTAAACATGTAACAGAAATTATCCATGTGGTTTTTGTTTTCAATTTCATCAAAATAATACTGAAAAGATAAAATCAAGGATCAAGATTCAATGGAATTTAAACGTCTTGATACTTGATGAAGTGAAATTGGCTTCTTTATTGTCCTGTATACTGAATTATCAAAAATCAAGTGTTAGACCAAACTGGGAATTCTAAAGGATACCAGCCAGCCAGACAGTTAAAATGGGGCACTATCTTGCCTCCTTTCTCAAGACATGGAATTGTTTGCCTATTAGAGATGGTCATAAAGACCAAGCTGTCCACAGCTCTGTTCCTAAGGTGACTAAGCTACTCTGGGTTACTAGGGAAAGCTGCTGATGGGATAGTTGCTTGTTACTTGCTCTGTGGGTGGTTATACACATCTCCATTATGAGAATTTTTCAGTTAGAATATGTACATAAAATTTGTCCCTAATTTTAGCTTCTGTGATCAGAAATACTACCTTAGACATGGAAGACATTCAGGTCAGTTTCAACTCACTGGACAGGGTTATTTTTGATGATGGAATTAGCCCAAACTTCTTTTCAGACTGATCAGCATTTTGTGCAATTATTAACACATCCTGTTGTTTCTGGATTAGGAATCAACCAAGTGGTGCACAGTGGCACACACCTGTAATCCCAGGAGCTCAGGAGGCTGAGGAAAGAGAATTTCAAGTACAAAGCCAGCCTTAGTAACTGAGCAAGGCCCTAAGCAACTTAGTGAGACCCAGTGTCTAAATAAAAAAATTTAAAAGGGCTAATAATGTGGCTCAGTAGTTAAGCTCCCCTGGGTTCAATTCCTGGTACCAAAAAAATATGTGTGTATATTTATATCATTCTTATATATATACCATCTGGCTTTCTAAGGCAGGCTCTGAAAGTTTATGGCATTTGTTCAGCTGAGTGGGTTTATGATCCTGGAGGCCATGATCCAGGTCAACTCTGCAAATTGGTTGCATTTTGCTGCTTGGTGTCATGTTGGTGGAAGCTTTAATTAAATGCTGTATGAACAATGCTAAATAAGTTTTGTCCCATATCTTTGTCAATCAGATTAATTATTATGGCCAGTAGAACTGCAGATTTATAGGGAAATTAACCATAGAAACAATGGGTATTGCAACAAGGGAAATAATTGGTAGTAATTGTATTATTCTCTCTTTGAAGCTTTGCTTCAGATTTTCTGAGTGAGCACTAATGTCCCTTTGTTCCAGACTATCTTTTCAAGTATGTTTTTGTAGTGCAAGATCTTGAAGGACAGAGTCAGTGACTCCCTTTGGAAATAAAAGAATCAGGTTTCTTAAGCTCAGTATTTCTCTCCTGTAATGTAAACAGTGTGCAAGTGTCAGCCGGCCTTCTTTGCATTATAAATAGAGACAACAGAAACCAGTCCAAAGGAAGGCTATTACTGCTATTACTGCACTTACTGCTATTGCTCAGAGTTTGTTTCTGATCCATTACTTTTATATCTCTCATCATTAAAACTACAATGGGCTAACATGTTAGGCTGTTCGTGTTGGATGAGTATCTGACTTGTCACGGGTTGTGACTGCTATTTGATGGGGCAAAATTGGTGTTAGTTGGTAGGGCAAATCATAATCACCTCAAAATAAGTCATGTAACATGAAATAATGTTTGTTGATTTTTATCACATTTTTATTACAATTGGATGAATTCACATACACATGCATTGAAACAAAATCATCTCCATATGTTATATATGTATAATCATTCACACTTTATCAGTTATTATAGCCTTCTTTGGTCTTTCCTGACCTTTTTAAAAATTCTTCATCAATGAACTATTAAAGAAAATGTTAAAATCTCCCAAAGTCAGTGTACTTACATAGTACAATTTATAATTATGACTATCTTGTTTCATTTTTGACCTGATATAATATGCATATAAGACTTTAAAACTTCCACATTTCACTAGTGAATGGAAACTTTTGTCCTTATGTAGTGACTATATTTATTTCTTGCTTTTAACTCTAAACTTTGTATGAAAAATTATTGCTAGTGAATATAAAAAACAATAGGCATATATGTTTGTACATTTCTGTGTATAAAATAGTTTTACTTTCAAAATTAATTTATCCTCATAGATATGTTTGTGTAATCATCATATTGTATCCTTGTTGTTATATTTAATTATCATCAGACATATTTGCTTCTGGAGTCATTTAGTTGATATTATTACAAATTTGTTTGGAATTATTTCTAAATTTTTTTTCTGTACTTTTAATATTTGGTCTTTTTCTCCAGTTTTTTTTAATTGTGCCTTACTTTCTTTGTAGTTGGTTAAACATTTATTTCTATGTTTATTATTTTCTCTCCTAGTTTATGTGCTCACATTTATTTCTATTTTTTAAACTTGGTTGTACTAAACATTTAAAATACATACTTCATTTATCAATATTTAATAATAATAATAATATTTTTACCCTTTATCTTATCACTTCAAGAATGTTAGAGCACCTCAATGTTATTCAAATCCCAAATCACATTTTCTTTTTACAGTTATTTCCTATTGAAAGCTTATAGGACTTATTTTAACTGTTTTGTACAGAAATGCTTGCATATCCCTTATTTTTTTATTTCTATGTTCCTTTCTTAGCACTGTTTTCTGTACCTTATATATCATACTGACATACCCCTCTTTCTTTTCTCTTTCTTCCTTTTTTCTGAATTATATCTCTTAGTATTTTCATTATTCAGGTTCTATTGCTGACAATTCTGGTTATTTTTTAGTTTCTTCAATTTTTTTTTATTTTTTGCTGTTGTGAACTTTATAGGTTGAATATTTTTCCTTTTTAAATTTTAATTTGTTATATATGACAGCAGAATGCATTATAATTCATATTACACATAAAAAGTACATTTTTTCATATCTATGGTTGTATATAAAGTATATTCACACCATTCGTGTCTTCATACATGTACTCAGGGTAATGATATCCATCTCATTTCACCATCTTTTTCACTCCTTTGCCACCCTTTGGTTTAATTCCATTAGAGTTCATCTAATCTTCCCATGCTCCCTCTCTCAAACCCACTGTGAATCAGCCTCCTTATATCAGAGAAAATGTTCGGCATTTGGTTTTTTGGTATTGGTTAAATTCACTTAACATTATATTCTCCAACTCCATCCATTTACCTGCAAATACTATGATTTTATTCTCTTTTAATGCTGAGTAATATTCTATTGTGTATATCTACCACATTTTCTTTATCTGTTCATCTACTGAGGGGCATCTAGGTTGGTTCCACAGTTTAGCTATTGTGAATTGTGCTGCTATAAACACTGATGTGGCTGTGTCCTTGTAGTATGCTGTTTTTAAGTCCTTTGGGTATAGACCAAGGAGTGGGATAATTAGGTTAAATGGTGGTTCCATTCCAAGCTTTCCAAGGAATCTCCACACTGCTTTCCATATTGGCTTCACCAATTTGCTGTCCTGCTAGCAATGCATGAAAGTGCTATTTTCTCTACATCCTCACCAACACTTGTTGTTTTGGTTCTTAATAGTTGCAATTCTGACTGGAGTGAGATTAAATCTTAGTTTTGATTTACCTTTCTCTAATTGCTAGAGAGGTTAAACATTTTTGAGAGGTGTCTGTTCAAGTCCTTGACCCATTTGTTGATTGGGCTATTTTTTTTTATTGATTTTTAGCTTTTTGAGTTCTTTATATACCTCTATCTGCTGTGCAAGTGGCAAAAATTTGCTCCCAAGAAGTAGGCTCTCTATTCACCTGATTTTTTTTCTGAGATTTTTTTTTATTTGAATCCATTCCATTTATTGATTCTTGATTTTAATTCTTGTGCTATAGGAGTCATATTAAGAAATTTGGGGCCTAATCTGAAAATGATGGAGATTTGGGCCTACTTTTTCTTCTAATAGGCACAATGTCTCTGGTTTAATTCCGAGGTCCTTGATCGACTTTGAGTTGAGTTTTGTGCCTGGTGAGAGATAGGGGTTTAATTTCATTTTGTTGCATAAGGATTTTCAGTTTTCCCAGCACTATTTGTTAAAGAGGCTATCTTTTCTCCAATGTATGTTTTTGGCGCCTTTGTCTAATATAAGATAACTGTAATTATGTGGGTTATTCTCTGTGTCCTATACTCTGTACCACTGGTCTACCAGTCTATTTTGGTGCCAATACCATGCTGTTTTGTTACTATTGCTCTGTAGTATAGTTTAAGTTCTGGTATAGTGATGACACCTGCTTCACTCTACTTGCTGAGCATTAGTTTAGCTATTCTGAGTCTCCTATTTTCCCAGATGAATTTCATGACTTCTTTTTCTATTTCTATGAGGAATGTCATTGGGATTTTGATTGAAATTGCATTAAATTGTATAGTGCTTTTGGTACTATGATCATTTTGACAATATTAATTCTGCCTATCTAAGAACAAGGGAGATCTTTCCATCCTCTAAGGTTTTCTTTAATTTCTTTCTTTAGTGTTCTGTAGATTTAGTTGTAAGAGGTCTTTCACATCTTTTGCTAAATTGATTCCCAAGTATTTTATTTTATTTTTCGAGGCTATTGTAAATGGGTTAGTTTTACTGATTTCCCTTTCAGAGAATTTGTCACTGATATACAGAAATGCCTTTGATTTATGGGTGTTGATTTTATATCCTGTTACTTTGCTGAATTCATTTACTAGTTCTAGAAGTTTTCTGGTGGAATTTTTTGGGTCTTCAAGGTATAGAATCCTATCATCAGGAAATAGTGTTAATTTGAGTTCTTCTTTTCCTATCTGCATCACTTTAATTTTTTCATCTGTCTAATTGCTCTGGCCAGTGTTTCAAGAAATATGTTAAATAAAGGTGATGAAAGAGGCCAACTCTGCCTTCAGTTTTTCTCCATTTAGAATAATGTTGGTCTGGGGCTTAGCATAGATAGCCTTTATGATATTGAGATATGTTCCTGTTATACCTAGTTTCTCTTGTGTTTTGAACATGTATGGCTGCTGTATTTTGTTAAAATTTTTCTGCATAACTCACTTGAAGCAAAGTGTGAAAGATGATATATCAAGAACTATGTAATGTTTTGAACAACCAACAATAAAAAAAAAAAAAAAATCTAATATAAAAAAAAAATTTTTCTGCATCTTTTGAGACAATCATATGATTCTTTTCTTTAAGTGATGATGTGATGAATTACATTTATTGATTTTCGTATGTTGAACCAACCTTGCATCCCTGGGATGAATCCAAGTTGATCATAGTGCACGATCTTTTTGATATGTTTTTGTATTCGATTTGCCAGAATTTTATTGAGAATTTTTGCATCTATGTTCATTAGACATATTGGTCTGAAGTGTTCTTCTTTGATGTGTCTTTGCCTTGTTTTGGAATCAGATTGATATTGGCCTCATAGAATGAGTTTGAAACTGCTCCCTCTTTTTTCTATTTCATGAAATAATCTATAGAGTATAGGTATTAGCTCTTCTTTATAGGTCTTGCAGAACTCTGCTGTATATCCATCTCATACTGGGCTTTTCTTGGTTTGTAGGCTTCTGATAGCATCTTCTGTTTCATCACTTGAAATTGATCTGTTTAAATTTTGGCTATCATCCTGATTCAATATGGGCAAATCATGTGACTCTAGAAATTTGTCAATGCCTTTGATACTCTATTTTATTGGAGTACAAGTTTTCAAAATGATTTCTAATTATCTTCTGTATCTCTGTAGTGTCTGTTGTGATATTTCCTTTTTCATCATGTATGTTAGTTATTTGAGTTTTCACTCTCCTTCTTTGGCATGGCTGAGAGTCTGTCAATTTTATTTATTTATTTATTTTTGAAGAATCAACTTTTTGTTTTGTCAATTTTTTAATTGTTTCCTTTGTTTCAATTTCATTGATTTTAACTCTGATTTTAATTATTTCCTGTCTTCTACTGCTTTTGGTATTGATTTGTTCTAATTTTTCTAGGGATTTGAGATGTAATATTAAGGCATTTATTTGTAGACCTTTTCTTGTTTTAAGGAGTAAACTCCATGCAATCAACTTTCCTCTCAGTACTGCCTTCATAGTGTCCCAGAGATTTCGATATGTTGTACTAGTGTTCTTATTTACCTCTAAGAATTTTTAATCTCCTCCTTGATGTCTTTTGAAACTCATTGTTCATTCAGTAGCATATTATTTAGCCTCCAGGTGTTGAAGTAGTTTATATTTTTTTATTTTATCATTGATTTCTAATTTCATTCTATTGTGATCTGACAGAATGCAAGGTAGTATCTCTACTTTTTTTTAAATTTGTTGAGTTGCTTTGTAACATAATATATACTCTATTTTAGAGAAAGACCCATGTGCTGCTGAAAAGAAAGGGTATTTGCTTTTTGAAGGATGATATATTCTATATATGTCAGTTAAGTCTAAGTTATTGATTGTATTATTGAGTTCTGTAGTTTCTTTGTTCAGCTTTTGTTTGGAAGATCTATCCAGTGGTGAAAGAGATGTATTAAAGTCACTCAAATTATTGTGTTCTGGTCTATTTGACTCTTGAACTTCAGAAGAGTTTGTTTGATGAACATAGATGCTCCATCATTTGGGGCATATATATTTATAATTGTTATGTCGTTTTGTTGTATGGTTCCCTTGAGCAGTATAAAATGTCCTTCTTTGTTCCTTTTGATTGACTTTAGCTTAAAAACTACCTTATTTGATATGAAGATGTAAAACCCTGCTTATTTCTGCAGTCCATGTGAATGGTATGATTTTTCCCAACGTTTACCTTCAGTTCTATGAAAGTCGTTTCCTATGAGATGAGTCTCTTGGAGCAGCATATTGTTGAGTCTTTTTTTTTTTTCTTTTTTATCCAATCATCTAGACTAAGTCTTTGGTGAGTTTAGGCCATTAACATTCATGATTATTATTGAGACATGATTTATATTCCCAGCCATTATTTTTTATTTTAGTTATTTAACTTGACTTGGTTTCTCCTTTGATTAGTTTTCCTTTAGTATAATACCTCCCTCTGATGATTTTCACTGTTGATTCTTATTTCTTCATAGAATATTTTACTAAGGATGTTCTGTAGTTCATGTTTCCTAGCTGTAAATTCTTTTAACTTTTGCTTATCATTGAAAGTTTTTATTTCATAAACAAATCTAAAGCTTGATTTTGATGGATACAAAATTCTTGGTTGGCATCCATTTTCTTTCAGTGCTTGATATATGTTGTTCCAGGAACTTCTAGCTTCCAAAATTTTATTGCTATATGTTAAGGGCAAAATATTAAATGATTTAAATTATAGTAAAATTGTACTTAAATATGATCTTTATGAATAAAATGAAAGTGACTACACTTAATATTAAAGTCCTTCAGAAATATTTGCCTAATCACTCTGTAAACCTTATTTTAAATTTGGAATGTAGAAGAAATGTAGGCAATATATTAACACAAGATTTTAGGGCATTCATTCAGTCAGCCATAGCTTAGCATTTATTGTTTATTCTAGGATACTGCTAAGTTGATTTAGTTATTACATGTAAGATAGTGTTATTTTCATTGCTATGGCTGTGGTCTCCAATTTGTAGATGATTAGAATAAATACATATATATTTTGAAAAACTAATAATTAAGATATAAAATTAACCAAAATATAATGGTTCCTATGTGTTAGTAACTTTTGAAAAAGTACTGTTTGCATAGTCTCCATCAAGTGACTGATCTTGTTACTTATAGATGATGACTCCATTGTAAAATCTGAGACAATTTGGGAAGATGGGTAATTAACATTTTAATCAGTAATTAATATATGAAACTTTGGTTAAAACACAAGGATCCTACTCTTACCTAATTTGTATGAAAATCGTCTTCTATAAATGGTTATAAAAATATCTATTTTCATTGAGGATTTCACAGATGATATTAAATTCCCTCCAAACTACAGACCCACTTGTATCAAGGTAATTACTTGTACGTGGGAAATTTCAATATTCCATTTTAATTTCTTATGTGCATACAGCCTGTGTAGATTTCAGATAAAAGATACATGATGGAAGAAACACAGATGGATATATCAATATAATAGATAAATTATACATATGCACATTTATATATAGATAGAAAAAGTTGAAAGATTAGAAGGATTTCTGTGTCCTCTATTCTGTACCATTGGTCCACCCACCTGTTTTGGTACCAGTACCATGCTGTTTTTGTTACTATTGCTCTGTAGTATAGTTTGAAGTCTGGTATATGTTATATATACCGCCTGATTCACACTTCCTGCTTAGCATTGTTTTTGCTATTCTGGGTCTTTTGTTTTTCCATATGAATTTCATGATTGCTTTCTCTATTTCTACAAGAAATGCCGTTGGGATTTTGATTGGCATTGCATTAAACCTATAGAGAACTTTTGGTAATATCGCCATTTTGATGATGTTAGTTCTGCCTATCCATGAACAGGGTCTATTTTTCCATCTTCTAAGATCTTCTTCTATTTCTCTCTTTAGGGTTCTGTAGTTTTCATTGTATAAGTCTTTCACCTCTTTTGTTAGGTTGATTCCCAAGTATTTTATTTTTTTTGAAGATATTGTGAATGGAGTGGTTGTCCTCATTTCCATTTCAGAGGATTTGTAGCTGATATACAGGAATGCCTTTGATTTATGCGTGTTGATTTTATATCCTGCCACTTTGCTGAATTCATTTATTAGCTCTAATAGTTTCTTTGTAGAGCCTTTTGGGTCTGCTAGGTATAGAATCATGTCATCTGCAAATAGTGATAATTTAAGTTCTTCTTTTCCTATTTTGATGCCTTTAATTTCTTCCGTCTGTCTAATTGCTCTGGCCAGTGTTTCGAGAACTATGGTACAGAATAGAGGACACAGAAACCAATCCACAAAACTACAACTACCTTATATTTGATAAAGGGGCTAAAAGCATGCAATGGAGGAAGGATAGCATCTTCAACAAATGGTGCTGGGAAAACTGGAAATCCATATGCAACAAAATGAAACTGAATCCCTTTCTCTCGCCATGCACAAAAGTTAATTCAAAATGGATCAAGGAGCTTGATATCAAATCAGAGACACGCCGTCTGATAGAAGAAAAAGTTGGCTACGATCTACATACTGTGGGGTCGGGCTCCAAATTCCTCAATAGGACACCCATAGCACAAAAGTTAATAACTAGAATCAACAAATGGGACTTACTCAAACTAAAAAGTTTTTTCTCAGCAAAAGATACAATAAGAGAGGTAAATAGAGAGCCTACATCCTGGGAATAAATCTTTACTCCTCACACTTCAGATAGAGCCCTAATATCCAGAGTATACAAAGAACTCAAAAAATTAGACAATAAGAGAACAAACAACCCAATCAACAAATGGGCCAAGGACCTGAACAGACACTTCTCAGAGGAGGACATACAATCAATCAACAAGTACATGAAAATATGCTCACCATCTCTAGCAGTCAGAGAAATGCAAATCAAAACCACCCTAAGATACCATCTCACTTCAGTAAGATTGGCAGCCATTCTGAAGTCAAACAACAACAAGTGCTGGCGAGGATGTGGGGAAAAGGGTACACTTGTACATTGCTGGTGGGTCTGCAAATTGGTGCAGCCAATTTGGAAAGCAGTATGGAGATTTCTTGGAAAGCTGGGAATGGAGCCACCATTTGACCCAGCTATTCCCTTTCTCGGTCTATTCCCTAGAGACCTAAAAAGAGCATGCTACAGGGACACTGCTACATCGATGTTCATAGCAGCACAATTCACAATAGCTAGACTGTGGAACCAACCTAGATGCCCTTCAATGGATGAATGGATAAAAAAAATGTGGCATTTATACACAATGGAGTATTACTCTGCATTAAAAAATGACAAAATCATAGAATTTGCAGGGAAATGGATGGCATTAGAGCAGGTTATGCTAAGTGAAGCTAGCCAATCCCTAAAAAACAAATGCCAAATGTCTTCTTTGATATAAGGAGAGTAACTAAGAACAGAGTAGGGTCGAAGAGCATGAGAAGAAGATTAACATTAAACAGGGGTGAGAGGTGGGAGGGAAAGGGAGAGAGAAGGGAAAATGCATGGAAATGGAAGGAGACCCTCAGAGTTATACAAAAGTACATACAAGAGGAAGTGAGGGGAAGGGGAAAAATAATATAAGGGGGACAAACGAATGTCAGTAGAGGGAGCAGAGAGAGAAGAGGGGAGGGGAGGGGAGGGGAGGGGAGGGGGGATAGTAGAGGATAGGAAAGGCAGCAGAATACAACAGACACTAGTATGGCAATATGTAAATCAATGGATGTGTAACTGATGTGATTCTTCAATCTGTATATGGGGTAAAAATGGGAGCTCATAACCCACTTGAATCAAGTTGTGAAATATGATATATCAAGAACTATGTAATGTTTTGAACAGCCAACAATAAAAAATTAAAAAAAAAAGAAAGATTAGAAGGAGATTTAAGAGAGCCCTATGATAACATTATAATCTCAAAAGGAAATGAAATAAAATGCCAAGAACTTAAGCTTTCAAAGTTATAGAACAAATTCCATTTTTAATATTAAATGCCATCTGTCTCTTCCTTCCCACTCCTTTTCTGGGCAGTGAATCTTTCACATATGAAAACTGTGGACTCAAGCAGCATATCTGCAACTTATTTCCTCATGGTCTATTGGTTTAAATGCACTCTGATATCCTGCAGATGAATTTCACAACATAAAATGAATCTATTTCCTGAATTACTTATCCACAATTATTTAACTAATGCCATGTAATTTATGGCTATTCAGCAGGTTTAATTCAAAAATATTGTAATTTTTTTTTTTTTAAAAAATGAAGAAACTCCTGTCATCATATGTATTGCCATCTAATTGAAGTCTTGGGAAACAATGACATCAGAGGATAGTTTTCATGTCAGTATTTTGGAAATATCAGTACAGTATTAGCATTAGCATTCCAAAGCTGCATATCAAAAGAAAGGCAACAACTACCTAAGGACATTTAAATACCTAACCAAATAGCTAAAGTTATAATGTTGTATTCACATGGTGCTTCCATGGTCTTTTGGCTTTGTCTATGGCTAAGAATGGTTTTCAGATGCCATCGTTATTGTTATAAATCCGTTTCAACTTTTAGCCTACCCAAGGTAAGGAGAAAAAAAATTAAAATCAAAAGTCTAAGGTATGAGCAAATCCTTTGAGGTTAAAATTTAAGAGATTGTCATGCTTTATTCCATACTTTATACTGATATGTAAAAGACAAATGCATTATTTGCTTTAATGAATTTTTATGAGGCTGTATTGTTTTCATTTTTTACCACTGAAAATAATTTAATGGAAACAAAACAAAAAAATTAGTTTCCTTAAATCATCTAGGTGAAGAATAATAAAATGTCATTTTCCTATAAAATTGAAAATAGGGTAAAGAGAACATTATGTTAGTATTTTACAGAACAGAATGTCAAAGATTTACCATTACTTCATGTTATCCACTATAAACCATGGTTGAATTTATTAGAATTTACTTGTGATAAAAGTTTGTGAGTTGATACTATGATTCCTTGGATGACAAAATATAAGCCTTTTGAATGTAGAAAAGACTTAATATTACAGTTATAATAAATATGCTAATATTTGTTTTTTATTTAAACTCTGAATCATATTCCTCATATGTGTTTGGAATATACCCAATTCTAATATAAAAAAATGTGTGCAAATTACTTTATATTTATTAGGGAATATTTGTTTTAAAGAATTATTTGAAATATTCAATAAAAATTACAAACTAAAGTTAATTTCACTTTATAACTGGCTCATTCAAAGATGTTTTGACTATATATTTACAAAATACCTGGTACTACAAAAGCTTGTACCTGAGTGTGAAATATAATCATTGTTCCAGATTTTCTTTATTGAACACACAATATTTCCCAGATCTCAGACCAAGGCCTTTACATGTACATTATATGTACTAACTCATGTAATTATCATAATAATCTTAGGAAGTAAAAAATATAATTTTTTCAACATTACTGACAAAAAATTATCATTTAACTTTTTGTAAAAAATTAAATGATACAAATTAAAGTGGCAAAATTATACAAATTAAAGTAGCAAATATTTTATATAAAATATATGTCTAGTATTAAATATGGCAATATGGAAAGCTAAAGAAATATGGAAAACATATATTCCCTGCCTTGAATATATGATGGTTATGTAATATATGATGGTGGAAAGAAATCTGATAAATAGAACAGGAGTTGTGATTTTGAGTGGTCTTGTCAGACAGCAACTTTAAGAATTCTTTAGCATTGGGGTGTCTGCATAGGTAACCTGGCTACTAACAGGAAGTGCAAGAACAGACCCTATGTTATGACACAGAAATGTAAACAGCATGCCTTATGAAGAACAGGTGGCATTGAAGCATTGTGATTTCAGCTCCTTAGAGCCTGGGAAAAGTAAGGCAAGGCCCCCAAATTGAAAGAACAGAATAAAGGGTCATTACTAAGGCAGGAAGTAAAACACTAGTATATAGAAAAAGAGAATTCAGACACAAATACTGTAGGAAGGGACTGGATCACCAGAGAATCAATATCAATATTAGACATGAAGTCTAGGCTCAGATTTGGGTTCAATGTGGTAGATTTTATTTAAGTGACCCGAGCTCCCTCATTTCCCATAAAGTAAGAACAGTGATGGTGTGTTGTGATTTTCAGGTGATCCCAGATATGGGAAGTCAATTTTATATTTATTGTTTGGGTATATAGGAACTATAAATATTAAGCTAGGAGAGAAATATATTTTTAAATAAAATACTTTTCTTTCTCATAATCTGATATGAAACAAAATTATGTTCTTATGTAACCAACCACTCTCTCGAATGGAATTTAAAAAGAATGTAGTAATGGTAAGAGATGACATTCACATACATGTAATGAGATTACCCTCCTAATTTTTTATGTTATCTTCCCACAGTTCTGCAGGCTTAACCAGAGACTGTGTTAATGTATGGCACGTGATTATTTAAGCTACCATTCATTCTTTCCATTTTCATTTCCGTATTAAATAGTCAATTCACTTGAACACTCATTTACCAGTTGCCAAATATATTTTTGAAATACACATTCAGTAGAAAAAGCATGTGATATAAAATCATAGAGAAATGGGATTAAATCCTGATTCCGTCACATAATAATTAGGGAATTTAGGACAAAGTTATGTAAGATCCAGCTTTCTTATCTGTTTAATGTTAATACCAGCTATCTTATTTATAGTTATTTTTGAGGGCTAAATGACACAATGTGCCACAAGCCCAAAACATGTTGTATTAGTCATTTTTCTGTCATTGTGATAGAATATCTGAGATAATTAATTTTTAAGGATAAAATGTTTATAGTCACTCACAGTTTCAGAGGTTTTAGTCCATGGTGGCACAGCCTGTGGGCTTGTATTATCAGAGCATACCATGGCAGAATCATATGAAGGAGTACTCTTGTTTACCGAATGACAGCCAGGAAGAGAAGAGAAAGAAAATCAGGGGCCAGAGTTCCAATATCCCTTTCAAGGCCATACCCCCAATGAGGTAACTTTCTTTCACTAGGCCCCACATCCTAAGATTCCACCACCTGCCAGAGGACCATAGGTTGGCAAACAAGCCTTTAACTCATGGGTCTTTGGAGGATACTCCCCATCTAAATTATAGCACTAGCTTTTTATGAATAAATGGTCTTATCATTGCAGAGAGCAGTGATGTTGGGTTTTCAATTAGATCTTACCTTTTTTCCCTCTTATTTGACAGAGAAAATTATCATATTCACTCCTTTATTTAAAATATCTACTCCATCTCAATAAAAAATACTCTTTGAACATCCTGCCACTCTCTTATCAAAACCCAACACATTCAGTTAGTCACCAAATACTGTTAAGTGCCATTTTTACTTAACTAGTATTTTGGGGTTGAATAAGTCTCCTTCTCCCTCTTTTCCTTTCTATTGTTTCCATGAGTGAGTCCAGCTCATTCAGCCCAAACAAGTGGATAATCTTCAACTTTTATATCTCCAGTCTCTCCTGGTTTCACTTTTTAAAAACATAGCTCAAATCATTCCATTCTTATACACAAGAAACCTCAATTCTGCCTATTGTCGAAAGAATAAATCTCAGACTCTTTGGAAATTTATTTCTGGTTATTCAAATTATCTTTTATTCTTACTTTCTGTATATCCTCCTCTTGGCCTATATTTTCTAAAGCACCCAGTCACTCCCTGACTTAAGTATACTTAAACCCATATGCCCTTTCTTTCATTATTTATCATCCTTCCATTTCCAATTCTGATGTCAGCACATCTTAGAATGTGCTGGTCACTAGTCTCAGGGTCATCAATATTTATTTATTCTTCAACACTCCCATAGAAAATCATTTGAATTAAGAATTAACTTTATTTCCCCTTAAATTGTATTAATTTATTATCAATTTTATCTTCTATATTATGTCATATGATCCTTATGGAACACTCTAGTAATATTTTTCATTTTAAAATTTTGCCCTACGTCTTGTGCAACAGGCATATAATAAACATTTGTTAAGTATTGCATAGATGAGGTCAGGTGCATACACATGCACCCTCACAAGATCCTGCAGTAGCATTCAGGGTCAATGCTATTGTCCAAACAACAAAAATAATGAAAACAAAGAAGAAGTTTTCTTCTTAATCCTGTAAAGGAGAATAATTTTTAAGCAGAATAAAGTGAAGTGCCAATCATAAGACAAATGTTTTATAAATTCTCTTTTATTAAAATGGTAGAGTTTTGTTACCTCCATAATATGTTTAATTTTTATGTACCAGTTTAAAATAAAATTAATGAAAAATAATAAATCGGATTATTAAATAAAAAATAATTATAATCGTATCCATCAAAAAAAACATTATTAAGAGAGTAAAAAGGTAAAAATCAAGCCTAGGAGTTAATTTATATGTAAAATATGACAAATTTCCTTATATGTGTGTGTCTCTGAGGGAAGACTCATATCCAGAATACATCCAGAACATTTAGACATCAACAATAAAAGACAACCTTTTTAAATACTTTTGTAAGATTTGAAAACAAACTTCAGGAGAGAAAACCAAATGATTATTTGATTTATAAACATGCTCACAATTTATTAGTATTAAAACCAGATTTTCTCTGATTCTGCTGGTGGGTAACTGTGTAAACTGCAGGCCTCTGTAGCCATGAATATGTATCAGCTCTTAATGATAGGCTGTGCCCTCCAGGGCTGCAGCAGACCATAGCACCTCACTGCCAACTTCTTTGGGGAAGAAATTCATAGATGATGGAAGGAAAGAGTAAAAGGAATAGGATCTTTTACAGAATGGAAACGGAACTCTCAGAGGGCAAGAGAGGACCTCATAGCAGGTTGCCACTTGAGTGTGCAAGTCTAGGCTTTACATAGCACTTGGGTCAGTGCCGCTAGTCAAAATTTATGCTAATCAGGGTACAGAAAAGTACCAAAGCTATTGGTTAACCCTTGAGTCTGAATGTCCATTCAGGTCTGCCCCCCTTTAGTTTTTTCCAGTTTACTGCAATCCCAGCTTCCCATGAGGTTGAGGTCAGCCCATCCTAGTTGCAACACTGTGTGGAGCCAGTGTAAGCACCAGGCCTATGGGCAGGGCCACCAAGGAATGATGACAGGTTGATATGCCCTGGCTCTCTGTGCCTCAGGCCCACACCCATGTGGATGCACAGTACCTGAGACACCTGTTCACACTTGGCCAGGTACAATAGCAGGTAGTCATGCAGCTGGGACCAAGTATACTCCAGCCCACTTCGGTCTCTGTTATGCTGCTCCTGGGACAAGGACTTGGATTTATCATCAAGATAATACAAATTTAAAACCATTATGATAAACCATTATATCCCCAATATGAAGCATAAAACCTGAAAGGGCATATGAAATTTCTAGGATGTTCAGATATTACTGCTAATAAAACAATACTGATTCCCTGTAAAACTTAGTGTACTACATAAACCTGAACATGTGCATATTCTATAAGAATTGCAATAGTAGGTTTATACCAAATATAAATGAAAGTATTTGAACACATTCAAAGCATATATTGAAAAAAATCTCATTTATAAAAACTTAGACCTTAAAGTAATCCAAGTATTTTTCAATAATTTAATGGAAAAACAAATCCTACAATAATATAGTCCCAAAATGGAATACTACATAGCAATCAAAGAATGGCATTGATGAATCCCACAACACAAGGGTGAGTTAAAAAAAATCATAGTAATGTATATCAAACTTTTGTTTTTGGAGCAAATATTTGGAAAATATAATTATATAGTTATATGCTTGAATAGTTCACAGCTAATCATTATAAATGCAAGTACTGATTTAGCGATGTAGATAGGCAAATAACATGAGTACCATTGTCTTTGGATCCATGATTTCTGAAAGGGTAAACTGTGGCAAATTTCCAAACAAAAGCACAATCATTCTTTCATTGTATATTGTTCCTTTATTTCTGAAAATTTTATGTTCATACAAATTAAGCAAATGATTTGTTTTTAAAGGGAAATGAAAGAAAGGACCAGACACATCTAATTCTAAGTGATTTAGCTGCACAAGTATTATATTATAGTAGCAATTAGCAAGTAATGAGGGATAGTACTAAGTACTTTAGGAATATTAAGCAAATGACCCATCAGGCTTTAAATGCCATAATAGCCTGGTTTATAGTGACCCCCAAACCTCCCCTTGTACCTTAAATAGCCTCCTGAGAGTGTGATCATACTACTGAGAATGACTACTTTCCCAGGTCTAATGCCATGAGCACCTGGATATGGAAATTTTACCGATAAGGAAAAGATTACAAATTTTTTTGTTTGTTAACATCTGAAATATCACACAATGAATAAAAAGACTCAATGTCTTAATGATCCTTAATAAAAAATTAAAGTCTATAGTCTCACTGTAATTATGCTCCTAAAAGTAATCTCACTAATTAAATATATGACCTCAAAAAAAGGATCTTTGAGTATGGAATAAATTTTTAAATCAGAAAATTTGCATTTTAAACTAATCTGTAGATCAAGGAAATTTAAAAATATAAATAAATCAGATAGAAATTGAAAGAAAGTGACAAGTAAAAATATCTTTCAAATCTTAACTTTGTCACTTAATTGTTTAGTTAAAAAATTATATCACTAAGCTTATCAAAAAGTTTAAGAGAATTTCATGATGCTATGTTTAATGTTTTTACATAAAAATCCTTATATAATATTTATATATTTGAATGCTTAAAATATTTTACAGAATTTTTCTTTGTTAAAAATCATTCAACAATGAACCATTGAAACCCATTTTGATATGAGTTATATATTACAGAAAATATAGCTGCAAAAAATATTATGTGAAAGGCAATGAAAGAGCTACTGTATGTCAAACTGGGGCATCATAAAGAAGAAATTGGTGACATAGCATGTTCAATATTGTGTTAGACACACATATCTCTTTGAACAGAATGCAAAGGTCTAACTTTCACTCCACATGTGCACACCACATGAGCAGGTGAAAGAGTAAATGGGGAAGGGTGATGACAGTTCTGTGCTCCAAATCAAATCATTCCAATATGTATTTCTACAATTGTTATAAATCTAATGATTTCTTTTAAGTAGTAGTATTCAAGATATTTAAGCAAATCAGCCTATGTATCCCAAACAAATGTGATTTGTCTGTTTAATTGCTCTGCCTCTTTTTGACTTACTACATAAAGATTTATGAAAAAACAGTCACGTAATATTTAATTTCTGTAACCCAAGTTATTAACTTAATAAGTGTAAGTAGTGTAAATATTTTCACAAGAGTTGACTCTAAATCCATTCCAGTAATTAAAGAAACCATTGAATAGCACGTTTCCCCCCTCATAATTGAATAGATTCATTTCCACCTTATAATGTTTGGGTCCAGGTCTATTTACTCTTCCTCCTTCCCCCCCTCCTCCTCCCCCTCCCTACTTCTTCTTCTTCTGCAGTTATTCAATTAGAAGCAGGTCCTACTTGTTTTTATCAGATAAATTGTGAAATCGGATAGCTATTTCCTATACACTAATTTGGCATAACATAAATGAAAAAAAAGCTTTGATTACACTTAACAAATATTTCAATGATTACCTCACTTCACTTTTAAAAAATGATATACTTCTTACAGATGCCACTTGATATAACCATGCTGATTTGTATTTCTTGGAAAATAGTTTTTTGAATAAGGATGATAAGAGTGAAATTGAATTATATTAACTGAGAAGTGAATCTATACAGAGTCACATACCAAGTAAACTAATTTTAAATTAAATGAAATGTAGATATAACTGGCTTCTTATGAATATATTGTTAATGATGGTATTAAAAATATCAATGAGAACTGTTGCAAGTGTTGGATTTTGTGACTAAACATTAATAAAATATATAATATTCTCTATGTCTGTCATAAAAAATGACTGACTACTTTGGGTATACATAATTGATGTCATTTTTTAGCTTAAGTTCATAGTTATGTTTCATAATATACAGTTAGGTAAATTTAAATAGAAAAGTTTCTCTCTCTCTCTCTCTCTCTCTAAATATATATATATATATATATATATATATATATATATACACTTGTACACATGTGTTTACTGATGTGTGATAAATACATGTTAATGATTTTTTTTTTAATTTACAATAGAGTTAAAGCAGGTCTACTCAATTAAAACCACTCTTTGAATTGTGATCTTTTTCTAACTGGAGAACTGGAGATGTGTTATACCATGATTTCTTATGATATAGGGCAGAAGCAGGTAGCTGCAACTCCCAGTCTCATGATCAGGATGGTAAACAGCAGACATTTGATAGTATACTGTGTTGCTTAGTTCTGATGTTCAGTAGGTTAGGCATATTAAATGCATTTTGCAGTTATGATATTTTCAGTTTATCGTGAGCTTACTGAGACATAACACCTCATAAGAAGTTAAGTACCATTTGTGTACATACACACATACATGTTCTGATGTATATGTGTTGGAATATATATATATATATATATATATATATATATATATATATATAGGCTACTGTGAGATAAAGTAAATGAAACTCTTTTATGGTGACTAAGCTATTTCCTTATTTATCAATAATGAATTATTTTGCTCTTATTAAAGATTCTAATAAATCATTTTTAAGAATCCAACTATACTAGATCCATAGCAAATGTATATTGAGATAAGAATGCTTTCAAGGATAGGAATTTTTTTTGTGTGTGTGTGAAAAGTAACTAAATTGACAGTTTAAATTCAAAATCCCAAATTTTAAACAATTAAATGCACAATATTTAATAACAGTTCACTTTATAAACTTGGGTCTATTACCCAATATGCTCTAATATTCTTAGTTAAAATTTAAAGAAGATGCACTGTAGCTTGAAAGGTGAAGTTATATATCCTGAAAAATTTATGTGAAGAGACCAGCCTGACTAAAACAGTTTCTCTGTTCTACTACCACATGGATCCTGGTTGGGAAGTCTGATGAAAGCTGTAAAAAACTGACACAAAACAAGTGTAAATACACTTACTGGTCGCCAAAGAGTATAATCATAACAAGCTCAAAATCAGTGCCTGTGTTCATTTACAAAGTTCCCAAAGGAGGAGATAGGAGTACACTAGTTATGAATGCTGCATTGTATCTCTTAACTAATGCTCAAAGGTGTGATGAATCACCTTAAGGGATTTATACCTGGTAAGAGATGATTGGAAAATGAGTCAGGAAAGCAAGGTATTCCATTTTCTGCCCTTGGAACCAATGAAACTCAAGCCAGCATGGCATCATTTCAGGTCCTACAGGAGGCCAAAGAGAGGTATTTGAGAGAAAAATAAATTCCACATAAGGCTAACAGAAAACTTGGGATAATATGATTTATGAGAACATTTATGGAATATGCATCTATTTAAATATTTAGAACAGCAAAAAAGAAGAACTGTGTCATTTTCACAATCTCCTCTCTTTTGAGAACCTGCCTCAGTGAATATTTGTTGAATATATGAATAAATAATACAAGGAACAAAGGACCCAAGAGCCAATTTTCTCTCATTGATCCCTCTTTTTCTTCAGTCTCTCCTGCAAATATCTCCAGAGCACTATCATCAAATCTTTTCTCTTCTAATTCTCTCTATGAGGGATTTAAATTATTTTCATTCTTTCAGTCCCCTTTTATGTTGTAGCTCCTCCCAAATCAATAAATTCATTTTGACATTTCTCTTTGTATAAAACTCATGGGGGTGAGGTGCTGGGGCTGTAGCTCAGTGGCAGAGCATGTGTTTATCATATATGTGGACACTATCTTCTCAATGCCCTGCACAAAACAGAATAAAAGGGGGAAAAATCCTCATTTGATTGTTTCTGCTGTAATACAATATGTGGGTTACTGAACAAACTTCATATTCCTCAACATCATGCATTGAAAATAACAGGATTTAAGGGAAAACTCTGGTTGGAGTAGACCACTAAAATGTTATGTTACTTTGTACGAGAGCAGTAACAATAATAACTCTAATAAATTTAACTAGCAATTTAAAGGGAGGTAAAATTCCCAATAAATAAATAGTCTAGAAAATATAGTGTTAGGCCTTAAAAATGGTAAATTTATGGTAGTAAAAGAAAGGGTTATATCTGCTAAATTATGGGGAAAGGTCAAAATGCAAAAACATAGTAGAGAACCCTACCAAAAACCTTTTTAAGAGAAAACATGTGGCCCAAAGGAGAATAAAGCAAATGGACACCGATGTGAAGTACTGCATTTGGGTGTGTTCATGAATGCTGCACTTGGGTATACTTTCTCCATAGTGGAAAACATTAATATGTTTGATAAATTTGCTTAGCAATAAAAAAAAATTCTACATCATAGTAATATAATCTTACTTAAGCAATGAAGTGCCAACTAATGTGTATTATAGACAGTCAGTGTAACAACAGATGATAATTTTGCTTATGAAAAACAAACAAACAACTTTTCAACTAGATATTCCATAGGCTTCTCAAACTAAAAGAAGCTCATATGGAAACTTACTGCCATCCCTCCAGCATGTTTCTTTTTTAACGTTTTCCAGGGTTAATGGTACTATTGCCGCATAGACTTGAAATAGTTCAGCAGTAACAGTGGCAACCACTGTTTGAGAATCTCTAGAGTTTTACCACAGTTCCGTGTAGAAATACCGCTGTTCATTCATGAACAAGTCATTGCATGTTTATAATCTACACCCACATCTACTAAAATGAAATAATAACACATACAATACTTTTAGCATTAAGTAAGATGATATTTATACATGTTCTGGCACATTGTCCTGCACTTACAAACCTATGACTGTCATAATCAGGATCTTCTTTAATCTCCCTTCATTACGTACATGACTTGAACTGCATTGTGTCATTCACTCTACTTCCATGATCATGGATCCTCTTTGTCTCCATAATTTACTCTAATAGTTTTTAAAACTTCCTTGCCATAATGATATTTACCCTTCTGATCACATATTTTCATTATTTCTTACATCATTCAAACTCGTAGTACCATGACGCTCCCTTGCTCACATAGTAGTAAGTGATATGCTTGACACCAAAACTCTGAACCAAATTGCAAGTGATCTGCCTGGATTGTGATATTTATGTACATCACTTTTTACTTTGTGAAGCCATAAAACATAAAAGAACAGTTGTTTTTTTTTTTCTTTCATCAAGTATATCTTTTCATGCTTTTATATTCAGAGAACAGTAAGTCATTTGAAAGATAAGTTATTAAAACATAATTAAAATTTCCACATGTCTACTGAGATTTGAACCAGATCATTGTGAAATATATAGAACTATGCTACTAGCTACTCCTTTATCTTTTCATTAATAGTATCAAATGACAAGACCCAATGTTTGACAACACAGAATCAACAAGGGTGTTAAAAGTGACTCATAGAAATGTCTTCTACTTTGTCTTCTGCATCTTCCAGTATTGATTTCTTTCAATATATTCATATGCAAGCTGGTATACATATGTTAGTCATAGACACATACATGTTGCCATATGGAAAAAATATTTCTCATTATAAAATCCAGGAGTATTGGCTCTCTAGCATTAGAATAAACCAGGTATCTAGAAAATTAGATAAAGTTGCCCATCTTCTATTCATCCCCTCGGGGTGAATATGATTTTCAGAGGTATGCTAACCTGTGCTCTGTGAGGTTGATTTAGTAAACCTTTAAGTAAAATTGGAAAGAAAAAAGCAAAGAAAGATTTTTTAAAGTTGGAACCTATATTTATGAGATGAGTTAACATTTAGAATAAGAAAGCTGGACAATATGGTTTCAATTAAATGTAGATATTAATGCTTATCATATGTTGTTTTTGCAAATATTTGCTATATTATTACACAGATCTAACATAGAAGTCACCACTGTGTACCACGTTAATTTATTAGTATGTTCATTTTTACTAATTGAATATGGTATCTTCAACAGTAAATATTATATTGTAGTTATTATTTTAGCTAAATTAGAACCTGGACTAAGATTGCTATTAAGAAATGCTTGCTAAATAAATAAGTAAATGATTCAATGGAAAATATTATCTGTTGTCATAAATGATTGGTATCACTGATTATAGTGTATGTAAGACTTTGGCAGAGTTTTTATTTCTTATCTCTTAATATAATTCATCTTCTAATACTAGTAGGTCTATCTCTCCTTTTGGGATGACTCACAGTTAAAAGTGGAGCAGAAACTGGAAATAAGGATAAACAGTATGCTTAGGGAAGAAAGTGTGGGCTTAAAATCTCAATACTCCTGATACAAAATAAAGGCACTCTACATTATCTCCATTATTGACCTACTTTTTTATTCTGAGGAGGATCTCTTTAAAAATAGCTTCTAAAATGGCTTTTGCTATTATGGTTATTTGTTTTTAGAACCCTATTAGGTAAATAAGACCAAGAAGTGGAAGTTATAAGGAAGCAATACCTGATTTTAATCCATTTATGCTCAACTACTACACACTCTGAACCTAGAATAGGTCTGAGGCATGTAGATATTTAGTGAATGTTTCATTGTCATTGTTGCTTTACATTATCCAGGATCCTTTAGGTTAAGAAGAATAAAGACCTCTTTGAATTTGTGAAAAACTAGGGAGTCATCACTCTCATCCTTACAACAACAACAACAACAAAAATAACTAAGTAAATGAAAGTTAACTATTTTCTTGAACCATAAGAAAATGGATGCTGCCAAACAAGCCAACATCTCATAATCTGGATGGACAAAAAAAAAAATATTGAAAGCCATGGCCAGGATCTGTTTCTAGGGGAAAAGCTACTGAGGCTGTATACTAGTAGGAACACTTGAATGTAATTTGGATCTGCTACTAGAGGCTTTCTACTATGAACATGAGAAAGTTGTTGTAAGAGTATTCCCACACTTTCATGAGTTTTATCTTTACACACCTGATCAGACGGTCATGATGATGACCCAAAAAATATCCCCTAGTAGATTTGACAAGGTGGAGGAGGAGAATAACCACTGTGAAATACACCCAATCATTTTCCATAAGACCTCTTCTCTAGCTCATTATTCTACCTAGGAGGAGGGCATTCCCCTACTCCATCACCTTCTGTTTTTTCTGTCTCACTTAAGGAAAGAAAATGTAAAGGTCACAACCCATGGGTGAAGGTCCACTAAAGGTCTAAGATTTAATGATACATTTATAGAACGATTTCCCTCCTCATACCTTACCATCACATCAACAAGGGTAAAGTATGATTATAGTGCATTATAGTTAAAAACTAGACAAAGATATAAATTTTCCTTCCAAGAAGAGTACCTATGTAAACCCAAAATTAAAATGAGAGATAAAAAAAGTCAAGGAGAGCCAAGGGAATCTAAATCTTTTTACAACATAGTTCCATAAAACATTAAACACAAGCCAATTCCTAGAATGTATGAGACCTCACACTAAAACCTGTTTACCTCAGTTCCTATTACACAATAAAACATGTCTGGGTTCAACAGAAAATTACAAGGCATACTAGATACCGAAAAAAAATATGCAAAATCCCTTACAGGGCTGGGGATGTGGCTCAAGCGGTAGCGCGCTCGCCTGGCATGCGTGCGGCCCGGGTTCGATCCTCAGCACCACATACAAACAAGATGTTGTGTCCGCCGAGAACTAAAAAAAATAAATATTAAAATTCTCTCTCTCTCTCTCTCTCTCTCTCTCTCTCTCTCTCTCTATCTATCTATCTCTATCTATCTCTATCTCTCTTTAAAAAAAACCCTTACAAATTTCAAAAGACAAAGCAAACATACCAACCAGACTTAGAAATGACACAGATTTTAAAATTATATGACAAATGACATGGAAGAGCTATAATAACACAAAAAGAATGTACAAGAGTGAGCCCTAGTATAAACCATGGGATATGGTAATGACTTGTTGGTGTAGGATCATTGATTGTAACACATGTAACACCCTGGTGTGGGATTTTGATATTAGAGGATTCTGTTGTCATGGGGCCTGAAGCATATGGGAAATCTTTGTACTTTCTATTCAGTTTTGATGTGAACTAAAATAATGTCTACTATAAAGTAAACTGACGGATATGTTAAGGCTGCCAATAATAAAGGGCAAATGAAGCATACATGGGTAATGTCATAAGAGAGAGATACTCTACCAAAGAATCAAAGGAAGTGCTAGAAACAAGACAAAACAAAAACCACTGTAATAAAAACCAAGAATGTCTTGAAAGATTCATAGTAACTGGGCAGAGTGAGGAAAGAATCATTAAGCTTGAAGATCTGTCAATAGAAATGCTAAGAAGAAGGAGAAGAATGAAAGAAAGGAAAGGAAAGAAGAGAAGAGAGGAGGGGAGGGGAGAGGAGGGGAGGGGAGAGGAGGGGAGGGGGAAAACAAAACAGAAAGAAACAGAGGTGTTGGAGAGTTTCAAAAGGTGAAATGTGTGCTGTTGAAAGACCAAAAAGAGTAGAAAAAATAGATGGAACAACTTAATAAGAAAATATGCAAAATAACAATCATAGAAGCTTTCCAAAATTAATGACAAATACCAAACCACATATCCAACAAGCTCAGAAAAGACAATACAGCACAAAGACCCTTACACACCACACACACACACACACACATGCACACACACACATACACACATGCACACACACACACATGCACACTATACATATGCATAAAATATTCAAACTGCAGAAAATGAAAGACAGTTTAATAGTCATTATAGAAGCCGGAGGAAAAATGCATTATCAGAGAGGAACATGCAGAAGAATTACAGCTGACTTCTCATCAAAAAACATGCAAGCCAGAATAGAGTGGAGTGCAACATTTTAACTGTTGAATGAAAACAAGAAAAACTCAAATTAGAATTCTACACGCAATGAACTTATCTTCCAAAAGCCAATGAAAAACAGAAGTTCTCAGAGAAATAAGACTGGAAATTAATCAACAGCTAATCTCTATTGAAAGAAATGTTAAAAGAAATACTTCAAAGAGAAAAAAAGTGATATATATGGTCATGAATTTGGATGTACATAAATAAAGGAAAGGTGTCAAAGAAAGAATATAATGACAACATGTTTTATTTTCCTATTTTCTTCAGAAGAAAACTATGAGGATAAAATATTTTACTTCCTTACTCTTCATTCTTTGAATAATAGCTATTTAAAGTGTTAATAGTAATGATACATACTTGGGGTATAATAACTGTGTACGTAAAAGGCATACAGTGATGCTGTAAAGGATGAGATGGTGGAAGTAAAAATGCCATGCTGTGGGGTATACAAACTGCATATGAAATGCTACAGTGTTATCTGAAGATGGATTTTGAGTAATTAAAAGTGTATACAGCAATTTCCCTTTTCTCTCCCTTTGCCTCCCACCTCATGTCTCTGTTTAATGTTATTCTTTTCCTCCTGCTCTTCCTCCCTGCTCTGTTCTTAGTTGCTCTCATTATATCAAAGAAGACATTTGGCATTTGTTTTTTAGGGATTGGCTAGCTTCACTTAGCATAATCTGCTCTAGTGCCATCCATTTCACTGCAAATCCCATGATTTTGTCATTTTTTAGTGCTGCATAATACTCCATTGTGTATAAATGCCACATTTTTTTTATCCATTCATCTATTGAAGGGCATCTGGGTTGGTTCCATAGTCTAGCTATTGTGAATTGTGCTGCTATGAACATCAATGTGGCAGTATCCCTGTAGTATGCTCTTTTAAGGTCTTCAGGGAATAGTCCGAGAAGGGCAATAGCTGGGTCAAATGGTGGTTCTATTCCCAGCTTTCCCAGGAATCTCCATACTGCTTTCCAAATTGGCCTCACCAATTTGCAGTCCCACCAGCAATGTACAAGAGTACCCTTTTCCCCACATCCTCTCCAGCACATGTTGTTGTTTGACTTCAGAATGGCTGCCAATCTTACTGGAGTGAGATGATATCTTAGGGTGGTTTTGATTTGCATTTCTCTGACTGCTAGAGATGGTGAGCATTTTTTCATGTACTTGTTGATTGATTGTATGTCCTCCTCTGAGAAGTGTCTGTTCAGGTCTTTGGCCCATTTGTTGATTGGGTTATTTGTTTTCTTATTGTTTAATTTTTTGAGTTCTTTGTATACTCTGGATATTAGGGCTCTATCTGAAGTGTGAGGAGTAAAAATGTGTTCCCATGATGTAGGCTCCCTATTTACCTCTCTTATTGTTTCTCTTGCTGAGAAAAAAAAAAAACTTTTTAGTTTGAGTAAGTCCCATTTGTTGATTCTAGTTATTAACTCTTGTGCTATGGGCGTCCTACTAAGGAATTTGGAGCCCGACCCAACAATATGTAGATCGGAGCCAACTTTTTCTTCTATCAGGTGCAGAGTCTCTGATTTGATATCAAGCTCTTTGATCCATTTTGAGTTAACTTTTGTGCATGGCGAGAGAAAGGAATTCAGTTTCATTTTGTTGCATATGGATTTCCAGTTTTCCCAGCACCATTTGTTGAAGATGCTATCAACATCGAAAACATAATTTTTTTTCTAAAAGACACACAGTCAGTGATGAAAAAGAAGGGTTCCATCCTCTTGGGTGGTATCATATCAATTATCCATTACTAAGTTACCATTTAATATAATCCTGTTAATAATTGTCATTGGATGTTGGCTATATTTTTCTCTGCTCACATTCTTTTGCAACTTGTTCATCTGTGTTTTATTTGTAGCTGTTTCTCTTGGAATGTTGTCTTCATCCAAACGAACTAAGCAAGATGGTATGCACAACACACCTATTGTACACTGTCTTCAGTACTGAAAAGACATTCAAAATTATTTTCAACTTCTTTTACTTCAAGATTACATTAACATTTTGCTGCTCCTGCCTGGGGCCTTTCCCTGATTTAAGCTTTATCCTCCATTTACAATGAAACTTCAGTATCATCAAAAAATATATGAAAAAATATACTGAAAAATATAGTTTTCTGAGAGTCATCATTTATTGCTCTGTACATCAACCCAGAGTTCTCAGAATATGTAAAGGAGGTAAAGACTGTCAGCAACTTTAGAACCTGTAAATTGAAACGCATTGAGCTATGCCTTTCCATAGAGGAAATTAATGTTTGTGCCTCAGATTCTTTTCCTCTACTTTTACCTAAGTCTGAGCTGGCCTCTGTCCACCCTGCTAATACAATATTTCCTGGCCTTCCTTGCAGCTAAATGACAATGTAACTGCTTTCTGATTAAGGAACATGAATGGAAGTGATGTTCTTAACTATGAGTCATGCCACAGAAATGAAAAGTCTTGTCTTTCCTATTCCCCTTCCACTTCTCAAGCCTGAAATGTGGATATGGCTGTGAACTACCTTTTATTCTGTAGATATGGGCCATATTTTCTGGCCATATTTTCTATTATGTTAAAACTCAGATATTTTCCATTTTAGAGCAATAAAATGGAAAATATCTGAGTTTCTAACATAATAGAGATGACATACTAGTCCAGGAACAGTGGTCTGAATTACCAATTAAAAGAGAAAGCATGTCTTTTATGCTACTAGTGTAATAGTATATAGTAACATATTTTAGTCTCTTGTAACATAGCCTAACATTTATCCTATCACCTATAGTTAGCCCCCAAATTTAGTTTGCTAAGGTTTATTCAGAGGCAAGAAAATGAAGAAGCTTCATGTGCACTGTCTACTTCACAGTGAAAACAGTTAATAATACAATTGAGCACTGAAATAAAATTATAGTTTTATGCAAAAAAAAAAAAAGATGCTATCCTTCCTCCATTGCATGCTTTTAGCCCCTTTATCAAATATAAGAAAGTTGTAATTTTGTGGATTGGTCTCTGTGTCCTCTATTCTGTACCATTGGTCCACCCGCCTGTTTTGGTACCAGTACCATGCTGTTTTTGTTACTATTGCTCTGTAGTATAGTTTGAAATCTGGTATCGCTATACCGCCTGACTCACTTCCTGCTTAGAATTGCTTTTGCTATTCTGAGTCTTTTGTTTTTCCATATGAATTTCATAATTGCTTTATCTATTTCTACTAGAAATGCCGTTGGGATTTTGATTGGCATTGCATTAAACCTATAGAGAACTTTGGGTAATATCGCCATTTTGATGATGTTAGTTCTTCCTATCCATGAACAAGGTATATTTTTCCATCTTCTAAGGTCTTCTTCTATTTCTCTCTTTAGGGTTCTGTAGTTTTCATTGTATAAATCTTTTACCTCTTTTGTTAGGTTGATTCCCAAGTATTTTATTTATTTATTTATTTATTTTGAGGATATTGTGAATGGGGTGGTTGTCCTCATTTCAATTTCAGAAGATTTGTCGCTGATATACAGGAATGCCTTTGATTTATGGGTGTTGATTTTATATCCTGCCACTTTGCTGAATTCATTTATTAACTCTAGTAGTTTCTTTGTACAACAGTCACTAATATGGCATCATGTAAAAATGTGGATGTGTAACTGATGTGATTCTGCAATCTGTATTTGGGGTAAAAATGGGAGTTCATAACCCACTTGAATCTAAAGTATGAAATATGATATGTCAAGAGCTTTGTAATGTTTTGAACAACCAATTAAAAAAAAAAGTGTATACAGCATAGTCCAGAGTAAAGTGTAAAATGTTTTTCTAACAAGTACTGTGGATATTCTTTTTTTTTTTAAGAGAGAGAGAGAGAGAGAGAGAGAGAGAGAGAGAATTTTAATATTTATTTGTTTTTTAATTTTCGGCGGACACAACATCTTTGTTTTGTATGTGGTGCTGAGGATCGAACCCGGGCCACACGCATGCCAGGCGAGCGCGCTACCGCTTGAGCCACATCCCCAGCCCACAAGTACTACGGATATTCTAAGGAAATAAAATTGATTCATACCAAATGTTTAATTATAACCAAGGAACAGAAAAAAATAAAGAAAGAAAAGAAACAAAAATGAAACCCATGAACAAAAAAATGCAATGAAGGCTGGGGCTTCAGCTTAGAGGTAGAACACTTGCCTAACACATATGAGGCACTGGGTTCAATTCTCAGCACCACATAAAAATAAATAAATAAAATAAAGGTATTGTGTCCCTCTACTACTAAAAATATTTTTTTAAAAAATGCAATGAGTAAATATTAGTCATAAACATGGTAGCTAAAAGTCCAAACAGAAAGAATCACTCTAAATATGAATCACATCAATCCACCAATTACAAAACTGATGATCAGAGGGGATTAGAAACAAGACTCATTTATATGTTATTTACAGGAAACCCACTTTAAATATGAGGACTTTGATCATTAAACAAGGAATGTAGAAAGTACCTTGCCAACACTCATCTAAAGAAAGCTGGACTAACTCTATTAGTCTCAGACAAAGTATACCTGAGAAAAAGGAAATTATCATGGATGAAGAGGGAATTAACAATAATGAAGGGGTGAACTGTCCAAGAACTAACAATCTTTCTCATATGTGCAGCTAAGAGTATTAGAATATGTGAGGCAAAATTCTTAGAACCAAAAGGAAAAAGAGGCAAACTGGTTAGTATAGAGCAGTCCAAGCTGTTTCAGAAATTTATGGATCAAGGAGGCAGAAAATTAGTAATGGTATAGTTCACCTTATGGGCACATTACTTCTGTAAATATGGGCTCTGCTCATTTTCTTTCTCTTTGTATCTAATGACATATATATTTTCTTGGTGTATCATTTTTGTCTCTTATCCTCTTTTGTATATTGCTTTCTATAGTTCACATCTTTTGCCAAATCTTCTAATGATGATCATTTCTCTTTTCAGATAGGATATTTTTAAACCATCTTAGTATTGTTATTTCCAATGTGACATTTATATACTATTTATTCAAATATGCAATAATTTTTAGAATGTCTGGCTAACGTTTTGAATTTGGCTGCAGACATAGAAAGCAATTTTTTCTTCCCAATTTGTGTCTAAGAAAAATAATTAAAACATCTGGAATTATTGGAGGTGTACTTCTGTTGTGTATTATTTCTGATGAGCCTGGCTTATGTCTTGCTTCTCCACAGTGATCATTATGTTTGGTTGCTTGCTAGCTATAGTGTTTGAAAAATTACTTGGAGACGTAAATTGAGGACTAGAATGCATTTTTCTTTTGAGGATTTTTGTTATTTTCTTTTGTTAGGCACCAGAGGGTGCTAGCAGCCTAGAGCCAAGGCTAAAGTTGGTTTCTGTACCTCAACTACCCAGTTCACACTTATCAATGTATGGAGACTACTTCATCAGAGCTGTTTGTTTAGTAGTAGCTCACTAACATTAGAGTAGTTTTAGTCTGTGAATCTGAAAAAAAAAAAAAAAGAAAGAAAAATGGAGTTTTAATTCTGCTCTGCTGAGGGCAGGAGGCAGGAAGACAGCAAGGTTGGGTAAGGAGTGGGTGGGGTCCAGTTCTTAGGAGTGCCTGGCCAGCGAGAAAGACAACCTGATACGTGGTGGCTCTGAACTCTCTGTAATCTCAGTTTAGTATCTCTTGCTGTCTGATTCATCCTTCATCCTGTCAAGCCTTCAAGAAACTTTTAAGGGTTGAAGCAATTATTTAGTCAGAAGCCAGAATCAAGAAGTCTAATCAGAGATATTCTTTAAATGCATCTTTAATCTTCCATTTCTGTTGGAAACTCTACTGAATTCTATTCGGAATCAATGTTTGCTCCTCCTTCACCTAAAAACTTTCAGTCCTTTGCCAGATGAATGATAGCTAAGTTTGCCAAATAAAATACTTTATGTCTAGGTAAATCTGAATTTTAGAGAAAAATAAATACTGAAAAAATATGATTATGAACCAAATATTTCACAAGACATACTCATTTTTAAATTATTTCTCATTTATATGAAATTAAATTATAACCAAGGAACAGAAGAAAAATCTGTGTGTCTTTTATTTTTGTTTACTCTACCTGGGAAACTTAGCAGTGACTGGTAAGATAACAGTTTGCCCTGGTTAGAAGTATGTTCTGGGAATTCCAGAAGCTAAACCATCTTTATTGAAGCAATTAAAGGGAGCTATAATTGTGGCATGTTTAAGCCCTTCGGTAAGGTTTGTTTCAAGTAGGATTGAAGAACATCAGTATGTGACCTTCAGAAGTAAACTATACAAACTATTTATAGTAGTTCTCTTTTATTCATAGGGACTACATTCCAAGGCTCCTTGTGAGTGTGTGAAACCTCAGATAGTATCAAACTGCAGGTATGCCACTTTTTCCTATACACACAGTTAATGATAAAGTTTAATTTATAAACTAGGTACAGAAAGAGTTTAACAATAAAATAGAAGCAGGAGCAGTGTTACCTGCTTATAATCTGAACTACACAGGAGTCTGAGGCAGGAGGATCACAATTTTGAGATCAGCCTTGTCCAATTAGTGAGGCCTTGTTTCAAAGAAAAAAGAAGAGGTGGGGGAGTGTAGCTCAGTAGATTCAATTCCTACTAATGAAATAGAAAGAAAGAAAGAAAGAGAGAGAGAGAGAAAGAAAGAAAGAAAGAAAGAAAGTGAGAGAAGGAGAGAGGGAGGGAAGGAAGGAGAAAAAAAGGGAAGAGAGGAAGGCAATTATAACAATAACCTTAATAAAGTTTCTGTGAATGTAGTCTCTGTCTCTTTTCTTTCTCTCAAAAGATTTTATTATACTTCTCCTTCTTGTGATGATATGGGAATGCAGTGTCTATGTGGTGAGATGAATGTGGTGAGGTGAATGACTTTTGCAGTGTGATGTTGTGCCAGGCTACTATGTAGCATAAACAGCCAGACAGTTATCTCATGACCTATACAGCTGAGACTTATGGGTGGGTAGAGTAGACAGCATAATATACTGGATAAAGGTATGATTACCTGTGTGGGGCAGGACACAGTGGGACAGTGTAAGATTTCATCATGCTTCTCAGAATGGGACACAATTCAAAACATGAGTTGAGTTGTTTTCTTACTGGAATTTTCTATTTCCAGTTGATCCATGGGTAACTGAAACTATGAAAATTGGAAACTGCAGGTACATTTGGAACTATATAAATGTTAAAACACACCATTTGAAGATCTGGATGTTTGGAAGGTTCAGGGTAGAAAACAAATGCAAATATTGTAAAAGAATACAGACCATTTTTTAATGGTCAAATAATCAAAAGCAACTCATTATTTCATAATTTCATAACATGAAATCACATTTGGATATAAACAACATTAAAGGAGCTTTAAGCAAATAGTCATAAGAGAATCAGTCATAGGAAAACAAAATCTCCCTCAAAATCCTCATCGTTCAAAATTAACACCGAGAAAAGATGTTCCCTGAAACAGAACCCATGTGTGATTTTGCAATTGTTTTGGGTGTTGTGTGTCGACTTCATTACAAAACATTCCCTCTTAGATGCCAGTGCAACATGTGCCTTCCAAATGATTATAGTCTCAGAGATATGCAAATGCAGGATAATTTATTAATTCTACCAAGGAAATTTATTTTATGAAAATTAGCTAACATAATCTCACATATATGATGATTCAAAAATAACTGATAATTTTTAAACTTTGTTTTCATATGTATTTTAAATATGAATTCATCTAAAGCTTGGAATTCTTTTGTTTAATTTCTCTTTTACAACATGTACAATGTAATTTCTTTCCACAAAGATTCTGACTCATCATTCATTTTGTCTTGGGTTGGCTCCACTCTTCATCTTTGCATATTATCAAATTAAACACATTTGCAGCTGGTTTCTATGTCTAGATGGCTTATGCAGATTAGATACAAAAAGCTAAAACCCAGGAAACTTTTGGACTATTTTCAAAATTTTCAGAAAATCAGACACACTCTTTGAAACATATTCTGGTTTATATTTTAGAAAGTTATTTTTTTCTATTACAATGTTTGCTTCCAACATTTCAATTACCCATCTCCCATTTTATTGTTTAAAATCATTGTTTAAAACAAAAATTAAAATTATAATTGAAATGCTGCCCAACATAAAAAAAAAAAGAGTTTGGAGGAAACAGGTTTAACTTCAGTCCTAATGTTGCTTAATGTGTTTTCCACCTGACAAAATCTCTAATTATCCTTCAGTGAATGAAGAATAAAAGTCTGGATTTTGTTTGCTTGTTTGTTTCTGAAGTACCGGTGCTTGATTGTCATAAATAATTGCAATGCCCCTAGTACATAACAAGGGACAGTATATGTGACTATATTCATTAAGATAGAAGTTTTGTCATTGTAACAAATATGTAAATTTATTACCGCTTAAGCAAAATTTATTTTTCTCTATGTCAAAATCTGAGGTAAAGAGTATATGCCTAATAATAGTTAAAGTGTTAAGAAATTCGGTCCTTCCTCTTTTTGCTCTACCCACTTTAAGAGAGAATTGCTTTTCAGTTTCTGGAGGGTTTTCCAGCTCTTACTACCTTTACCACATTCAGAACCAAGCTACCTCGAAGAGAATATGGGAAAAGGAAAGATATGTCCGTTTTTGTTAAGGTCTCCACTAGAAGTTACAGCTCTACTGCTCACATGTCATTGGCCAACACATGGTCATGTGGACAGAAATAGCTCTGAGTCTGGGAATGTTTTTAGCTGTGCAGCCATGTGCACAACAGAAATTCAAAGTTTTTTATACTAAAGGATGAAAAGGAAGTGGATATTGGGAGATAATCTCCATCACAGTAGACATACATCTTCGGTTCATTTTACATTCATCAAATATTTATTATTTATTATGTGGGTGATATGTTACCAGGTGGTTGGATATATAGAGATTAAAAAAAATAATAATGAGATTTCTTTCCCTAAATAGATAGTTTGTTTTGTACATGGAACAAACAATAGTTAAATACTAATATAAAAAAAATTATGCTCTAGATTAAATTTTGTAGCAAAAATATTTGCAGGGGAGTACATAGAATCTTGAAAAGTAAAATAAGCTCAGAGAATAGGCAAGGTGAAGCATTGCAGGCAGGGGAACAGAAAAAGTAAATGATCTTTAAGGAAAAAAAGTTTAACTGAGTTAAGTACTTAAGTTTGTGGGAACAATAACAAGAGTGGCAATATGAAAATATTAACATTTTAAAAAATGGGAAGACCCAGAAGGATTTTAAACATTTTCCCTTGAATATTATTAATCTATAATTAACCAGGAGACTTGTATACCAACAAAACTGAAAGATTATTAAAGTCTTCAGAGATGTCCAAACATTTAAAAAGTCTTTACCTCATTTGGTTACTAAATAGTTAATTATTTAATTAACATTAAATGTTTAATTCCCTCACTTGTTTGTGCATTGTATTCACCTATCTATTATAAATGTTCTTTAAACATTGGCAGTATTGATTTTTGTAAGTTACCTTTATTGTTATTGCTATTAATTGTGATTATATTATCAGACTATATTATTTTTGAGTAGTCATGTGTTGATGTTTTTATTAAGAATTCTCCCTTTTTAAATTTTTGAATCCTATTTTTCCAAATTTGGGTCATAACATGACAATATCTAGAATTCCTTGGTTAATATAGTGTCAATTTCTTCTAAGATTGATTCATAAGGCATATGTATACACACACATACAACTTGCAGAATATTGAAAATTTTGGATAGTAGGTACATTATGTTTGAAAATTAAATATAAATACAGTGACTTCATAAATAAAGTATCTTTCCTTTACAAAGAAGATGTTTCTTTCATTTTCAATAATATTTAAAGATCTGTGTTAAGCTATAAATCATAATATTTTATATGTAGAAATGGCAGTGATAACTGTTCATTGTTCTCATTTCAAAGTTGAGAAGACATAAGTTTGTTGAGATGTTGCCTAAGTTACTCAGTGATAAAGGACAACACTGAAGTCACAATGAAATCCTCTAACTCTCCATGTAGGCTTCTTCTTTACCTCCCTAAACCTGTCATTCATGTTTAGTCGTGCGACTATCTAGTGTATATTGATCAAGATGGTAGGGTAGATTAAGGAATGAATTAAGAGATGATGATATAAATCCAAATCAAAATATTGTCTCCTCTTTTTGGCATACTTTGTCACTAAATAAATCCAGTACTTTGCTTAATTGGCACATCAGTTATATACATCATGTAATTATGTACCTACGTACAAAAATATGTCTATAAAATATAGTAACATTAATTATAATAAATATCATTAAAATAAATTATATATACAAAAGCTTTAATAGATTTATTACTTAAATATATTTCAAAAGATGTGCTATTTCAACAACTAGCCTGATTTGTAATTTCTAATTAGGTGTGCATGTGTGTGTGTATGTGTGCGTCACTGGTGATCTAGCCCAGTGCCCCATGCTTGTAAGACAAATCTCAACTGCAGAGCTACATCTCCAGCTCATCCTGATTTATAATTTCAATAAATTAGATTGATTATTGTACCATTTAATATAGAATAATTATTATGACATATGTTAGTTTAAAATCACCTTTTTTAAAATGGATGAATAGTACTGCAATACTTGTTGACTCCAGTAACTATCATGCAGGCTGCTTTGCATAGAGTTCTTTATTAATCCTCTGAGATTTACTGGAACACTTAGTGTTCCAATAAGTGAAGACTTCAGCATGTTAGAGAGGCAATTTACTGTTCTCATCAAATTAGAAAGAAAATGTACAAAACCAATGCTATATATCCAGTGGAATTGAGAAATAACATAATGAATGCAGTCTGAGGAGAACCTCATCTAATGCACTCTAAATTCTAAAATGTGGGTTACTCCCACACATCAGGAGTTGTACTGAAAATAGTGGAGACTCTCCGGCAAGCAGCTTCAATGGTCCTAGCGTAAGTTTTATAAAACTTCTCAAAATGGAATATCAAAATGTCTACATACACTTGAAAACAAAATTTTCAAACCCTCAAAACATTGTGCAAAATTTCAATCATTCTATCTATAACATTTCTTTATCTTTTATCATCTTTAAACTTACTGTTTTTTTTATCAAAGTAATGAACAAAATATATAAAACCAAGCTTATTTTAAGGCAGATTTTATAGATTGGTATGACATAGGAGGATGGTATGTGTTGTTAAAATAATGAATATATTATATTTAAAATCTTGGCAATTCATGTTCCTGAGTCTGGTTGCATACAAAAATGTGAACAGAAAACATCAATAAAAGAATGCAAAAGTGATGAGGTTCTTCCAGCCTGGATCATTAGCTCTTCAGTCTTGAGTAGATGTTAATTCTGTCTCCATTCCATGTAGCTAAACTTGCTTTTTCTTTCCAAGGATTCAACAACAAACATGCAGTTTTAATTAGTGGCATCTGTTTTTCATTTTTCTCTCAATTTCATAAAGACTTCTAAGCTTATGAAATATGTGTGTACCTAGCAACTGGAGATCAGAGGCATAAGATAATAGTCTCCTAATATTAGGCTTAACTTCTTAATGACCATTTTGAACCAATGTAAAACAACTACTTTCATGTTAATTGAATATATTTCTAGAAGAAAAACCCAGACCTCAGCAAAGTTTTACTTTTACTGCCCATCTAAAAAATTATACAATAACATTTTCTAAATTTTAGACAAAAGAGCCTCCACAAATAATTTTTGACATTCGTGTGACACATTGCACAAATTTTTAAATCTGGCATATGAGAAAAATATTATTTAGTAAGTGAATGTTCATTTAAGTTAATCTGAATGTATTCATAATAAAATACTACCAGGCATGGTGTTGAACACCTGTAATCCTAGTGACTCTGCAGCCTGAAGCAGCAGGATTGTAAGTTTGAGGTCAGCTTGGGAAACTTAGTAAGACTCTTTTTCAAAATAAAATGAAAAATGGGATGAAGATATAGCTCAGTGGTAAAGTGCCCCTTAGTTAAATCCCAATGTCACAAAAAAATAAGTAGTTAAGATGTATTTTTTTAACGTTTAACATCTATTAACTTAGCATGTGTAAGCAGTTGTGACTAGTTGTCATTACATACCAATGTGAATCTAAACCAGCAGAAAGGGTATTGGGGCTTGAAAATAAGTCCCAGAATCAATCATGAAGCACCCTTTTGACAAACACTGAATATCCCCACTCTTATGTCATTCAGCATGGTTTGTGTAGGGAAACAAATTATTGACACCTGTGGATAAAAATCTTATTCTAAATTATTGGATTCTGAATATTAAGAAGTTTTACAAATACATTATCCAGTTTATTTTGAGCAGAACACATGGCTATAAATATATATATATATATATATATATATATATATATATGATTTAATTGACAGCATTGTTTTGTTTTTTTACTTGGTGAGAAATAATAGCACCATGTCTTTGGTGCAGCAGATACTTGAGGCTCCAGGCACCATGACCCTTTGAACTACCTCCGATATAAGCTGTAGCTGTGATGATAGTTTCTTTGTTGTTGACAATGTCCAAATTAAAAGCCCTAAGCTAGTTTTAGGAGTAACCCAAATCCAGACAGATAGTATCTGAGATTTAATTATGGTAAAATAAAATAACTTTTTAAAAAAGTGGATGCAACACTTTATGTAAAGTAAAAATTTCTGAAAATTATCCATTTAAATTACATTTTGCTTATAAAATTCCTGTTAACACAAAAATATTAAAGCCAGCTGCAATAGCTTATTATTCCCACCATTCTAAATGCCAAAAGTGTACTTAATCTCTGATATATATTATGACTGATATATCCAATTAATGGAATACAGGAGTGATACATAATTCAAAACACTTGAACTTTTATAAAGTAATAGAATACAGATTGTAAAGCACATTTATATATATTATAATCACACACCGGTTTCATCATGATAACAAAATGCCTAAATGAGTGAGTCATTTGTAAAAAAAAAAAAAATCAATTCCTAAAAGAAATTGATATAAACCTCTAGCCTTTCACACTATCTAAAAATAGAAATCAAAGACTTTAGTCATGCTTACAGTGATTTCATAGTATACATATTCACTCATTGTAACATGTTGAAAAACAAATCCCATGACACTCATAATTTTTGTTTAAATATTTACATCAAGCAATTGTTATTGCACATGTATCATGTTCAAGGTAGTTGTGCTACAGAAAGTTCTAAAAAAATGTGAAGCAGTTGTTATAAGCCCATATGTTGCCCAATGAAGATTGAATGGCATAAAACTAGTATAACTGCTAAAATACAAATAAAATGTTGCAAAAAAAATCTAAAGTAGATGTTCAGTGGAGGAAGAAATCATACCTCCTAGTAAAGTAAGGAAGCTTTTCTGGAGGCTTTCATATTTCAGTACCAACTTAAAAAAAAAAATAAGTGGACACTAACCATAGGAAAAATGTAGAAAAATTTTGTTAAGATAATATGTACCGTGAATAAGAACACAAAAATGATAAAATCATGCTGGCTCAGCAAACCAAAAGTTGTTCAGTATTGCTAAGATGTGAGGTGAAAGTTAGAGCAAGAAATGCTGCTGGGGACCTGTGTGTGTGTTGCTAAGGAACTTTCATGGCAGACAGAGACAACACCACAGTAAGGATGTGTTGGAATAGTGTAAGATAAAAGATGTCAAGGCAAGGGATTATTTCAAGAGGAGAGGATGATAATGTCAAACACTGGAGAAAAATTTGAGGCATTTGATATCTGGTAAAAAGATACTGGCTTACAATGGCAATGTCCTCTGGAAGAACAATGGTGGTGGGATTTTTAACACAAGAGGTAAGAGAATGAGAAACCATCAATAGAGAATACATTACTCTTGTAAGAAGTTTAGAGAAGAAAGGGAAAGGCCCAAACTTGTATTTTCTCTTTAATATTTTTGTTAATAGAGTGTCATTAAGAAATAGCAGCATCCTCTTTTAAAATAATAAATTCTATTTCTCTGTCCTTTCAGAGATTTATTGATAGACAAAAATTAGCTTGTGATTTTGTTTTAAAAATTACTATATGATTTTTTCTAGTACCAAAGATGCTATAAAACATATAAATGTGCTTATTGTAGAATAAGATGGAGAAATAGTCAACAAACAACAGGAATTAAAATCAACCGATTTGCCAATATACATCTGCAGAATACTTAGAATTTTTCTTTTTTAATAACATATAACAAAATAAAAATGTAGATTAATTATAGGGAAAACAAATATACATAGATTAATTGAGAGAGAAAAATATTCAAAACTTAATTGAGAGAACTCTTTTAACATTTGCCAAGTATAACCTTCTAGAATTATAAGTATATCAAAATTTAAATCCCACCTATCACCTAACTCCTTATATCATCTTGTTCAAATTATATGATTTTCAAGAGCCTTTGTTTGTTTATTCATAAAATGGAATAATATTGCATAAGATTGTTGTGAGAATCAAATGAGCCATACACACAAATTTCTTAAACAAATACTTGGCATACTACTCAAAGGATATTAACTATGTGTTTATAAATGTGTGTGTACTGTATGCACACATAACTCAAAGGAAAAATGTGGGGGACATCATATCATGCTCATAAACTGAGTGCACATTTTTATTTTTATATTAAACTGAAAATATGTTTTATTTTTATATTCATCAAGTCAAAGAATTGGCAATCATTTCCATTAAAAGCCAGATGGAAGATATTTCAGATTTTAAGTGTTGTACTATCTCTGTACTGCCTATTCAATTCTGTCATTGTAGCACGAAAGCATACATTGACCACAATTAAATGCATTGGAATGGTTGTTTTCCAAAGTTTTATTTCTAAAAATGGGCCGTAGGCCATATTTGGTCCATAGGCTGTTGCATTCTGAGCTCTGACCCAAAATATCATTTTGATTGCATAGCATTATGATATTTGAAGTTTATTTGGTTAGCATGCAATTATTGGATATGTAGGTTTTTTCTCAAAATTTGCTTTTTCAGGTCACTTTTTGTATTCTAAATAGTTAACTTGAGTAGCTTATGTCTTTATATTAACTTTCACATTTACATTAAGGTTTTTATCATGCATGTTTTGCCATCCAGAACATTTGTCCCAAATCTCACTAGAACTAATGTTTCAGAAAATCATCTTCTAATACTTTTGTCTATAATGAATCATTTATTGGATGAGAATTCTCAGATATTCTAATTTTGCTGTTGCCATTATTCTTTAAAATCAAAGCCATAAATACTGATTATAATTTTGCAATTTAGAGGTAATTTATAAACAATTTCTAATTCTAACGAAAGTGACTTTGCTTTAAATTATTATTTCATTTATTCTCATTGAAGTATAAATAGAAAATAGATAAAAAGAATAGAAAAAATCATCCTAAACTGTATTTTTTATGACAGTTTTCTAGAGTTTTCTCCAAGACAGCATGTTTTTTTCATATTGCATCTGTAAACCAACATCTAGAAAAGTGCCCAAAATTCAGTATCCAAAGTTATCTACCAGAAGAATAAATAATATTAATTTTAGTTCAATAATTCTAATTAAATGGAATAAATAGTATTCATTATATTATTTTGTGAATTTCTCAATATATGTATGTAAAAACACAATATAGTAGATACTTTAAGAAGTACTGGCGTGGATGTCTTTTACTTCCCAGCACATTGCTGCCATTTCTCTTTGCTCCTCAGAAACACTACTATCCAAGGTCTGGTCCCCAGTGTGGAAGTGTTGGGGCTCTCTAAAAAGCCCGCTCCTGTATTTCATGACAACTAACCCACTCCTGCAGTAACAGTCCTTTCATGAGTACATGACATAATAACCTCTTATTAATTACCACCATGCAATACTATTTTATTGGGAATTAAGTTTCCAGCACACAGAATTTGGAAGGCACAATTGAACCATAGTTGGGGAGAGGGTAAAGAGGAAAGAATAGAAGAAGAAACAAGGATGAGAAGTCACTATAGATCCATGGCATTCTGATATTTAGTTTTTATTAAAATCACCGAAGAGCTGGCAAGATTATAAATGCCATGAAGCCAAAACATCAGAATAAATAAGAGTTCAGAGAGTTAAAACAAGCAGCAGCTCACAAAATATTCTTTGCCTTCCAAAATGTTTAAATGTGCAGTTCAGTTTTAGCACAGTCAAGTACAGAAGAGATAAGTTAAGACTTAGGAAATACATCTTCCAGAGAATACGCCAGTATCCCAAAGGAGACGGTAGATCCGTGGCTGGTGTTGTCCACTCAATATTCTCTGTTAGTAGTGTCTGCTGGCTTGTGAAAAGTAGCAGTAGTAGGAGAACAAGAAGTAAAAATACCCCTCCATCACCTCTTGAGGACAGTTGCAGAGCTGTAGGAAGAAGTCTTCTCCACATTTCACCCTTCTGCCTTCTACCATGGGATAATGCAGCATGACCCTTTATCAGAAGGGAGCACAATTAGCATTGAACCCATCAGTATCCAGAACTGTAAGAAATAAGTTTATTTTCAGTATAATTCAGTCTGTGATAATTTCTTATAACAACATAAAATAGAACAAGACACTTTCAACCCCTTACAGTGTTACATAGCTTTTGGTTCTTGTCATTTCTTAATTTTTAAATTGCAATTAGTTTTTCCTTGCAATAAGTTTTTCATTTGTATCTCAAGAATATTTATTTACAACTATAAACATATTAATTTTATTACTGTTCATTCACATAGATGGTTTGAAAATGTTGTAACAATTTTACACAACCAATAGAAAAATATATATGATCTGAAGCATTATATTATCAGTACATTGAATTTGTTCTGAAGTAAATAACACAGGAAAATCTAGAATCTCTTTTAAGTACCTCAGAGATTCAATCCCTATACTCTACTCTTGGAACAGCTATTATCATTAATTTGATATAAGTATCCACACCAGTTTAAAAAATTTTACTTTTTTTAAGTGTATCCATGAATAACATTGACATTGTGTTTGTGGGTATCATAAATTGTTTTATCTTTTCACTCAGCATTTTTATTTAAGATATATCCAATTGTTAAATATAAATTTTATTTATGCATTTTAATTGCTCTGCAGTGCAGAATTCATATACTATGAATTAAATATAAATTTCCTTAATGATGACATTTGAAATGTTTCCCATATTTTACTATTAGGTGTAGCCTGCTTACAATAAGAAGTCTTCGTATGCACCTATGCCAGAATTTCTCCTGGATGTAAGTCGGGGGTCAAGATTTTGGAGCTACTCTTATATTTACTTTGTCAAATTATTTCATTAAGCATTATTAAAATGATATAAATGCAAATTATTGATTAGCACTAATAATAGAAAAGAAAACTTATTGAAAAGTTCCAGAACACACAGTGACACAGACATGTATTTCAAAATTTTAATTTCAGCTGAAAAGTGAATATTTTCAGTGGAAAAAATGTTAATTGTTTTCCCTGAAAGCAGTGCTTAAAAAAAATGGCTAGTTGTTCAGCAGAATGACTCTTTCATATGTATTTCTCATTCAGTCACTCAGACTATTTAAAAGACCTACTTCAGCATCAAGATTTAATGAATCACTTTTTATTGCTTCACCAAGGTAATCTTACATGGAATTTTTTTTTTTTTTTACTTTGAATGTATGGTACTAATGAATACAATGACTAGAATTCAATTTGGTGTCTATACCTTAGTTTGAGCATCACCACCATACTTACCAACATATCAAAATCTGGCAAATAATATTTTAGCATAATTATGAAAATAATTTTAACCTAACGGGTCTCCTGATTGAATGTAGATATGTTAGTCATCTTTTGGTTACTGTAACAAACACCTGAGATGATCAACTCAAAAAGAAAAAAAAAGGTTTATTTTTTACTCACAGCTTTGGAGGTTTCAACTTTGGAGAGCCTTTAGTAAGGGAGCATATCATGTTGAGGAGTGAGTAGTAGAATAAAGCTGTTTACCCCACATCAGGGAAGTTAAAAGGAAGAGAACATATTCCAATTTTTTTTTCAAGGGTGCATCCCAAATGAGCTCAGGCCTCCCATCAGAAACCACCTATTAACATTTCCAGAATCTCTTAAGAACACTGCAGGCTAGGGACCAAGCCTTGAACACATGGGCCTTTGAGGTATATCCCAGATCCAATCTATAGCACCAGGGAATCTCAAAAATGTGGGAGCATACTGTGAGAATCTCCATATTATACAATACCCCTGTTAGCACACAAAGGTGGTTTTCCTGGGAACATAATTTGAGAAAATTGGTATAAGTGAGATTCCAGAGAAAATCCTCAGTTGTAAACTACCTGACTTATAATGACTTTTCCTTCTTAAAAAAAATGCTGATAACTTAAACTTTGTTTCTAAGAGCTACTTGCTTACAATTCATATGCTTCTCTTTATACACTGATAGAAATTTAGCAACATAAACTAATGCTCTACTTGAAGATCTCTAGTTCAGTAATCCTGCCATCTTGTCCCTTTGTCATGTGTACCTCCCTTTTATATTTAGAGAGGGTCATGCTCCTTTGTTCTGAACAATTTGCAAAAGAAAAATCAAAAGATCTCATAATACTTTGCCACATTGGAGACCAAATGCCATTTTTTTCAGGAAACTTTTTATGAGGAAGCTTTATCTTGATAGGGCAAGCTCTTGTATACAAAGACTACTTTTAAACAGCACAGAAGTCTTTTCACTCCCTGCATTTGCTGGAGCAGGCACTCAACACAGAAACCCAGTGTCAGCTCAGGCCCTGGATTCACAAGAAAACTGTTATTTTCAAGCATAAGACAAGTGGCTGAACGTTGTGTGGATTGGGGTTTGCAGTGTAGAGGGAATAAAGGGTTAGGGAAAAGAACTCTTTCACCAATCTCAGATTTCTGCATCCTAAAATTTCATGCCACTATAATTAAACACATTAAACACATTAGATTGTACTCTGCTCTAAGAATAGCAAATCCTAAAATTAAAAAATCTCTTCAGAATTTGAAAAGAATATAAGCAAGTATATTCACTAATTTTTAAAAAATATTTTTAGTTGTAGTTGGACACAATACCTTTTTGTATTTATTTATTTATTTATTTATTTATTTATTTATATTTTATGTCCTGTTGAGGGTCAAAACCGGTGCCTCACAGGTGCTAAGTGAACGTTCTACTGCTGAGCCACAACCCCAGACGTATTCAACAAATTTTTAATGGCAATATTTTGAAAGGGATTTATTAAATTTGAATTTAATCTTGCTAATAAATGATTTTTCTAGTTCAATGACATTATTTCTAGTAAAATGTTGACTATGTGTTTTATTTTAGCTCTAATAAACGAAGATATTTTTTGATATAAACTTTCAAAATGTTAAATTCTTTTCCTTTATTTCTATAAAACTGATTTTTGCATAATAAGGAAAATGCATGTTGAGTACCTTTGAGAGTTAGAGAAGGAAACCAGAACACTGGATTATTGTCTTGCCTAGGTGACAAGTCATAAATTCTTAATGGATTTATCTGCATTTTATAGGTCTACTTCATAATGGTTTGGGGTAAAATATGCCTAAACAACTTAATGGTCAGTGTCTTTGGCCAGGGATTACTTAGAGACCATATGACTACTTTCCAAATTCTTTCTGCTGCTATAATATCTTTTACCATAAAGGTGACCCTATTTAAATAAATCTAAAAGCATTATAACAAACTTCTGTACTAAAATCACCACAATCTTTCCTTTTGGAGATCATCTGCAAGCATTAGTTTCAAGATAAACATTTGTGTTTGTGTATATATAACTAACTGTGTATGTGTTCAAATCACAGTCAGCAGTTGACTCCTCTGGTGACAGATACCTGAGATAACCTTGTAGCTAGGAGAAGACCTTTTGTTCAAAAGCAATGCTTTCTAAATATGAAGGTGGAGGAGGCTGAGAACCCATTAGTGGATCAGGAAATTAACTTAGTGGGTCCTATTCACATTTTTGAAATAAACTAGAAAATAAATGAGAAAAAGAATACAGATGTAAACATGTAAAAGTACATGGACAGGTAATCAGGATTTTCATAAAGTTACATCAGATTGAGTTTGTGTACATATATCAATGTTTGCCTAACCTGGGTTGTGACACAGTATATTAAAAAATTTGGGGCATCCTGCAAAAGTACTTGAAAATCCCTCTTCTGAAAGACCATTCTAGATATGCATAAGTAGGATAACACATTCGTTATCCTGGAATTAGTTAGGAACATAGTTTCTCAATTTCTGTCTCTCTTTTTACATGCAGAGTCTAAGGAAAGGTCAATCAACCCATTGTGTGATACCATGTTTCCATTTGGAAAAAAACCTCTAAATTCTGATTCCTAAATTTGGAATGACTTTAAGCTCAGCAACAAGAAAGGACAATTAAAAATGAAAGTAAATAAAATTAATTAAAAGGATGAATACATACTGAAGATTTATAGACTAGGTTCAAAAATAATAAGAAAAGAAAAAAAAAACCTAAGAACTCATGAGATAAGCTTGTCTTGTGATAGCAGGTGATTGATGGTAGAAAAATCACTGATCCCTCCACTCTTGTGTATATTCATCTATTTAACATTCAATGAGTTGTATTTTCTGCCCTGAAACATATTCACATTGCAATTCACATTGATGAATAGTGTAGATATAATCACTGTTTATATGGAGAATGTTTATTTTACTGCAGAGAATATAGGCATTGAAAAACTACAAAAACAAATAGTTACAAATACCATGAATGAAAACTAAAGGACAATAGTGAGAGGAGGGAAGGGTACATTGATGGTGATGCCTGGATTTTCTTTCTTTCTTTGTATTCTTTTTAATTTTTTTTTTTAAATTTGTTCTTGTTAGTTATACATGGCAGTAGAATGTATTTTGACATATCATATACATGGAGTATAACTTACCATTCTTGTGGTTGTACATGATATGGAGTTACACCTGTCATGTATTCATGAACGAACACAGGAAAGTTATGTCTGATTCATTCTACTGTCTTTCCATTTCCATTCACTTGTTTCCCCCCCTAACTCATCCCTGTCCAATTGGTGAAACTCCCTTTCTCCAGAACACTTCCCATCCCCTTACCCTGCCTATTGTGAGTCACCATCCACATATCAGTCATACCAGAGAGAATATTTGCCTTTGGTTTGTGGGATTGGCTTATTTCACTTAGCATAATAGTATCCAGCTCCATCCATCAACCACTCTGGAAAGCAGTATGGAAATTACTCAGGAAATTTGGAATGGAATCACCATTTTCCCCAGTTATCCCACTACTCAGTAGCTGCCCAAAGGACTAAAAATCAGCATGCTATGTTGACACAGTCACATTAATATTTGTAGCAGCTCAATTCACAATAGCTAAGCTATGGAACCAACTTAGGTGCTCTTCAACAGATGAATGGATAAAGAAAATGTGGTATATATACACAATGCAGTATTATTCAGCCATAAAGAAGAATGAAATTATGGCAGTTCTGGCTTTTCTTTAGCAGACGTATTTCAGTGAGGAGTTCAAAATATGTACACTCAACTATGAAAAGAAAAAGAAGTGTTTGGAGAAAGGTAGATTGTTCCCAGTGAAGAAGAGTAAATTGACTGGATGACAATACTAATGAAGTGATGTAATTAAAACTAGACAAGTATGGCTGGAATTTAGTATGGAAGGAGAACATGCAAGAAGTTGATGGTGGTCAGGCTATGAACTTAGTTATTTATTAAGTTCTTACTTAGTTCCAAAAGATCAAGTCTCTTGGTTCTTCTTATGAAGACAAATATAAAATATGTAAAAAACATTAAAAATATAAAATGAATTGCAATCTCAGAGAGTAAAAATTCTATTTTCAGGGAAATAAAGCATGACTAAAGAATACAGAATTATGACTTGAGGTTTTACTGAAGAAATGGTGTTTCAGGCAGGATACTTGGAGTATGTAATGTTTAAAGATACACATAAATTGAGACAATTACTCATGAAAATATTTCTGAAAGGAAATTTCAGTATAGAGAATGCAGCAAGTACAAAGGAAAGAAGATAATAACAGCTTCATTGAAGGGTTAAAAAGGAGGCTAGTATGACTGAAGTTCAAGAACTATCCAGGACTAAATCAGACATGGCCCTATGAGTCATGGTGAAGACTTGGACTTTATTCTTGTGTTGAGATGCAACTTGATGGTGTTAACCAAGATAGTGAAATGATCTGATTTAATTTTTAAAGGGATCACTTGGGTTGCATGGTTGGAGATTCAATGAAGGGATCACATGGTCCAACCAAGAGATGCTAGCAGTTTATACCATGGTAATGCATGTTAGAATGAACAGTCTAGATTGGAGATATATATGTGTGTGTGTATGTGTGTGTGTGTGTGTGGGGGGGTGTTATATTATGTGTGTATATATAATTTATTGTGTCCAACTACAAATAATATAATATTAATATATATTAATTGATGTGTATATTATTTGTAGTTGGACACAATACCTTTATTTTATTTATTTATTTTTATGTGGTTCTGAGGATGGAACCCAGCACCTCACACATGCTAGGCAAGCACTCTACTGCTGAGTTACAACACCAGCCCCACATATTTTAGGTAGAGAGAGGACATTTGTGGATGTATTGATACTGAACATAAGAAAGAGTATGTCATACTGCCTGTATTTTGGAGTTTAATGACTAAAATAAAAGGAAGAATATGCCAGTTAGATTTAAAAAATAAGAGGTTTGGTTGGGGGATATGTGTGGATAGAAAAAAATAATAATTCTACCTAGGATGCCAAGAAAATATGAATAGTGTTTTGGAAGTTTTTTGAAAGTTCAGAGAAGAGGTGAGTTCCAGAGATATAAAAAATTTGAGATGCACAGATAACATTGAACTTACTCAGCCAGATTGAAAAAAAAAAAAAGTAGGGAGTGAACCTGGGTATAGGCTAAGGAGGAGGAGGAGGGTCAATAGAGAAGCTAAGAAGGCACATCCAAAATGGTCAGGAAAAGCAGGAGAACCTGAAGTAAATAAAGAAAGGGTTTGGGAAATTTAAAAGGACTAGGTAAGAAGTCAAATAAGTAGGTTACAATTGAAAATTATCCATTAGATTTGGCAGAATAGAAACTCTTATTGATAGGGGAAACCTCAATTAGCATTACTTTTCTTAGAATCATAAGTGGTATTGTTAATTGACTGTTAGGGGAAAAGTGAAAAGAAAATGTATTCAAATGATTTCTGATTCAGAAGTCAAATCAAGTTACTTAAATATAAATAAGGTTATAGAAAGTCAATGATTGTTAATTATCATAACTTCCTATAACAGATATATTTGAAACTCTGAGCAAGATGTGTTAGAGGACAACTTTGAAAAAAAGTCATTTCCTATAACAAACCTTAACAATTTTATTCATAATTTTTAGAAATATCGAAATAACCCTTTTAGTATTACCTAAAATTTCCTTGTCTTTTTCAGGAAATACACTAGGACACAGACTTAATACTGTGAAGTTAAAGTACAGAAACTATAAATTCGACTTAATTTTATAGAAATAAATGTATGCCATGATTGGAGAACTTTTTTCCTTATCCATTTAAACCAGGTAGAATGGCTAAATAATGGCATTTTCTTCTCTAAGCATGTGTTAAGATCCTTCAAATTCTATTCCAGGCTCCTTGATAAAATGTTAACTGAAGTTTTTTGCTTTAGCTTCCAAGTATGAGTTAATATCACAGAACTTGTATTCTTTCTACCATAATATGAGTTAATATCACAGAACTCGTATTTTTTCTACCAGAGAAGTTTGCATAGATCTGTGATTGGAAAGCAATCAAAAGAAATAGGGGAAAAGAAGATAGAGTCATTGATTAGATACATGTTTTGAAGAGTTTTGCTTTCAAGAGGAGAAAGAGGAATGTGGGATCAAGGAGTTTTTGATTTTATAATTTTGCATTTTAAGATGGAAACATGACAGCATGTTAATGGAAATGATCATGCAGATGGGGAAAATTGATAAAGGAGACAATGTTAAGTAGAACAAAGTCCTTGAGTAGTGAGATAGCAAAGGTTCTAGTGGGAATGGAGTGGGTTTAACTAGCATAGAAGTTAATCTTCAACTAAACAAGACTTTGCAGAAAGGATAAAGAATTTGAATTTCATGAGCCAGAGATCAGGATGAATGTTAAAAATAGCCCAGAAAATGTGATGTCAGTTTTGGAAAATGAAGTTATGGTTGGCTTTCGGTAATCACAAGCTCAGAGGTTACCAACCACAAGAATGGTTGTCAGAGTAGAAAGAAATGCCATTTGAAAACAGGAAATAGAGACAGAAGATACAGAATGGCATAAAATCTTTGCAATTACTCCTCTGACAGAAGATCAATATCCAGAATATATAAAGAACTCAAAAAACTTACCCCCTCAAAAAACAATTAAGTGGCCCAATCAATAAATGGGCAAATGAAGTATACAGACACTTTTATCCCCCAAGTGGTCAACAAATAGATGAAAAAATGTTCAACATCTTTAGCATTCAAGAAATTCATATCAAAGCTACACTGAGATTTCATTCCAGTTAGAATTCCAGTTACAAATTATTTTTTTAAGAATACAAATAATGAATGCTGGTGAGAATATGGGAAAAAAAGAATACTTATATACTGTTGTAAAATAGTACAGCTGCTATGGAAATCAGAATGGAAATTTCTCAAAAGACTTGGAACCATATGAGTCATTCACATCACTCCTCAGTACTTATCCAAAAGAAGTTACTGTGCTATAGTGATATATACATACCCAAGTATAGCAGCACAATTCACAATAGTCAAGTTATGGAACAAGCCTAGGTGTTTGTCCACAAATAAATGGATAAAAGACTCTCTCTCTCTCTCTCTCTCATACATGCACACACACACACACACACACACAGAGAGAGAGTTTTATTTAGCTATAAATTAAAATGAAGTTATGGCATTTTTGGAAAAAAAATGATTGAACTTGGGAGTATTATATTAAGCCAAACAGGCCAGACTCAGAAAGTCAAGGACCATATGTTTTCTTTCATATTTGGAAGCTAAAGAAAAAAGAAGGAAAAATTATGAGCGTAATCTTATGAAATTAGAAGGGAGACCAGTACAGAAGAAGAAGGGGATCCAAGGAGGGAAAGGAGTAGGAAATTAAATTTACCAAATCATTATGTGTATGTACAAATATGTCATAACAAATCTTACTATTATGTATAATCATAATGCACCAATTAAAAAATAAATAACAAAGTTACATTGCAGACAATAAAAAAGCAAACAAGAAATGGGAAAATAAGGAGAATGAAAGGTCAGGTGTTGAATGGCCAGCCACACAAAGGCTGATATTGCCAGGAATGATAGTCCCAGGAAGAAACAGCATGTTTATAATACAAAAGTCTAATAAAAATAAATAATGAAATAAGTAATGATTATTGGTAGCTGACATAAATAGGAAGGTTGGGAGGTTAGGAAGATGAGATGACATTTCAACTTCCATCTGACAGGAATGTGCTAAGATGGAGGATATGTGAGGTTACCAAGGATTCCTCCTTGTTCTGAGATCAAGGGTTGAATTTAGAAAAACAAAATCCAGAGCGCAATAGAGTCAAACAGTTGTGGTCTTGGTGGGTGGATTGAAGAACCTCTATTCCCTGGTCAGAGATTTGGAGCAGCAGGGGAAGGTGCTCACAAATGGAGTGGCATTCAGGGTACCCTCTGATGTCTGATATTGGATTTTCACAGTTAATAAGCATGACAAGGGAATTCCTTGGGATGAAAGGAAAACTTTAATTATTAAATGAATGAGATGGGGATGTCTTTCTACCCCAATGTTTTTATAAATTGCCAAAGCTCTAAGGTATAGATATGTATACACACACACACACACATTACTTAAAACATCACAAGGATCAATAATCCTGGATGATTCTATGTCTTGGACAAAACAGAAGCACTGCAATACTATGCAAAGAAAAATGGTCAAATATCTCATTTCATGATGTGACATGCCATTTGTTATTTTCATTTTTATCAATTTTTCTTAAACACAGAATAATCCCAATAGGTACTTTTGATAGTCCAACGAAATTCTTATTTCAATTTAGGCCATTTGTTACTGAGAATATTTGTCAATTGTATTTTGTCATGCCTGTTCTGTTTGTACATCTTGGGAAAAATACATTACATGTCCACTCTGAACTCCTGTTCTCATTTCCAGAAAAGAAATATTTTTTGTTCCATTTTGACATACATTTCCTTCATCTTTCATTTTAGGGTATTTTATTATTTTTTAGTAAGTTATTATTCAGAAACAACACATAGTAGTTCTGAATTGAACATAGTTTCATTATTCACCAAATGATATAATTAAGTTTAAAATGTGACTTTTTCTTTCACTTGAGGAATAATACTATTACTCTTGTTGATTTTTAATGTGAGATTTTTATAACAAATTTCTTATCAAGTGTGGGTAACTTTTAAGTATGTGTAATTTTCAGCTTGTAAAGAGAACTTTACTTCAGCGTCATCTACACTGTTTTGCTTAGGATCATCTCATTGGTGACAGGAAGACAATGGAGTCAACTGAGAGTAAAAAGTTTTGAGGCCCATTGGGATATTTTCTTTCCTTTAGAAAACAGAGTTTGCCTCTGCAAACATATGGAGTTTAGTTTTCATATTTTCTCCTAGTTGTGAAATTGTTAAGCATATTATTGATTAAACGCATCTGCTTTATTTTTCTAGACATCCAGGATTATTTGTATTTTTCAACAAATCACCTATTACTCACTTGTAGAAAATGTAATAGATCCTTATTTTTCCCCAAAACATGTTTTATTTATTTATTTTTTAACAAGAAACCATCTGGCCTGAAGCATCTAAAGTGTTCAGAACCCTAGAGAGGGTGGATCAGGATACAGGAATTCAGGAAAACCAGTGTGTGGACATCTATTTCTCTGTAAGCTTATTTTCTGACATGTTGTCTTTAACATTGTATAACATTGTAGAATGGCAGATCTGAGGCTCTGGCTCAGGTCTCAGAACCCAGATGGGGCTTTTGCTCTTCTCCTGTCAGACGTGATTTGTCTCCTAGTTTCCTGTTGCTCTATTTCCTTGCATCATGTTTGGTATTAACCAGTCTTGCTCCCTGGTTCACCCATTTGGATGTAGTCTGTTGCCTTGACGTTTTGGACCCCCAGACTTTCCTGGTTCCCTTATAGCCTGCCTTCTTTGGCAATGACTCAATTGGAACAATGTCAGTTTCACTCTTGGCCCCTTCGCTTGGCAAACTTGAGTTTCTTGCTTTTCATAGATGGTTTTGCTGAAATATGACCCTGGCTGGAATTGCTGACATTGTGTTTGTAATTATCTGAAGAGTTTGCCCTCAGTAGTAAGGTATGCTACTGGCAAACCACAGCAGTCTCACTGCCTTCTGGAGTTGAGAGCATTTCTTTCCAGCCAGACACATCAGGATGTGGTCTATGCCTGCCATTGAGAGGGTGTGAAGGACAACTCAATGTCATTGTGGATGACAATTAATTACCAGTTCATCATTTATATGGTAGATGATGGATAAAACACAATTCTTTTTAAAAAAATCTTTAAAATATGAGAACCATACCAGTTTATAGTTTCTGTATCTCCCTCGGTTTCTTTTCTTCATCTTCACCCTTCAACATGGCTGTCCACACCACTTCAATGGAACTTTTTCCACAAGGCTATTCAGAATGACATTTCAGGAACGATAACAATAGTTTATAATATCAGTTGACTTTTGGGAATATTTGCTAACACTAGCCATTCTCTCCATTTTTAAAAATGTTTTCTTCCCTTGAGCCCTCACAATTTTGGATTTTATTCTTATTTCTCTGGTATACACTTAAAATAATTTTTTCTTCTTCCTATTTCTCTTTGGATTCTGTGTGTGTGTGTGTGTGTGTGTGTGTGTGTGTGTGTGTGGAGGGGGTGTGGGTGCATATTTTACCCCTGGGGTAAAGCCAGGGGCACTCTATCACTAGCTATATATACCACAGCTCTTTTTTTTATTTTTTATTGTTGGTTGTTCAAAACATTACATATTTCTTGATATATCATATTTCACAATTTGATTCAAGTGGGTTATGAACTCCCATTTTTACCCCATATACAGATTGCAGAATCACATCAGTTACACGTCCATTGATTTACATATTGCCATACTAGTGTCTGTTGTGTTCTGCTGCCTTTCCTATCCTCTACTATCCCCCCTGCCCTCCCCTCCCCTCCCCTCCCCTCTTCTCTCTCTACCCCCTCTACTGTCATTCATTTCTCCCCCTTGTATTATTTTTCCCTTTCCCCTCACTTCCTCTTGTATGTACTTTTGTATAACCCTGAGGGTCTCCTTCCATTTCCATGCAATTTCCCTTCTCTCTCCCTTTCCCTCCCACCTCTCATCCCTGTTTAATGTTAATCTTCTTCTCCTGCTCTTCGTCCCTACTCTGTTCTTAGTTACTCTCCTTATATCAAAGAAGACATTTGGCATTTGTTTTTTAGGGATTGGCTAGCTTCACTTAGCATAATCTGCTCTAATGCCATCCATTTCCCTGCAAATTCTATGATTTTGTCATTTTTTAATGCAGAGTAATACTCCATTGTGTATAAATGCCACATTTTTTTTTATCCATTTGTCTATTGAAGGGCATCTAGGTTGGTTCCACAGTCTTGCTATTGTGAATTGTGCTGCTATGAACATCGATGTAGCAGTGTCCCTGTAGCATGCTCTTTTTAGGTCTTTAGGGATTAGACCGAGAAGGGGAATAGCTGGGTCAAATGGTGGCTCTATTCCCAGCTTTCCAAGAAATCTCCATACTGCTTTCCAAATTGGCTGCACCAATTTGCAGTCCCACCAGCAATGTACAAGTGTACCCTTTTCCCCACATCCTCGCCAGCACTTGTTGTTGTTTGACTTCCTAATGGCTGCCAATCTTACTGGAGTGAGATGGTATCTTAGGGTGGTTTTGATTTGCATTTCTCTGACTGCTAGAGATGGTGAACATTTTTTTCATGTACTGTATGTCCTCCTCTGAGAAGTGTCTGTTCAGGTCCTTGGCCCATTTGTTGATTGGGTTGTTTGTTATCTTATTGTCTAATTTTTTGAGTTCTTTGTATACTCTGGATATTAGGGCTCTATCTGAAGTGTGAGGAGTAAAGATTTGTTCCCAGGATGTAGGCTCCCTATTTACCTCTCTTATTGTTTCTCTTGCTGAGAAAAAACTTTTTAGTTTGAGTAAGTCCCATTTGTTGATTCTAGTTATTAACTTTTGTGCTATGGGTGTCCTATTGAGGAATTTGGAGCCCGACCCCACCGTATGTAAATCGTAGCCAACTTTTTCTTCTATCATACGGCATGTCTCTGATTTGATATCAAGCTCCTTGATCCATTTTGAATTAACTTTTGTGCATGGCAAGAGAAAGGGATTCAGTAGCTCTTTTTAATTTCTATTTTGAGTCAGGGTCTCATTAAATTTCTGAGACTGGTCTTGAATTTGCAATTCTCCTGCCTCAGCCTCCTGAGTCATAGGTGTTAAAAACCTGTGACACCACACCTGGCAATCATTTGGATTCTTAGGAGTTCTGGGGAAGGTTCTCTTATATTCAGATTTCACATATGTTCTCTGAACAATCTCAGCCCATCTCTTGTCTTAAATTACCATTCCTTTCTAAATGTGTATATTCTCCCAGATATTTCTCCATATGCCCAGCATAATTCTAAACATCACCACTTACTGTGTAAAAGGCTCTTAGAATGAACTTGACTTCTCTTCTCTAAACTGATTTTCCCTGGTATTTCTTATCTCTGGAATGGCATCATAAACTACTTTCCCAAACCAGGCACCAAGCGGTCCATCATACTTCTTTTCCTACTGCCCCATCCCATAATAAATCATCAGTATTTTGTTTTATTTCCTCAGTGACTGAATTCTCTCTCTCTCTTCCCTTCTGTAACTTTTATTCCCTGGCAAAACCATGCCTTCATCATATTTTGCCTGAGCTGGGTGATGGTTTTCTCTTCTAACCCATCCTGTAGTTACATTGATCTTTCTAAATAAAAATTGAAAGAATTATTATTAAATTGACTAGTAATTGTATCAGTTTTCATTTGCCTAACACTTTTAAAGTGTATTAGAGATTAAAACCATCACCCTTTCCTTGGCAAAGCATTCCTTTATTTAATTATTCATCATTCCTTTCTACTAACAAAGTACTCAAAATGCCTCCTTTCCTAGAATATACTTAAATAATAATGGGTTCTTTTAAATGGTCAATCTTTCCACCAACCAGTGAGGGAAGGTGCTATGTCTCATTATTTCACTCTTATGTTTCTGATTTCTAGCACAATTGCAGACACTTTGAATATATAACAAAACTTCTACTGTTGCTTTTAAATGGAAGAATTAGTGCGTGTTCCTAAATAACCAGGATTTCTTTGGAAGCTCACAAAGGAGAGAGCCCAAGTCTATACTTCTTACTAATAAAGAAAGACCAACATACCTAAATTCCTTTATCCTGCCAAGCCCTATATGTCCTGGCCTCTGGTTTATGAATTTTGATTTTTTTTCTATTAATCTTTCCACTCATTCCCCCATATAGTCTCCTTGATTTTCTTAAATACTCCACACACTGCCTTTATGACAGCCTTTTGTGTTTTGGATTCCACAGGTGTACCCATGACATTTTCCTCAACAATTTTAAAATTTCTAGATAAATCCAAGCTTCTCAATGAGGTGCTCCCTGACCCAGTACTTAAAACAGCAGTTCATCCCCACCAAAATCTCCTGAAAATACATTCAATGTCTCTTATTTATTATCTTCCTGAGCAATTATAACCCTCTGATTTATTATATTTTGATTGTTTGTCTTCTCTATTTTGTCCATTCCCATCCCTTTTAAAATGTAAACACAGTAAGGGTAGTAGCTATGGTCTCCTCCACTTTCTCCACTTTTTTTTTTTTTTTTTTTGGCACTGGGGATTAGACCCAGGGATGCTTTACTGCTGAGCTATATTGTCAACCCCTTTTATTTTTGTGATAAGGTCTTGCTAAATTCTTTAGGGTCTCACTAAATTGCTGAGGCCTCTAATTTGTAATCCTCCCGCCTCAGCCTCCAGAGTCACTCGGATTACAGGCATGTGCCACCATGCGGAATATTTTCTTTTTATTTTTTTGAGACCAGCATCTGAATTGGTAGACTGACTAAAACAAATTTCCTCACCCCCGCCACCACCAAGTGGGTGGACCTCACAAATCAGGGGAATGCAGGAATAGAACAAAAAGGCTGGCACTTTGGTCAGAGGGAAAGAACTTGTTTACCTTATGGCTGAGCTGGGAAGTTAGTCTTTTCTTGTCTCTAAGTTTGAACTGAAATATTGGCACTTATTGAGCCTCAAGCATGCCAGCTCAGACAGAACTACTAGCAGCTCTCCTGGGTCTCCAGTTTGCCAAGTGTAGATCTTGAGACTGCTTAGTCTCTAAAAGCACATGAGCCCATCCCTTACTCTATGTATACACACACATGTATGTATATAGTTGATTTTATTTTCCTAGAGAACCCTGACTGATACAAGAAGTATAAATAATATGTAACAAGTTGGTAAAACTTTGATTAAATCATTACATGGCAGTTTGAGTCCATATATAGATGTATACTTTGAGACTTTTAATAATATGTCAGAAATTATTATTTGCAGCTGTGTGCTGGTTTCTGCTATTTATTTTCAATTTCCACTGGATAATATTTTGTGTATATTTTGTATTTTCCATAGATCTCATTGGGGTTCAAGATATCATGTTATTCATTGTGGGTTTTACAAAAATCATGTTAGAATACATTTTTAGTGAGTATCAGTATCCGAAACTGACATATGGTATTGCTGCCCTTCTCTTGAAAATCTGACTTGTTGATAGATAATTTCCTCTGATTACATAACATTTTATGTACATAGTTAACATAAATCACATTTTGCAGATATTGTATTTATATTTTCCAGTAATAGAATGTTATCAAATTACTTCTAGTAAAATGGATTACTCATAAATTTGGCTATTTTTACACAAATTAACATTATTATAATGTTGTCAGCAGAGGCTGATCATCTCTTCTCTTCTTTGTAGTATACATATGGAATTCATATTTTCACTAGAGACCTGCTGTATATCCACAAATTGTCATGATGGCACCCTAGAAGGTCATCGTATTTCATTAGCACAAATCCTCTTCTTTAGTCTGCTCCAGAAAAGACAATCAACAGAGCAGTGAGTTTCTAGATCTTACAGAAGCCTGACTTATTTGAATAATAGCTTGTCTGAATTAGTGTTTACCCCAAATGACATAAAGAATTGGCAGCAAAGGACATCCTATCCTCACTAACATATATTGTCCCTGAGGAATGATAAATAATAAGTTTCAAAGACTGAATGCTCCAAGGCATTTCAGCTGGGCTCCTGTGTTACTTAATATTCATTTGCACTTTGTGGCTCTACATTCCTTTGACTGCTGCAGCCACTGCCATTGTCGTGCCACATCTGCTTAGCTGATATTGCCATCAACATTCCACAGGAGTCAGGGCAGCCTCATGATGGACTTGTCTCAGGCCCCACACAGCAGGTGTGTTCCACTTGACTGCTACCATAACATTCATCAAGGGATGAATGATTAACGATTGTACTCCCAATGGCTGTAAATATGTCTTTTAAATAAATCTGTCTCTTAGCTATGGCCCTGACACCTTATGGGCTTATAGCAGTTTAATTAATATTCATTATAAGAACCTTGAATCTCCAAAGGCTTATATGAACTGTACTGCTTGAGTATGATATATTACCATATCCTCACTTAAAACTGAAACATGTACCATGTGCAAATCCTCTCACTAGTCAAAATCAAATACTTAGAACCATGCCCACATATGTTAACATTTGTAATGCAGAAGGTAACTTTGTAGGATTTCTGGTTACTTGGCAGAAACTACAGAGAGATTTGATTATTTCTGCTCTCTTTTGGTTCTTTACATTAGAGAAAAATTATGAAATTCAAATCTCAGCTCTGTACTCTCTTTCTCTAGGTGTGGTCCATGATCCAGCTGCATTAAAACCACACAAGGTATGCCATAAAATTTAGATTTCTGTAACTTACTTAATATCTATTGAATTCCAATGGCTGGGTTATAAGAATCATTTGCACTTTTGCTAGGTTATTTTAAAGATTACTGCTGTTTAAGAAACCCTAATTTAGAATGCTTGCTAGAGACCAATTTTTTCCACCAAATAAATAAGTGCACAATTGTTAACTTTTAATTTTTGCAATAATATAGGTTCAAGAAAAAGCTCTCCAAATGAATAGCTCTGTATTTCATTAAGAATCATACAAACACCATCTTGAAGATTGAAGAGAGCCTTGCACCAATGAAAGAAAACTATCTCAAGGTCTGTACAATGTGGCAAATATTATTCTTGATGGTTTTGCATGGTCTTCCATAAAGGTTCATTGGCTACAACTGGTCTTTTCCCCTTGTTTATTGTTTCAGAAGTTAAAAGTTTCTCCTGCTCAAATTCAGATGTGCACACCCTTTGAAAATAAAGAGTCCATAATTCATATTTACATATGCTTATATGTTTATACATGTACATACATAAGAAAATAGAGAAGTATACTTATATGGATTGATACCTTTATATTTATGTGTTCACTTCCATGAAAACATAGCCTTACTCACATAGGCATAGGCATACATGTGCAAACAGAAACAGGAACATAAATGAAAACATGTACAAAGCAGAAACACTTGTACATGCCCTTGTATAAATACACAGTTATATACATATATACTTGTGACATCCTTACTTTGCACTGAAAACTCTTAAAATTATTAACAAATAATATTTGGTTAGTCATATTTTTCTTTCAAGAGGAATTTGTGATCTTTCTCTCAAGTCTAGAAGGCATTATAACACACACAAAAAAATGTCTGTTTATAGCTTCCTAATTCTGTTTGACTAAGACATCTAATGACTTTTTAGACTACATATTCTTTAGACAAAATGATAACTGACATTCTAACAAATGTATAGATACTAAGAGACAGAAAAGAAGTAGCTAAATAGAATGATAGTCAGTGAATTGAAGGAATGAACCAAAAGGTAAATCAGGATAATGAATATAAAAATGTACAGGCCAAAAACCAAGAGCAACACATTTACAATGGGTAAAGGCTCACAGAGAATTCTTTTAAGTGGAAACTTGGATGATGTGGAATTGAACAATTGCACATAACCTTGATTTTTCTTGGAATTAGTTTTCTTTACTTTGGATAATGATTTCTGAAACCTGTCATTTTTACAAATAAATACTCCAAAAGAAAGTATGTTGAAATCTCTTCCTTCGAACATGTTTATTTATACATTAAAACAAGAAGTCTTTACAAGTATATTATATTGTGTGTATTTATTTTTCTTTCCCTGACTTTTTCCAACCTAGGGTAGAGGTAAAAAAAGAAATGGCTTCCTTTTTCATCTACTCTTCCTTTAGTTTCACGAGTTCCAGAAAGTATTTGAGAATATTCCTGTGAAAATGTTTGAATTCCTAAGTACTGAATTTTGAAATTAAAAATTTAGATCTATTATTCTTCTTTGATATCACAACATGAATTTGGCCAAGAGAGGAAAGGGCGATCATATGTTTTTAAATTTCTGTCATTATATTGGAAAATGATGTTCATTTTTGAAAATTAAAAGAAAACTCTTTCCTTATATACAGGTAACTTATTACTATATCAGTCAGTGAATTAAAAGAAATTCTATGGTCATGGATATTTATTAGAAATTTTAAAAGACTTAATAAAAATATATGAAGCTAATGACATCAAAGATACTTTCAAATTTACCTTTTTGAGGTAATTTTGACATTTTGATAGCCTGAATTAGCAAAATTAAGGTAGCCTGAAAGAAACTGATTCTTGCCAGCTCTGGTGATGCATTTAAAGTGAGGAGAGCACTCCCGTAGGTGCAAATTACTATATGATATCATCCTTTCTACTTATTCATCTTTGATATGTAGATATGCTAAGACCCATTACATAGATAATTTAAGAATTAAAATTTCATAGTCTACTTGTCAAGCTTGGTAGATACTTTGTTCCCCACATCAGATACCAAATGTGTGTGTGTGTGTATGTGTGTGTGTGTATCTACCTGTATATATATCTATATTGTTTGCTATGTGACTTGAAAATATGGCTATTATTTTGAAGTAAAATCTCTTTCCCAAATTAACAAAAACTCATCACTCATTTATTTTTTTTGCCAATTAGTTGTTTTGTCTTTTCTTAGCACCTTAAAGGGGGCATATATTAATCTAAAAAATTTTCAATTTTCAATTCTTCTATTTGTTCCCAACTTTATTTTACCCTACAGTTTCAAAATTAGTTTATTTTAAAAATCTGTCTTTCAGCATTTCACTTATTTATTATATTCAGAATTGCTATGCATTTAAGTTTGAGTAATGATTGTATGTTCTTGGTTCTAGAGCAATGTGGCCCAGTATGCTTTCTGATATTTTTGTAGTTTGTATTTATATAAAACAATTTACATAAATACAGAAAACAAATTTGCACAATTCAGGTATCATATTATTTCAGGAGCTAAAATAGGTATCTCTTTGTTTTTGCAAAATGTGTCTTATATCTTTCCTTGTTTTGTCATCTTAAAGGTCTGGTTTAAGTGATACTTTCTAAAGAACTTAATCATTTACAGAATCGTGCATGAGATTTCCAGAATTGTGGGTGCTGACAATCAATGACAGTTGTTGTGAATAACTCAACTTACAGATATGCAAGAAATATTACAGTGACATCATTGTATGGTGAAATATCTAATTGAAAATCACAAGACAGTATTGACATAATGTTCAATAAAAATAAATTGCATATGACCTACATAACAAATGAAGTCAGAGTAAAGGAAATTTGCTATGATTTTCCATAAAAGCTAATCCAAAAATCAATGTTATCACTGCTACTTAGGCAGATAGAAATATATTCTTTGCAATGAGGCATTAAAAACGCCTGCAAAATAGAATGAAATGATAATTTTGTCTAAGGTTGTTTATAGTACCTACCCTGTCAAATCAGAGGTGAAATATTTCTAATTCTACTGGTCTGAATAATGTTCTTGAGCTTCAGGTAAGTTTATTTTGTTTTTGTTGTAATGACTGAGTTGTAACTAATTTTGACTTGTAACTAATATAAGGTAAAGACAAACATCACTTAAAATTATAGCACAACTCTAATTATAATGTTATTACTTTTATGGGCATTATAATGCTGGGAAAATGACCTTTGCATGGTAAGGTGCTTTTGAATTATTTAATTTGATTATTTAAAAATGCCTTTTCCTAACTGGACATGGTGGTGCACCTGTGTAATTCCAGTGACTTGGAAGCTTAGATAGGAGGATCACAAGTTCTAGCAAAAAAGAAAAAAAGAAAGAAATAAGGACTTTTCCTTAGCACTCTGCCTAAAATAGGCATTTAGAGTAAAAATTTCAAGATTCCTAATCTTTTTCCAAAATTTGTTTTTTTTTTTTTGTTTGGTTCTTTTTTCTTTGTTTGTTTGTTTGTTTGGTCAAATCTCTTTATTTCAAAAAGAAGGAAAGTACAACCACAGTGGAGTGGAATTTGACTAGCCCCAACCACAATGCTAATGCAAGGTGAGTCATGCCCACCTGGTCAGGGTTCTGTGCATTGAAGGGAGTGGAGGGGAGCAGTGGGGCAGGGTAACCATGATCCTGTGCTCTCTGCTGCAGCCAGACAGTTTGGGTTTGACTCCTGTCACTTGAGTTGCTAGTGGGCTTCAAGTGAGTTTTTTTTTTTATTGTTAGTTGTTCAAAACATTACAGAGCTCTTGACATATCATATTTCATACATTTGATTCAAATGGATTATGAACTTCCATTTTTACCCCATATACAGATTGCAAAATCACATCGGTTACACATCCACATTTTTACATACTGTCATACTAGTATCTGTTGTATTCTGCTGCCCTTCCTATCCCCTTCCTATCCCCCCTCCCCTCCCCTTCCCTCACTCTACCCCATCTACTGTAACTCATTTCTCTCTCTTGTTTATATTCCCTTTACCCTCACTTCCTCTTACATGTAATTTTGTATACCAATGAGGGTCTCCTTCCATTTCCCTGCAATTTCCCTTCGCTCTCCCTTTCCCTCTTATCTCTTGTCCCTGTTTAATGGTAATCTTCTTCTCATGCTCTTCCTCCCTGCTCTGTTCTTTTTTTATTATTATTGGTTGTTCAAAACATTACAAAGCTCTTGACATATCATATTTCATACATTAGATTCAAGTTGGTTATGAACTCCCATTTTTACCCCAAATACAGATTGCAGAATCACATCGGTTACACATCCACATTTTTACATAATGCCCTATTAGTAACTGTTGTATTCTGCTACCTTTCCTATTCTCTACTATCCCCCCTCCCCTCCCCTCCCATCTTCTCTCTCTACCCCATCTACTGTAATTCATTTCTCTCCTTGATTATTTTCCCATTCCCCTCACAACCTCTTATATGTAATTTTGTATAACAATGAGGGTCTCCCTCCATTACCATGCAATTTCCCTTTTCTCTCCCTTTCCCTCCCACCTCATGTCTCTGTTTAATGTTAATCTTTTCCTCCTGCTCTTCCTCCCTGCTCTGTTCTTAGTTGCTCTCGTTATATCAAAGAAGACATTTGGCATTTGTTTTTTAGGGATTGGCTAGCTTCACTTAGCATAATCTGTTCTAGTGCCATCCATTTCCCTGCAAATTCCATGATTTTGTCATTTTTTAGTGCTGCGTAATACTCCATGGTGTATGAATGCCACATTTTTTTTATCCATTCATCTATTGAAGGGCATCTGGGTTGGTTCCACAGTCTAGCAATTGTGAATTGTGCTGCTATGAACATCGATGTGGCAGTATCTCTGCAGTACCCTCTTTTTAGATCTTTAGGGAATAGTCCGAGAAGGGCAATAGCTGGGTCAAATGGTGGTTCCATTCCCAACTTTCCCAGGAATCTCCATACTGCTTTCCAAATTGGCCTCACCAATTTGCAGTCCCACCAGCAATGTACAAGAGTACCCTTTTCCCCACATCCTCGCCAGCACTTGTTGTTGTTTGACTTCATAATGGCTGCCAATCTTACTGGAGTGAGATGGTATCTTAGGGTGGTTTTGATTTGCATTTCTCTGACTGCTAGAGATGGTGAGCATTTTTTCATGTACTTGTTGATTGATTGTATGTCCTCCTCTGAGAAGTGTCTGTTCAGGTCCTTGGCCCATTTGTTGATTGGGTTATTTGTTAACTTATTGTCTAATTTTTTGAGTTCTTTGTATACTCTGGATATTAGGGCTGTATCTGAAGTGTGAGGAGTAAAAATTTGTTCCCATGATGTAGGCTCCCTGTTTACCTCTCTTATTGTTTCTCTTGCTGAGAAAAAACTTTTTAGTTTAAGTAAGTCCCATTTGTTGATTCTTGTTATTAACTCTTGTGCTATGGGCATCCTATTAAGGAATTTGGAGCCCAACCCCACAATATGTAGATCGGAGCCAACTTTTTCTTCTATCAGACGGCGCGTCTCTGATTTGATATCAAGCTCCTTGATCCATTTTGAGTTAACTTTTGTGCATGGCGAGAGAAAGGGATTCAGTTTCATTTTGTTGCATATGGATTTCAAGTTTTCCCAACACCATTTGTTGAAGATGCTATCCTTCCTCCATTGCATGCTTTTAGCCCCTTTACCAAATATAAGATAGTTGTAACTTTGTGGATCAGTCTCTGTGTCCTCTATTCTGTACCATTGGTCCACCTACCTGTTTTGGTAACAGTACCATGCTGTTTTTGTTACTATTGCTCTGTAATATAGTTTGAAATCCGGTATCGCTATACCGCCTGATTCACACTTCCTGCTTAGAATTGCTTTTGCTATTATGGGTCATTTATTTTTCCATATGAATTTCATGATTGCTTTATCTATTTCTATAAGAAATGCCGTTGGGACTTTGATTGGCATTGCATTAAACCTATAGAGAACTTTTGGTAATATCGCCATTTTGATGATGTTAGTTCTGCCTATCCATGAACAGGGTATATTTTTCCATCTTCTAAGATCTTCTTCTACTTCTCTCTTTAGGGTTCTGTAGTTTTCATTGTATAAATCTTTCACCTTTTTTGTTAGGTTGATTCCCAAGTATTTTATTTTTTTTGAGGATATTGTGAATGGAGTGTTTTTCCTCATTTCCATTTCAGAAGTTTTGTCGCTGATATACAGAAATGCCTTTGATTTATGCGTGTTGATTTTATATCCTGCCACTTTGCTGAATTCATTTATTAGTTATAGTAGTTTTTTTATAGACCCTTTTTGGTCTTCTAGGTATAGAATCATGTCTTCTGCAAATAGTGATAATTTAAGTCCTTCTTTTCCTATTTTTATGCCTTTAATTACTTTCGCCTGTCTAATTGCTCTGGCCAGTGTTTTGAGAACTATATTGAATAGAAGGGGTGATATAGGGCATCCCTGTCTTGTTCCAGATTTTAGAGGGAATGCCTTCAATTTTTCTCCATTCAGAATGATGCTAGCCTGAGGCTTAGCATAGATAGCTTTTACAGTGTTGAGGTAAGTTCCTGTTATCCCTAGTTTTTCTAATGTTTTGAACATAAAGGGATGCTGTACTTTGTCGAATGCTTTTTCTATGTCTATCGAGATGATCATATGGTCCTTATCTTTAAGTCGATTGATGTGGTGAATAACATTTATTGAATTCCGTATATTGAACCATCCTTGCATCCCAGGGATGAATCCTATTTGATCATGGTGCACAATTTTTTTGATGTATTTTTGTATCCGATTCGCCAGAATTTTATTGAGGATTTTTGCATCTAGGTTCATTAGAGATATTGGTCTATAGTTTTCTTTCTTTGAGGTGTCTTTGTCTGGTTTCAGAATCAGGGTGATGTTGGCCTCATAGAATGAATTTGGAAGAGCTCCCTCTTTTTCTATTTCCTGAAATAACTTGAAAAGTATTGGTATTAATTCGTCTTTAAAGGTTTTGTAAAACTCCTGTGTATACCCAACCGGTTCTGGGCTTTTCTTGGTTAGTAGTCTTTTGATTGCTTCTTCTATTTCATCCATTGATATTGGTCTGTTCAAATTGTGTGTATCCTCCGGACTCAGTCTGGGCAAATCATATGACTTAAGAAATTTATCCATGTCTTCACTATCTTCTATTTTATTGGAATATAGGTTTTCAAAATAATTTCTAATTGTCTTCTGTATTTCTGTAGCATCTGTTTTGATATTGCCTTTTTCATTCCGTATGTTAGTAATTTGAGTTCTCTCTCTTCTTCTCTTCGTTAGCATGGCTAAGGGTCTGTCGATCTTATTTATTTTTTCAAAGAACCAACTTTTAGTTTTGTTAATTTTTTAAATAGTTTCTTTTGTTTCATTTCATTGATTTCCGCTCTGATTTTAATTATTTCTTGCCTTCTGCTACATTTCCTGTTGTTTTGCTCTTCCTTTTCTAGGGCTTTGAGATGAAGTGTGAGCTCATTTATTTGTTGTTGTTTTTTTTTTTCTTTTTTTGAGGAATGACCTCCAGGAGATGAATTTCCCTCTTAAAACTGCTTTCATTGTGTCCCATAGATTCCAATATGTTGTGTCTGTATTTTCATTTATCTCTAAGAATTTTTTGATTTCCTCCTTTATGTCTTCTGTAACCTATTTATCATTCAGTAACATATTGTTCATTTTCCATGTGATTTAGGATTTTTCCTTCCTTCTTTTATCATTGATTTCCAGTTTCATTCCATTATGATCAGATAAAATGCATGGTATTATCTCCACCCCTCTATATTTACTGAGGGTTGCCCTATGGCATAATATATGGTCTATTTTTGAGAAGGATCCATGTCCTGTGAGAAAAAAGTATATCCACTTGATGATGGTTGATATATTCTATATATGTCAGATGAGTCTAGGTTATTGATTGTGATATTGAGTTCTATAATTTCTTTATTCAACTTTTGTTTGGAGGATCTGTCCAATGGTGAGAGAGGTGTGTTGAAGTCACCCATAATTATTGTGTCATGGTCTATTTGATTCTTGAACTTGAGGAGAATTTGTTTTATGAATGTCGGAGCACCATTATGTGGTGCATAAATATTGATAATTGTTATGTCTTGTTGGTGAATGGTTCCTTTTAAGAGTATATAATGTCCTTCCTTATCCCTTTTGATTAACTTAGTCTTGAAGTCGATTTTATTCGATATGAGGATGGCCACCCCTGCTTGCTTACGAGGACCGTGTGCATGATATATTTTTTCCCAACCTTTCACCTTCAGCCTGTGTATGTCTTTTCCAATCAGATGTGTCTCCTGGAGGCACCATATTGTTGGATTTGTTTTTTTAATCCATGTTACCAGCCTATGTCGCTTTATTGGAGAGTTTAAGCCATTAACGTTTAGAGTTACTATTGATATATGGTTTGTACTTCCAGCCATGTTTGATTATTTATCTTCTTTTTTTTTTTAATTTAGTTTGTTTCTCCATGATTAGCTTTCCCCCCCACCCTCTGTCTTTACTGAGGTACTTCCCACTGATGGTTTTGGTTATTGTTTTTCATTTCTTCCTTATGTAGTGTTTTGCTCAAGATGCTTTGCAATGCTGGTTTTCTGGCTGCAAATTCTTTTAACTTTTGTTTATCATGAAAGATTTTTATTTCGTTGTTGTACCTGAAGCTTAATTTTGCTGGGTACAGAATTCTTGGCTGGCATCCATTGTCTTTCAGTGTTTGAAATACATTGTTCCAGGATCTTCTCACTTTCAGCGTATGTGATGAAAAATCCATTGTTAACCTTATTGGTGTACCCCTGAATGTAATCTGCCTCCTTTCTCTTGTAGCTTTTAATATTTTCTCTTTGTTCTGTATATTGGATATCTTCATAACAATGTGTCTTGGAGTTGGTCTACTGTGATTTTGTATGCTCAGTGTCCTGTATGCATCTACAATTTGTATATCCATTTCCTTTTTTATTTCTGGAAAGTTTTCTGTAATTATTTCATTCAGCAGGTTACTCATTCCCTTGGTTTCAATCTCTATACCTTCCTCTATTCCAATGACCCTTAAGTTTGGTTTTTTTATGTTATCCCATATCTCTTGGATGTTTTTCTCGTGATTTTTTACCAGCCTTTCTGAGTTGGCTAGACTCTTTTCAAGATGATATATTTTGTCTTCATTATCTGACGTTCTGGCTTCTACTTGCTCCACTCTGTTAGTGATACTCTCATTTGAGTTTTTAATTTGGTTTATAGTTTCCTTCATTTCTAGAATTATTGTTTGATTTTTTTTATAATCTCTATCTCCTGATAAAGATGCTTAACTTATTCTTTCATCTGTTTATGTAATTCAATTTCAATGTGTTCTTTCACTGTTTGAATTTGCTGTCTCATATCCTCTTTAAGGTTCCATTCCATCTGTCTAAGGTATTCCTTGAGTTCTTTATATGACCATTTTTCTGATGACTGTAGGTCCTCCTGAATATTTAGGCTGTCCTGCATTGTTTGTACTCCTTTTCTTCCTTGCTTTTTCATGCTGCTCATGTTACTTCTTGTTCTGTTTGACTGCTGAGTTACTGTTTACTCCTATAAATTTATTTGATGCTTGGGAGGAAAGGTATTAGAAGGGAAGGGAAGAAGTCACTAAAGAGAGTGAGAGTAAGCAGGAAGAATTCAAGGAAGGGGGAATAAGAAAATTGAAAAGAAATGAAAAGACAAAAGAATAAAAATAGAAAAAAACTTTAAAAAAATAATAAAAAAAATAAAAATTTAAATTTAAAAAAAATTAAAAAAAAGAAATTTTAAAAACAACAACAAAAAAATGAAAATGAAAAAAATACCCAAATTTAAAATAATAATAATAATAAATGCAGTCTTAGAGTTTGATTAACTTCTCTTCCAGGAGGTGGAGCTGTGCCCACCAGGCCAAGCTTCTCCTCTCGATACGCGGGAACCAATCACTGTGCAGCAGCTCCTCCTCCCAGACTGGGCAGGTCTCCAGTCCTGAGTGCCTAGTGCCTTCTCTTGTGTCTAGTCACTTCCCCACTTTTCCTCAAGCCAGGCCCTGCTCACCGGTGACGCTCACCACAATGCTGGCTACAAGCCAGGTCTGTTGCTCCCGGGAGCTCTGTTTTCATGAACGACTGGGCACACTCTCCCTGTTTGCCATTCCCTTAGACCCTAAGTTTGTAGAGCTTGGGGCTGAGAACTCTCAGCGAAATTTGCTTGCCCTCCGGTAGCCACGCCCCCGGTAGCTGGTGCAAGAGACCTCAGTTGTCAGCACTGGTGGGTGCGGTAGCCGGGAGTTCCATGCTGCGGGTCCCGCACCACTCCTGATTCCCTCGATCTGGCTATCTCGCTCACGGGAGAGCTGGGAGGGGCCCTTAAGGTTTCCCCGCTGTGTGGAGAGGGAAGGCTAGGGGGTTACACACCTGTCGCCGCTGGTTTCAATGAAGTTATCTCCTCCGCCGCATTCTGGTGACGTCAGTTCTCTGCCATGGTGGTATCCCATGCAAATGGCGACAGTTCGTTTCCCTTTGCCGGGTGACCCATGCAACGGGTGGGTCCTGACTGGCTCTTCCAAACCCCATTTCAATCCTGTGGCCACTGCCTATGAAGGCTCGGTTGGCATTTACCTCCATAGGTGCAGAAGGGCCTACCAGTTGTTTCAGCGGGATCGTTTAGTGCTGAGTCACAGCACTTTGTCTGCGAGAAGCAGGCGAACGGGAGCTTGAATTCAGCTGATCCAGGCTAGGTGTGTGTTCTGAGAGGCCCAGACTGTTCGCCCCAGATCCACGTCAGCTCAGCATTGCCTAGTGATCCTGAGCAAACAGCATTTAGATGGTTTACGACTCCCTATGCCCACGCAGCTGAAGAGGTCAGAGACTTGATCGCTCCGCGCCCGCCGCCATGTTGGATCTCCTTGTTTTGTTTTTTGTTTGTTTGTTTGAATTCCTGTGTCTTTATTTTTGAATGGGTTTTGATATTATCTTTTCAAGTTTACTGATTTTTTAAATTCAAAGTCAAATCTGATATTAATACTAGACACTGAACTTTTCATTTTGGATATTTTATTCTTCATTTCAATAAATTACATTTGGATATTTTATATATACTTCCATTTATCCTCTTATTATGTTCATGTTTTCCTTAAAGTATCTGAGCCTGTTTATAAGGGTTTTATAGTCCTTTATAGATTTTATTTTGTAGACAAATACTTCCATTCCTGTCACTGTTGAGAATGTTTGTATTTGTGGAAATCTCTTCAGGTTATAAGGCTCATTTCCCTTATTCTTTATATTCTACACATTCTTCATATGTTTAATTCTTTTATTTGATGCTTATAAATAGTATATTTTTAAGTTTTGATATATACGTAAAATTTTGGTATGTAAGTTATTTTTCAATTACTTTATTTCAAAGCCTTTTTTAACCTTTAAAATTTTAAGAAAGATATAAATCAATATAGGATAGACCTTCTATTAAGGGGAATCTTTCTGAAATCTCTACACAATTTTCCACATGTTGATGAGTCTCCACTCTGTATGACTAACTCTTAAATAGTTCCCAGATTTATTTGTGATTCTTGAAAATTAATTGACTGACAATTTCTTGTTAATTGTTCTCTCCTTAAAAATGTTCTTTGCCTGTCATTAGAGGTTTTATTCTTTATTTTTATAGAATAGAATTCCAACAAAACATAGGAACCTCCAAGATAAATGCAGTGATTACTATGTAGCTCACTCACCTCATGTCTCTACCCTATAAATTCCATTCATCTCAGCCTCCTAAAAATCTAATCCTCATGCAGCAGCACAATATAACCACTGATTTCTGTTTGAGTTCTCCCTCCTTGAGTTGCATTCCAGAAATTGTTTCTAAGCATAAAGCTATTGTGATTGTTTTCCTAATTCCAGGAATAATAGTCCTGTGCTTCCTATTGTTTGACATCTGAAAAATCTTATTTCAGATAATTTGTTGAGTTTTCTAGTTTTTCATGGCAAAAAGATAAGTGTAGGCTCTGCCATTCTTGTATGTTCTTATCATTGGAAAGTTAGCAGAGGAAGAGTGATGTAAGTGATGGCCCTAATACTCCCCCTCCAGAGTGGCCTCTAAACACTTTCACCAAATAACTCCAGCACTGCCTACACTGATGACATCCAGCTGCCTCCCTGTGAACTTTCTTTCCCTGCTTTTCTGATTTCAACCATCTTCTAATATTTGATTTCTTCCTGCTAAAGAAGACCTGACAGCCACTTGCTCTATATTTTTCATACCTGCTGTGGCAAATATGTAAAATATGAAATAAGAAATATATATGCAATTGAGTTTTTATAGAATGCCATTACACTGACAATATCCAAGTTTATGTCTGTGTACTGAGAATAAGCACAGAAGACTAAACTGAAGACAAACAAACAAACAAACAAAAAAAAAAACAATTAACATCATGTCATGGAAATGTACCTGGCATGCAAATGCTCAGTATTTACTTTTAGAATGGAGGACGGAGTTAAAGCAGGTGTTGCAGGTGTTGAGCTACTGCCTCTCTGTTACAAACCATAATAATTTTCTTGGACTTTGAAATGATCTGATATTTTTTATGTTAGAATTTCCTTCTCAAGTCTAGTTACAGAATGAGTTAGGACTATAAATTTTTGTATATTAAGATAGAAGTATTTATCATTAAAGCCTTCCATATTTGTATAGCACAGTGTAGCTCTTAGACTAGACAGACTCTAAAGCTTGATTGCTGGGAAACAGAAGGGAAAGTAGGAAAATGATGAAAAGAAGTGAGGAGAGAGAGGTACATTACAAGTTCAGGTTAGGCACGTAAAACAAGTTGCATTGCCTCACCTTCCTCTCTTTAAAACTTTTTCATTTTCCAAGTTTTGTTGAACACAGAGATTTTTAAACTTTAATGCCTTGGAAAGCAATAATCTCCGTAGTCTCAAAACCAACCTTTTAACCTCTGATTGACACATGAATGAATAGTGCACTCACACTCTCGACTCATAAGGGTTAAAGTCAATCTATGCCCTTCATCTCGGGACTTTCCCAGTTATAAGTTCTTGATTCTTAAAATGATAAGCATGCTCAGCAAAGCATGATTAATTTCTGTTTTTAGATATTTCTATATTTCATCTTCCTAGATTTATTTAACACATACCAATTTCTTGTCCAAAAATATTATTTTGCCTGTACTTAATCAGACATCAAAAAGTAGTAACTTTTACAGACAGGTTAAATGGAATATGAGGTTACTCTGTATTGATTTGCCAGTGGATAGACAATGTTCATATATTATTACATGCTCATCAATTATGATTATGAAACAGATCACTGTATAAACATTTATTAAGAGGACCTTGGATTCAAACCTATGCAGCTACATTCCTTAATGCATTCCTTAATCACTTAACAGGATGATTAATTGTCTTTGCTATAATAACATTATTGTTCAGACATGAAATAGACACGTGGGTGTATTCATATGTACATGTGTGTGTGTGTCTTTGTGTATACACATACACAACAGTAACATAAGTCTAATTGTTACACTAAAAAAGAATTTTCAGTTAAAGAGCCTTCTGTTTTTGGTGCTATAAATTTTCTAGACTGCATGCTTACATTACTTAGCTGTCTTGAAGCACATTTATATTTATATATACTATATATATATATATATATATATATTATAATTACCTTGAATACATCATATAATATATATGTATATGTATAAGGCATATGTTAGTCAGCTTTTCATTGCTGTGACTAAAATACTCAATAAGAACAATTTAAAGGAGGACAAGTTTATTTTGGTCTTATGGTTTTAGAGGTTCAGTCTGCAGTGGCTGCTCCATTGTTCTGGGACCAAGATGAGACAGATCATCATGTTTGAAAGGGCATGATAGAGGAAAGTTGCTCCATTTATGGCAGGCAGGAAACAGAGAGAGGGGAGTGAGTGATCATTGGGAAGATGAATCCTTCCAGGGCAGCCCCGAGTGACTGATCTCTTCCAGCTATGCCCCATCTGCCTAGTTACCATTCAGTCCATTCAAACTAAGATGGACTAATTAGGTTACAACTCTCATAATCTAATCAGTTTACCACTGTATATTCCCACATTAACACAGCAGTTTTTAGAGGACACCTCATATCTAAACTATGACAAAGTATATGTCTAAGAAACACACACACACACAAGTTAATTTATAGTTGTACCTAGTAGTAGAAAATTAAACTTTATCAAATAAAGACTCTTTGAACTTTTTATACTAAAATTAGAGTTATTTTCTGTTACTACTCCCACTTCTACTTTGGCATAATTTCTAAATTTCAGGGACTATAACCACTCTAATGTGAAAAAAGTAGTAAGTATGCAGTTGTATATCTATCCATAGCTCTCCTCTGCTGAGATGAGCATAAAAGCATCCAACATGTTTGGTGCACTTACATAGCTTTATACTAAATACTTCTTCTATCTGAACTCATCCAGCCTTCATAACAGCCTTGAGGAGTAAGTACTATTAATTCTATCCATGTTTAGTAGATAGGAAAACTGATGAACACAGTGATTAAAAATGGAATATATTAATTCAGCAATTAAGAGAGAGAGTTGTTAAATTAACTTAATAATGGACCATCCAAACTTGAGCTGTGAATCTCTGTTCTGCAGACTCTCACTCCTGTTTACTACTTTGGTGCAGTCAGTTGTTACAGTCTGAATATAAAATGTTCCTCAAAAAAAGCTCATCTTTCAATATAGGAATATTAAGAGTTGAAATGATTAGACTGTGAGAATCATCACCTAATCCATGGATTAACCCACTTATAGATTAATAAAAAATTTGGATTATGGGTGGTGACTAGTCAAGTTGGAACATGGATGGAAGACGTAGGTCACTCTGGGTGTATACCCTTGGGAGTTAGATATATTATCCCTGGGTTTCTCTTGCTGTCTATCTCCCCACCCCCTTTCTTCCTCTCACTGTCCCTCTACCTCTCCCTCTTCCTCTCTCTCTCAACTTCCTAAGCTATCATGAAGTGAGCAGTTTTCCTCTACCATGAACTTCTATTATATTCTATCTCACTTTGGGCCCAGGGCAATGGCATCAGCCCACCATGGACTGAACCTTTGAAACCATGAACCCAAAATAAATTTGTCATCCTCCAAGTTGTCCTTAGAGAGGTATTTTGGTCAAAGCAATGAAAAGCTTGATAACACATCAGCCCTCCACCCCAGCTCAAGTGAGATCTCATGTTATATCTGGAAGGTAATGTGACACTTTCCACAATGACTTTCTTATTCTTGCCCCTTCAGACTGCTGTCTTTCCAGGTCACAGCTGTGCCACCAGGACAATTCAAGTAAAATAAAATGATATGTCTGCTCTCATGTCTAGGATCTATGGGGTTTACTCCTGTAAACCAGCTCAACAACCATTTAAACTTTACTTCTGCATTTGCAGAGCCACAATTTAAGTTACTTCCTAAGAATTTATGGGATTGGTAACATGAGGCTGAAAGCTTTGTCACCCCACCCAGGAATGTAGGTGGAATCACTTCTAATCCTATCATTTATAATACAATAGGACACAACCCCATGGCTTTCTCTTTTTGCCATCTTAGGTCAGTAACTCTCTTTCCATGTTCTTTATTAAGATATCTCAAGTAAGAAAAAACTCATTCTAACAAATTTGTGTTTCTCAGTGTCAGTTATTTAGGTAAAGATTTAAAAGCTTGAAAGTTCCCTTATTATGCAACTTTAAAAGCCTTTTCTCTTAAAACTTTGTGTCTCTCTTTAATTCAAAGTTATATTTCGATTTATAGTGTGCAAATATTTTTATTTCCTATATGTATTTCGTCTTTACACTCTTTATTGTTTCCTTTGCTATGCAGAAGATATAATCCATTTGTCTGCTTTTGCTTTTGTTGCCTATGCTTTCAGGTTCTTTTCTCAAAATTTCATGAAGCACTGGTGTAAGAAAGGAACCTAACAGTATGGGTTCTTTTCTCATCCACAAGTAGGAAAAAGAGCCCAAAACTATGTTCCCTTCTGAAAAAAAGCATTCAACAAGTGGTTAATATCTGGAGTATTTATATACCCAAACTACACAATATAAAAAAAATTCATAAAAGATAATTGAAAGATCTGAATAAACACTTCTCAAAAGAAGACATACAAATGATCAAACAGGTATATTAAAAAACTTCTCAACATTGTTAATCATCAGGGAAATGAAAATCAAGCTACAATGAGATACCTCACCCTAATTAGAAGGATTATTATAAAAAAGACAAAAGATAACAATTTCCATCATGGATATGAAGAAGCAGGAACACTTGCAGTCTGATGATATGAATATAAATTAATAGATCCATTATGGAAAGCAGTATGAAAATTTTTCAAAATTAAAACTAGAGTTATCATATGATCCATCCGTCCCACTGTTGTGATATTCCTAAAGTAAAATTAAATCAATGTGTTGAACAGTCCCTTCATTATCATGTTCATTTTAGCACTAGTTACATAGCCAACATATGGAATCAACCCAAGTGTTGATTAAAGAAATTGTGGTACATATTCACAATGGAATATGTTCAACCATAAACCAAAAAAAGTCCTGATATTTGTAACAATATGGGTGAACGTGGAGGACATTATATTAAGTAGAACAAATCAGGCACAGGAAGACAAATAACACATCTTCTCACTCATATGTGGATCTAGAGAAACTGAGCTCATGGAAGTAAACAATAGAAGACTAGTTACCAGAAGCTGGAAAGATTGAAGAGGAGGGAACAGGAGGGAGATATTGGTCAATGGGTACAACATCATAATTAGGTAAGAGGAATAAATCTAGTGTCCTGTTGCACAGTAGGGAGACTAGGGTTAACAATGTTGTGGTGAATATTTCAAAGTAACTAGAAAAAAAAAGAAATTGAATATTCTTTCTTTATCAATAAAATGATAAATATATGAGGTGATAGATTTGATAAATACCCCAATTTGATTATTACAGAATGCATGCATATATTTAAACATCAAAATATACCCCATCAAAAATGTACAATTCTTATGTGCATGTTGAAAACAAAACCTTAGGGGCTAGGAACAGACCTGGTCTAGCATGTGTAAAGACCTGGGTTTTGTCCCCAGTACCACATACAGTAAACAAACAAATAAACACATAAAAATTTGGAAAGGAATATATTTTAAAATACAGAATGTGAGTCTTGATTTCTTTCTTTCTTTTTTCTTCCTAATCTGTATCTTCCTTTTTTTGAAAAAAGCAGGGAACCCAAAATATTCTCCATAAAATGGTAAAAAAGGATTCTATTGGCAAAAAAAAAAAAAAAAATTAAAATGTTGTTTCATAGTTTGAAATATTTCATGTGGCTTCAGAGCTCTAATGTTAAAAACTTGAGAATTCTATCTATTGGTATTACCAGATACATTACTAAGCCACTTAGTAGTTTCTTCCTTTCAAAAGTGTTTGGGATATTAAGATAAATTCTAAGGAACTTAAAAAAGTCATAATCTACCATCTGCCTTTTAGGAAGTGGGAGGAAAAGCAAACATATTTGAGAGAAGCCAGAAGCCTGTGGTTCTAGTCCCAATTCTGCCAATGGTTAAGTAAGCTACGAGTGACTAGGCACTCACTTCTTCACCTGTGTATTACCCAACTAACATACATAGATACATATTATTTGTTTAATGATCACAATGTTAGTGCAGTCAGGAAGTTTAGATAGCTTGCCTAAGATCTGATAGGAAATACATGAAAAACTGTAGCTGAAGAAGGATATATATTATTATAATATAATGTTTCCTTATATCTAAAAATACTATGTAGACTGAAACACTGTATAATTCTAAGTGGGAGTCAGAAGAGGCTTAAAGAGTTTGCTAGAAGGCATTAAATGTCATATTTTTTTTACTATGATCTGTTGCAAAATATTATGTTTGCAAAATAAAACTGAATGCCTGCTAGCCAATATCCTTTGCTAGAGGTTTTCCTTCTTTACATCTTTTATTTTGTATGCAGTACCTGTTCTTACTCTGTCTCCTTTAAATTATCTCACACACAAAGTTACTAACTTCTCCAGAATTTATTAATCACATCCATTTTCCTAGAGGTGATTGTCATGGCCCCCAAAGTACAGAATTATCTTTAGCTTTCCCCTCTCAGACTAGAATTCTCATTAGGTAATGTGTAATGTTTTCTCACCATGCATGCTGTCAGGTTGATTTCCACATTGAAATATGTGAATTAATACCTACACAAGCTAACATAATTTTAGCATTATAAAAATGTCACTTATAAAGGACAGTACTCAATGATAAACAGTACTTTGGGCTGGGTTTGAAATTAAATAATAGCAACTATTCCAGTTTTCTTGAAGAATGTATTAAGTGAACTGTATTCTATTTGCCTTTGCAATGAAATACTGTTCTGATTTTCAAATGTGAGTGAATTCTCTTCAAGAACATTTGAATGATGACTTCTTGGCTAATTGATAGCTAGAGAGGTATTGCACATAATTTAAATTGTCCTTAAACTTGGAACTTAGAGCTTTGGTAGTTTGCATCTGGAAACAGATTCTTCTTTATATAATTTATTGAGGTAAAAAGTTTAGCTGTGACTTGTATCAGAGGGGTATTTAAAGATCTGTGTATCTTTCAGTTTGCGATTAAATTTTTCAGATCCATTTTTATTTATTTATTTAACCAAGATTTTTCTCATTTATCTGTTTTACCATAATCTGTAAAGCAATATGGGGAAAAAATCATGGGTCTGGAGAAATACCAGACATTCACAGTAAAAACCTCTGTACTCCTTATACATAAGTTTTAGAGAAACAATAAGCATAATATAATATCTTAATTTGTAATGAATTTATGTGCATATAGGAAAGAGACTTTCCTATATGATAACTCACCTAATTTCACAAAAGCTGGATTTCCATTGTTCTCATACATAAATCTTTCTTTAGTGCATCTTTTTCAAACTTGATGTACACTGGAATCACCTAAGGAGTGTTTTAAACCAGGAATGTTTTTAACCAGAAATTCTTATATGACAAGGCATAGCCTGGTTCCTGGATCACTAAAAGCTTTCCCCAGCTGACACTAATGTGGCCAAAGCTAATAACCACTTTGTGAATCTTCATGACATGCTTGCTTGCTCATCTTGGATGGGCTGCTGGCCCTACCACATCTGCAGACACTGCCTCACTAGCTTTTTGCTTTAGGCAACAAACTAGACAGTATAGAGAGATAGTGGTTCTGTATTCTGAATCAACTGCTCCTGTATTTGCTGTTTAAGATATGGCCTGTACCCTGCAAGTGTTAATGTCTGCAGTGTTGCTCTGCCCTGGATTTTCCAATAATGGATTCTTCTATTATATATTCCTGATTCTCTACTCAAGCTCTGGTTATTGGTGACTTCCAATATTCTTTGTATGCCTCTTTTTAAAATTGTAGCATAATAATTTGCCTTTTAAATTATATTTTATTTCAAAATTTATCTAAGTGAGAAGAAAGCCAGTACTAGAACTCTTGGTAGGGCAGTAGGAAAGATTTGCTAAATATTATTTTTATCCTCATTTATTATACTGAACACAAATCTGGAGAAGCGATCTCCTAGTCCACTCAAGGAAAGAAACTGATGTCTCATCCTACTTTAGGATCAGATACAGCCAGAAAGGAAGATGTAGTAAGGATGATTTTTTCTCCTTTCCTACTCCTGGAAGATGATCACAAACAAAGGGGGAAAAAAAGAGACTTAGAGGAAAATTGGTTTGCTTTCTCTGGATCTTTGAAACTCTTTACTCGGCAGATTTGTTAACCAAGTGAGGATAATATCTGTTGCAAACTAAAGTGACTGACCTATTTCTGGACTTGGGGGGGAAATTACCTTTTTATTAACTGGGTACATAGCTACTTTGCAAGCTTGACCAGACCAAGAAATAAGATAAATAAATAGGATGTCAACATGTAATGTTGCCCAAATCACTCACAATTCCTGGGAGATATGGACTTGAGTTGAAATTGAACTGCCTTGTGGCCTCCAAAGGAGAGTGTAATGACCTCACAGCAGAGTGTGGAGATGGGCAGTTGTCAAGAACTGAAAGGAAACCACATCAGTGAGAGAGAAATGATACAAAATGAGTAAAATGTGAGGTCATTACCATGGACTTCTGCATTTGAGGCCAACCATTGTTGGAGGAATGGGCCAAGGAACAACACACAGCTTGGACCTGAGGAACCTCAGGAGACAGCCTTTTTCCTGAACTCTACTAGAGAGTAAGTCCTCGCATGCCTCAGGAATTCATTTAGACATCATCTATGACCAAAAGTGTGCCAATTATGATCAGAACTTAGTAATATTATGTATGATAAATTGAAGGAATTGCTGGAATTGCATGAATCTGACTAAAAGGAATAGGTATTTAGTGTATTTAGTTTATTTTTCCAATAATAGCTATGCGTGAACTCTGTAAGATCAGCTTAATAGTTAAAACCAAACAAAAACATGCTTTCTCTGTGCAATCATATTGTAGAAAGAGCCATATTGAAAAGACAGTGTGTCAAATAAGAATAGTCTCCCAAACCTGTCTCAAATGTCCTGGGTTCCATCATATCCTCTTCCTTCTCATCGCAATGGGGAATATATCCTGTGTCATATTCCCTGGATTCTTATCCTGGATGCTGTCCTCACTTCCTGGATCTTACTCTGTACCTTCCATCACCTATATCATCCTATCTTGTGCTAATTTTTTTTTTTTTTGATAGTGCTGGGTATTGAATCCAGGGACTTGTGCATGCTAGATAAGCACTATACCAGCTAAGCTATATCCCCAGCTCCCACCCTATCTTTTTCTACTGGCTCTTTTACAATAGATTTTTAACATGTACAAAACCATTAAACAGAATATATAAGAAAATAAATCATGTTTCTTAACATTCTCAATTTCTAAATTTCCATTTACTACAAAAATCTTTAGTCCATACTCATTTTCTATACTAGATTCTTCTATAGCTGCCTTGAATTGCCTTTTCTTCCGATTTTTCTCTTTCCTTCCTTTTTCACTATTAAACACTGTCAACATTTTTAACCTTAAAAAAAAAAAAAAACAGTGTTCCAGATGATCTGTGTTATTTTGAAGTTTTCAAACTCAAATGTAAAATACTTTTGAGAAGTAGTAAACTTTCTCCTGTAATATCCTTATATGCTTTTAACATTTTCAATCTTAATTTCTTTGAAAAAGGTAGAAAGATTAGACTGGGAAATAAAAGGAGACTATTTTAGTTTAGTCAGGATTCTTAATAGAATTTTAAAATTTTAATACAAATACTCATGGTGAAGCAGATGCTAGTATGGGGCCAAATATGTGAAAAAAAAATAATAATAAGGTCAATACTTCCCCAAGGTCAATTGTTTGAGAATTTGTGCTAAGATTCTTTCAAGTTTTTCTTTCCTCTTTATATTTTACATATTCATTCAGCCTCTCTTTCTTTTTCCTTCCTTCCTTCCTTCCTTCCTTCCTTCCTTCCTTCCTTCCTTCCTCCCTCCCTCCCCCCTCTCTTTCTTTCTTTTTCTGTAGTAGGAATTGAATCTAGGGCCTTGAACATGCTAACTGCGTGATTTCTAAGAATACTCCCAGCCCCTCAATAAGCACTTTTGAATACTAATATATAAAATAAAATGTTCCAGATTCTAATGATGCAAAGATAAGTAAGATATGCAACTTGCTCCAAGGTTAACTATGATAATTTTATTATACCATTTAATATTAGCAAATTTTACTGCAAATAGCATATCCGAGGACCATATTTAAGAGAAGTAAAGACTGAGGTAAGGCTTAAAATTAGGACATTTCATTTATCATCCAACCATAGCAGCTTTGCTATCTCATTGTTCCACATTACCTGGAGTGAGCAAGGACTTATGGTCATCTCATTTAAAGGGGAAGAGGATTGTGAGGAAGTTGGCAGAGGATGGTACTATGATGAATTTATTCCACTCAAAGGAGTGCTACATCCGTCCTCTAATGACTGCCAAAGAATAGGGAGACTGATTTTTATGGATTTATTCATAAATATTGCTGGGAGCCATTAGCCAAGTGGGTATGACAATTTCCTTGCCAGCGTACCTCATGTTGCAGTGACATTGAATGTAGGTGACCTTGCTCAAGGACCAAGGCGGATTAGGGTGTTCCCGGTTTAAGATAATCTGGTTTAGGGCGTTCCCGGTTTAGGTTCCAGGTTTAAGGTTTAAGATTATTCATGCTGGGAATAGGGCGTATCCTGCTGCCTGAGTTCCCTTTGAGTTCTCACGGGATTCAGACAGTATTTTTTGGGAGACAGAAGCCCAGTGGGAGTGGATTTGGGCAGAGAACGTGGATTTCCCCAGAACGTGATTGTAGACGGCTGGTGTGAGTTCGGGAATAAAGAGTTGCTGTTTGAATCTATAAGCTGTGTGGTGGCTCGTGATTGTGTGCCCAGCCAGACTGCGGCATTTGTGCCCAGCCAGACTGCGGCAAAATATGACAGAAGAACTCCTCCAATAGAATCAGTCCCTTTTGGGGGAACTCATGAAATCATGGATCTGATAAGTGCATCTGAGACCTCTACATGCATTCAGTGCATGCTGTTTGTCACCCTGCTACTGTGCTCTGCTTCCAAGATATGGGACTAAGAGCTCTGTTACTCTGCATGTAGACAACATCTCATAATCAGACTTTCTCTCAGGGATAACATCATATATCCAGAAAATCACATTCTGAAGACTGTATGTTGTTTTCCGACCCTCAACCTACACCTTATACACAGGTATAACTCAGCTCCGCTGTGGAAAAATAAGAAGACAAATGATTTCATTTAGAGAATTTTGAGGATACAAAACTTGATGCTTTTGATGAAATAGTAAAACTGAATTATTATGGGGTCATCAAGGAGTTTTATATTCAAAGTTGACTTGTCAAACATTTTGTCCTATCTCAGACTACCGCATACTTTAACAAAGCACACAGAGGATATTAGCTGAAAGTAGTGCACATTATTCCCATTAATATTCCAATGACTACTGTTCAACCATATGATTACTGTGAGCCCTGCTGCTAACCATCAGGGAACTGCTGCAGTCTGGCTGGGCACAATCAGGAGCCACTTGTCAAAAGAAACTAACTTTATTTTTAGAACCACACACGCCAAACAAAACAGCCTCTCAGGAAAAACCCTCAGAGCCTCAACTGCCACCACCGGCTTTCCACAAGCCTCTCTCTCCCACACAAGCTTCTCTCCACCTCCCACAATCCTCCTGCTCTTGAGGCCGATTGGCTGGGTCACGTGGGCGGAGCCAAAAAAGTCCCCCAATGAGCAGCTCCGTGGTCTGAAAGGGCAGGGAAACAGCCCAATGAGCATCACCGCAGAGGAGCCAATCAGCTAGATGTTGCTGGGGCCGAGGAGCCAATCAGCTAGATGTTGCTGGGGCCGCTGTGAGCCAATCATCAGCCGGCAGCTGGAAGTTTGCTGGCAGCTGGAAGTTTGCTGGGGCCCCTTCGGCTGTGGCTCTCAACAGGGAACTTGGGAAATAAGTTTGGCTATGTGACAAATAACAGAAGAAAATACTAGAGGAAGCTATTTGAATGATTTCAAATTAAGAGTAAAAACAAGAGTCTTGAACCAAGATGAATGAGAAAAAAACAGTACAAACAAATAAATAGAAATTATTTAAAAAGGAGAAAGTTACTTGGTAGAACTTAGCAATTGACTCAATAAGATATGCAGAAGGAAAGGAGTCTATGGAGATATGGAAGTGGCAAACTAGCTAACTATTAAATTTATAATCCTGTTAATAACATGGATTCCAAGCAAAATTTTAATAATATTTGGTGGTGGGGAACTAAATATCTATCTAACATGTATTTGTATATGTAAATGAAATAAATGTGTATTTTGTTTTACATGGAAAATTGTTATAGGAAATAATCTGAGGTCAAGGTTATTGAAAAAACACAGATGCATTAAGTAATGCACATCTGAGAAAGTTTACAATGTTTCTAACATTATTTCTTTTAAAACCTTTAACTGGAAGCATAGGTTATACTGTAACCTCTTGCAGTAGAGTTAGGTAAATAGCAAGTAAATAATAATTGAATCTTGAAAGCTTGAATTGTAAAGTTTATATACCTAAGTAACCATATCTTTTATGAGAACACACCTTAGCTTTAATTCCAAAAATATTTTGGCAAAGCTACTTTTAACAATATTATCTCTGGCAAACTACACTTAATTTTATCCTTACAGACTTTGCTTTTGGCAACATACACCTCAGCTAACCACCTAACTATGAGAAATTTAACCTCTGATGCTGTTCACTCTATCTAAATTTCATAACTTTGTCCTCAGAGAATTGATTTTGAAACACCATGGAAATTCTTCATTGAACCAATAAATAGTGATAGAAGTGGAAAGAAACCTGCCCAGTTATTCAGCTTCACCTCCTCACACACACATACGTACACTTATATTTGTCTGTATATCTAAAGAAAGTAATAATAACAATATAAGATTTGAGGGGAAATAAATTCAGTTTCCAATAAAAATATAGATTGATAAATTAATTATGAGTTTGTTGTTTTCCTATGTGAGACTAAATATTTTATGTTAGCTTTCTGACTACTATAAAGTGAAACTGAAAGAATACATAAATATAAAGAATCTGCTTATATTAGTTGCGAAAAGCAAGCCAGAAAGATTGTCCTAAAAATTCATTTTTCAGCTCTGGTTGTGCAGCTCTCTCCACAAGGTTGATTGTCACCACATGGCTATTTAGCCTGCGTATCTTGGATGAGGGATTTCTTGAGAGAACTCCAAAGTCATTTTCAAATCTTGGACTATGTTCCAAAACACAACAGAAACCATTACTAATCACTCAAAAATGAATGCAAATTTCTAGAGAAGCTGTATCTTGGTTCTTTCCTCTTTCTAGTCCCCCACACTATTGTTTTTAATCATTAATTAATTTATTTATTTTTGTATTGGGGATTGAACCTAAGGGTACTGTGCCACAGTTATATCCAGCCTATTTATTTATTTATTTATTTATGTGTTTATTTTTGAGACAGGGTATCATTAAATTGCTGAGGCTGACCTCAATTTTTTCATCCTCCTGCCTCAGCCTCCCCAATCACTAGGATTACAGGTATGCACCACAGAACCCAACCTATTTCTTTTAGAATGAAAATTTTAATTAAAAAAAAAGTTCACTTGCAGGTTACAAAAGATATGAGAAATTAATACTTGTAATTTTGCTAAATTTTGAAACAACCTAATAGAACTTAAAAAAAATCTTAATGCTATTGAGGGTAGTATCAAGGTAAATTACTGGAATACACAGTACTGCTCACAATTTCTACTATAAGAAGCTATTTAGGAAATATCCCATCGCCTATTTCCAATTTCAACAGAAAAAAAAATTTATTTTATTTTACTGAGATGATGTAAGTTATAAAATAAAAAGTATTCCATGTCACAATCTATAAACTTGTTGACATCTGTCAAAGTATTTTGCTTTTATTCTGGTAAAAACAGATAAATTCTCTTTGCTTCTATCTAAAACTGAACCTGACCCTGGCTCACATCTTTTTCATCTAATTTATTTGCATCTTAAATTTTTCTTCTCTGGTCTATATTTACCATCAGCCTATAATCATCCAGAAATCTCTACTATCTTAATATAATCAAGTCCCCCAGGTCTCATGTCTTTCTTCCATTGGGCCTTTGTCAAAACTGCATTACATCACAAGACTTAGGAGGACTTGTCTGTACTCCTTATCTCCAGCTTCTCTTCTCCAATTTCCTCTCAGTCTAATCTTGAAGTTTTATTTTAAATAATTTACTAAAACTGGGCTTGACAAGATTATCAATGACTGTCTTCTTGCTGCATTGGATTGCTGGTTCTCACTTACTAATCTGCACCACCATATGATGCTGGATCAAGTAAGTACTGTCCTCTCTAGTGGAATGATTTCCTTTTGTTGATATCTATGATTCCATACAATGCATACTAGATTTCATCCAAGATCAATGTATACTTTTTTCTGTTTCCTTTTCAACCCTCTTTCCCACATTGAAATACTCAATCAATAACCTAACAACACTGCTAAATGTAGTTTCTAAATCAAGCAGGTCCAGACATGAATGTCCAGCTTCATATTCAGGTAGGTTGAAAGGATTGAAGAACTGGAAGAAGGAAGAGTGAGAGAGGAGAGACAAAATTACAAAATAGCTTCATGTAATTAGAAAAAAAAAATAATAAAAATTTCTGACTGCTTTTGAACAGCCTGTTCAATTTTCATTATGGAGGTGTTTATATTGGAGGGATGTGACACCTTCATCCTCCCCTTCACCAAATCATGTGTGAGGCTATGCACAATCAGACAATAAGTGAGAGAGGCTATCTTTGTGAACATTAAGAAAATGATCCTAGTCCCACATCTGGGTCCACATGAGGCCAAAGAGAGACTACACATGAGGAAAAGCAAAATGATCTATAACTTAAGTTAATTAAGCAGAAGCAGGAAAATAGAGCCAGAAGGAACCATAATGGTGTCCAGTTCTCTTGGGATTTTTCAGAAATGTGAGAAAGAAATGTGTATAATGTGATCTAAACCTTTGGGGATACTGATGATAACTAATTTCCAAATTACACGTGTGCATTTGCATTTCAAGGCTATTGTCAATAAGACAGAAGCATGACATGAAAACCTGATGTGAAATAATATATTTAAATATTTACTTTAATTCATTTCTATCCAATACCTGTGCAAATAAATGGATTCTAAAGCTAAAACTCAACAGGGAGAAAGAGACATAATTGCAATTTTTCTCATTTATCCTTTACCTGGTACATAATGAATTATCACAGGAATAAGTGCCAAAAATAGTCCTCTAAATCAAAAAACTTGGCCTCAATAACACTTTGAACCCAGATGGATTTACATAAATTAAGGTACTTTAGCTGAGAATATGAAAGGTATAAGAGAAATTTTTCATGTGAAAAGATTTTAAAAGTAAGGGAAACTAGGAATTAATCAATTTAATCTACCTTAATTTTTTTACCTGAATAATTTCATGAATTTTTCATAAAGCAAATGAATGACAAGTTAATAAAGTAGCCTGCATTTTTCTTTCCTGAAATTATTTATAAAATCACATTAATATTCGATGTATCAAAGAAGCAGAGGCATAAAATAAGAAAACTAAATTCCCTGTATTGTTGTTTCTGCCATGCAAAAGAGAGTGATCAGATTTTGTTTCCAAGTTGATAGACTACTTGGAGTTGGTTGTGATGTTTACCAACAACTTGAATTTATAAAGCCAGTGCTCCAGAGACTATTTACAGATGTATTCATTTAGATTTTGGATTACAGTCAATAAATGCGCAGAGGTACCTCGGTTTTAATGTTGAAATTTAAACCTTTCTATCTCATTTGGGTTTCTCCTGTACAAATTGAATTTCATGTTATAAAATAGCAAAGCAAAACATGTAGTAGAACATTTGTTATGATTTAAACCTGGAATGTCTCTAAAATTGTCAGTATTGAAGACTTGGTCTCCAGTGCAGCAATATCCAAAGATGAGGCTTTTGGGAAGCGATTGAATCATGACAGTCTAACCTTACCAGTGGGTTAATAAATTGAATGTACTCTTTGGAGGAAGTAAAACTGTAAGCAAGTATGGCATGGTTTAAGGAAGTATGTCACTTGAAGTGTGCCTTTGGAGACTATATATTGTCCATGGGCCTTCTCCCAAGCCCCTTCCTGGCTACTGTGAGCTGAGCGGCTTTCTTCCTCCACATCCTTCTGCCATGATGTTCTGCCTCACTTCAGGCCCACAGCAACTGAGTCAGCAGGTCATGGACTAAAACTTCTGAAACTGAGTCAAAATAAACCTTTCCTCCTCTAAGTAGTCCTTATCAGATATTTTGGTTACAGTAATGAAAACCTAACACAATATCTAATTATTATTTAATATAAGCTAAACAATTTAGAGCAAATCATAAAGAAATTTATACTCACTAAAGTTATATTCTGTTCTTACTTCTTTTCAGCTATTCCTAATCTCTATAACTTACTTTTGAGATGCTCTCAGACATGCATAACTGCCTCTCTCTAAACCACTCTTGAAGCCAAGAGAAACTTCTTATATTTCAGCTCAAATTAGCATCCAGTTTCTGGACTTCTTTTCCCATATACTTCAAGTTCTGTTGCTGTTGAATCGCCTGCCTGTGTATTCTTTACTGCAATAGTGTTAATCTCTACAACAGATTCCAGTTGCCTTATTCTTTGAATTGCTGGTTAAAATTTCTGGAAATTCAAGGATCTACAATTCACACAAGTAGAAGATATTCTCCCTAGCATTCTTTATGTTCTATAATAGCCTCCTCATAAATGTCATTTAGAAGTTGTATTATGTTATTATCAAAATTATCATTAGCAAATTGATCATAGAATTGAACAAAATAGAAATGTATAGAGGCAAAAAAAAAATGTTTGAACAACTCATAAAAAATAATCTCATTGGATTCCTGAGGCTAACAGAGCAAATAACCACAAACTTGTTGGCTTAAAGCAGTAGAAATTTGTATCTTTCAGAGCTCTGGAGTCTAGAAATAAGAAATTCAGCAAGGCCATGATCCTTCCAGAGGCTTTAATGGTAAAGAACAAATTCTAACCTTTGTGCTATTTCTTCCAAACTAACCTTTCTACTATTATTGCTATACATTTTATTCTTTCATATGATAAAAACCTATGGGACAATTTATTATTTTTACTTAGTCTATTTTATTTAAATATATCTAAATATTAAGAAAAAGGTCAATTGTATTTATCTTGGTAATACCCAGCATTCTTCTTCATATGTATGAATCCAGAGTTTCATCTGATATTTTTCTTCTGCCTAGAAAAGTTCCTTTAATATTACTTTTGACTTAAGTCTTCTGTGGTTAATTATTTTACCTTTTGATACTTATTTTCTCATACTTTTGGCCTCATTTTTGAAATGGGTTCAGAATTCTAAATTGGTAATATTTCTCTCTCAGCACATTGAATTTATTGTTCCACTGTTTCCTGTCTTTTATTGTTTTCATCATTTATCTGATGTAATCTTTATTTATATTCCTTGGGATATAATATATTTGTTTTCCTCCTGCAGCTTTTAATATTTTTTTCTTTATCACTGATGGTAAGCAGCTTCATTATAGTGTGATTTGGTATAGATTTCCTCATGTTTATTGTAGTTTCAATTCATTGAGGATATGGGATGTATAAGTTTAAGGTGCTTCTTTTTAAAAGAGAGAGAGAAAGAATTTTTTAATATTTATTTTTCAGTTTTCGGTGGACACAACATCTTTGTTTGTATGTGGTGCTGAGGATCCATCCGGGGCCACACACATGCCAGGAGAGCGCACTACCACTTGAGCCACATCCCCAGCCCCTTATAGTGCTTTTTAAGATTGGAAAAGTTTCTATAATTATTTCTGCATTTTTCTTTGCCCTGCCCTCTTTCTTTTTTTCTTTGGTGATGTTAATTATATATACATTAGGGTCATGAAGTTATTCTCAGTTCACCAGTGTACTATTTTTTGTTTGTTTACTTGTTCATTTTATTTTAAATTCACTTTTTTCTTTGTGTTTCAGTTTGGATAGTTTCTACTTTTATGCTTTCAAATTAACTTGTCTTTCCCTATGTCTGCCTCATATATTCCACTATTCCATTAATCAGGACCAGAGGAGTGATTTTTTTTTTTTTAATTTCAGACATTGTAATTTTACATCTGGAAATTTGATTTAGGTCTTTCTTAGCTCTTTCAAGGATGTAATTTAACAGTTTTAATATTTCCTCTAGACTCTCAAATGTGTGGAATACAATTACACTGTCATTATCCTTGTATTTTTGTTCTATCATCTATTTCATTTAGTGGGTCAGTTTCAAACAACTGATTTTTCTCCTCATTATGGATTGTATTTCCATGTTTCATTGAATGCCTGATAATTTATTGGATGCTAAGCATTTAAAATGTTTTTTTTTTCCTGATTGGGTGTTAATTCTTTGTATCCTTACATGTACTGTTGAGTGTTATTCTATACTATAGTTATATTACTGTTGAGTGTTATTCTATACTATAGTTATATTACATGGGGTTTTGTTTTTAATTTCTCTTTTCATCAGGAATGCAACAGTAATGTAACAAACAGCTTGTTCCTGTTCCTGAACAAAACTTTTCTAGATATTTACCCTGTACTCCATGAATTATAAGGTTTTGTATTCTGACTGGTTGGAACATGAATATTCCCAACTCTGTGACATCCTTAGTGATGACTTCCTCTAATTTATTCAAGTAGTTCTTTATTTAGCTTCATTACACATATACACTGATCACTATAATTTTTAAATAATATTTTTTCTAGCATTTAGTTGTTTCAATCTAATGGTAATTTTTGGCACGTGTTACTACATCTTGACCAGAAGAATAAGTCTTTAAATTAAAATTTTATAAGCAATTAAGATCCAAGTGTGATTATTTTGATGCAAAGCCTAACACATAACTTTAGCACAAAGAATGATATATTTAAAGGTCATAAAGTACAAATTGGAGAACTGGATCATTCCCACTGTAACATGACACTACTCTGTCAAGGAGGAAAACCTTGAAAATAACACTGAGTAACTGAACTGGAATATGTCACAAATATAGCAACTTCCATGTATGCCTTTAAGAAGATTCTTTAGAATTGATGCACTCTCAAAATATATGAGGAGAATTATAATTCTTTCAGTGACTAAAAAAATTCATACTTTTAAAATTTTATAAAAGAAAATGAAGATCCCAATAAAGTGGGTTTATTTCTCTTAACTACAGTGTCAAATCCAGTGCTTTTCTCAAAATCACATTAAGCCACCAGTTCAAAATCCAACCAAAACATCTGATCTTCTGCATTGAAGTTCTTCTCATTAACTTAAGCTGTCAGCATCAGTCTGATTTCTGATAGAAGGGCTTGTCTATAGATATGTGCTTTCAGGGTGGCATTATTTACGTTACCAAAAGCGGAAGTTCTAAAATCCAGTTTGTATTTGGTAGAAATGCAAAATTCGGTGTTGTCCCTATCAGTTGTCCAAACAAGATTTATTGGAGTTTAAATTTTCTCATTAAATTTCTTTTAGGCAAAACTTGCAAATTAAAGTCCATCATTCATATGAGATTGCAGGTACAAGTCTGCAGCTTTGTGATACAGGGTGAAATTATTCTCTTATCATTTGGATTTGCCTTGGTCAGGATTCACCTGATAGCCATCAAATCAAAGCTCAAAGACCATCAGTGCCTGCCATAAATAGTTGGTCTAGAAACATCTCTCTCAGTATTACTGCCAAGATTGGCAAACTAGGAAGACTTCAATGTTCTGTTTCGTACAGATGTCATTTTAAGATCACATGCAAACCTTCAGCCAATTATTTTTCCAAAGTAATTTCTGATCACGTGTCCAGATAATTTACTTATGTCCTCCTGATCAGTTCTTCATGGGCATAAATTACAATTGTGTTATTTTTATCATTACCATCAATTATTTCCATCCATTGAGCCCTGGAATATGTAACAGGGGAGATAGGACAATATCCATTTTATAATGCAGCCCTCTGCTTTTATAGTCACTAAACATCAGACAGAGCTCAATAGCAAACAAGAAGCTAATTTTCAAATGGCAAGTTGTTCTCTGGGACAGAAGACCTGTTCTCCCTCTAGAACACTAGAGGTCCATACTGATATTTCCTATACTGTTTTGCCAGAGACCCTTTATAGATTTCTTGCCTACCTATTCTTATTAATCAAGGACACCTTTGGTTTTGTTAGACCTTCTTAGTGGGAGGTATGTGTACACTGCTGAACCACTGCAAATCCCTGTCTTACTCAGAATGTCATTCAAAATAGGTAGCCCTCAGAGTCATGAAATAATTAGTCCAGAGAATCATTCTTAATTACGGAATATACTTCTCAAAAATGTAAAAAAATATACAAAAAGGCACTGATCCTCTTTATTAGTACTAGCAGATTCAAAATTTACCTTGGCATATTCAAATCATTTGATCCTTAAAAAATTAATTGATGTGGCAGGCCCCTGGATCATTGTAGGGTTCATCTCCCACACTCAGTTATTACCCTATTAAATTCTCTGAGTACTTGGAATTTCTTATCTAATGAGTTAAATTACCTACTTCTATCCATATAGTTGATAAACCCGATATTCTGCAAAACATAAAAAATAAAGTTCTCCAGATAATATGGTGACAGAAAGGACAATTGACACAGCTTGCAGACAAAAGGTGTACTGTTGCTCTTTCTCCTATAAAATCAAAGTAATTCTGATCATTTATAGTGATTTATTAGCTCAAACATCATGTACAAAGTGCAAGGTGATGTGTTGATATATGACTCAAGAGAAATTACATTGGACATATCAACTGCAATTGCAGCTAACTTTATTAAGCTTAATTTGTTGTCATGCTTCATATCCATCTCACTTTTGGTGGAGTAAAACAGGTAAATCTGTGATCAATGTGATGAGAATAACCACACCTGCAATTGTACCAAGGACATTTACTTCTCTGTAATATATTCAGGGTGACACCAACCTCTAATTCCTTATGGGGAATAGTTTTCTTCTGATTTACTGTCTTGATTGGGTGTGGGGAGGATGGATATTTTAAGGTCTTTCAGTTGAATATTTTTCCATCCTAATTATGCTTATTCCATAGGTTAGAGATGCAACATGAAGATTTTTCTTGTTGCTCAATATAACCCTCTCAACTAAATGTTTCTTGGTTGGAAAAGAATTACTACAAGATAGATGTATCATTCCATTTAAACCACTATGAAATGAACTTGGGACAAACTCCATTTATCATCTGGATGATATAATACCCCACTGTAACTGGGGTGGCATGGTGATATGTCAGGTCTACAGGTAGTGCCAGTTCAAGCAATCAAAAGATTGGAGTTTCTGTGTTTCCAAGATACATTTACTCTGGTTCCTTTAGGGAAAGCTTTAGGATAATGTGGTATATGTGTGCAGTAAGATCTTTGGAGTCTTTCTTTAAATAAACTCTTGCTCCTTTTAGAATAATAGATAGTGAGTTTGTCACTTGGCTCAAATCTAGACATCTGGCAATAGATTATGATTTTCTATTGTGTCAGTAGAATCTTTTTATATTTTTTTTGGTTACATAAGTCTAAATTTTCTTTTTTTGCTTACAAAGACAAACAATACCCTAGTTGGCAGTCTGTATCTTTCACTATTGACAATAACATGATGTATTGGCCATTGGTACAGATCCTTACAAATTGAGGCCAAGACTGCCATTGTTTTCTTTTCATTATGGTAATTAGATTTATTTTGTCTCTGAGGGCTATATGTCACCAACTGGTTTGGGGTTTTCTTTTTTTATTATTATTATGGGAATGTTTAGGCTCTATTGATAATACAATACTTAATTTCAAGATGGCTCCTCTTACTGTCAGTTCTGCTCTTTGTGTAACAGCTAACACTGATTTCTTCAAAGATGCTGATGCTCCCTCACTAGTGTACTTCTAATTGCGGTGTCTGGGTCACCTAAAGAACATAGTCAATTCCAGGTCTCACACAGTAAATCCATTCTAACATGCCCAAATTTTGAATCCTCTAACAAAGACTGTGCCAAAGGCAGTCCCAGCATCATTTACACCAGTCCTTCATTATTATTCAAATTTCAATGGAGACTTGTGGTTCTCAAGCCTTAGCACACACCAGAATCCCCTAGTAGGCATCTTAAGTAACAGGTTCCTGAAGCCCATGTACCAAATTTCTGTTCCATAAGTCCAGGAAAAGGCACCAATAATCTTGCTTCTAACTTGCTCCTAGATGGTGCTAAAGCTGTGGGTACAGAGACCACACTTTGAAAGTCATGGTTGTCATGCTGTTTCTTCCACCTGTCTCTCATTCCAGCCCAATACATCTGAGAGTCTTAGGAAATATGAAGCTCAAGCATACCAAGGATTGTCACCACCACATTTACCAAGCAAATTTTTCTTACTGACATCTGGCTGGTGAGTGATTCAATTCCAGAATCTCAAGCAGAAGGGCTGCTTTCTAGGTTCTGTTTAGCAAACTGACCTGGTTTGGGTTCTCTCCAAAAGATACAATTGAGACAAGAACTTGGGAATATATAATTTACAAAGCAATCTCAGAAGATAGAGGTGAGGCCATGAGGAAAGTAAGATAGGAAAGGGTTAACTGAGGATAAAGACTGTTACCAAGTTGGTTACTACTGTAAGCACTGAGAGACTCTGTCCCTCTGGTGCTCCTCTGAGGTGTCATGTGGAACATATTTCAGAGAGGATAGAAATTGGGCACCTAGGTTCCATGCTCATTCCCTGTTTTTTGAATGTTCCTTAAGGGACCTTAAATCTTGCACTTCAGGACTGTGCAAGCCTATGGCTGAGTGATTATTTTGCAGAAACAGAGTAGCTAGATATGGAACACTGTCATATATGTATGTAACTGTCCATTATGTAGGCCAACAATATATTATACAGTGCCTCACAAGTGCCTGCTACAGCATATGATTTAGATACATGGAAGTGAAGAGCAGAGAAAATAGCTAAAAGACTTGAAAATACTTTGATTTGAATAATAGATAAAAATACTTGTATTTGAAGAATAGTACTTAGGGAGTTTGGCATTGGCATGAAAGTGTGAGCATTATTGGACAGTATTGTTGTATTTTAAACTCTCAAGAACAATTTGACTTTCAGAATTATGCATATGCATTGTTTTAATTAAAAGTTAAATTCCTTGCTGTTGACAAATGCATGAACTATGGATGAAAATATTAGTTTTGGCACTACTTAACTAAAAACTTAAGTTATTGAATCTACTTGTTAATTTACCCTTTAATATACTTTGATTTTGTCCTATTTTTCTCCTATTGTTCATCTATGACATAATAATCTAGAAAAGACAGATTCTCTTTTCATTGCTTTTTAACAGATGGCTCTGGGTTGATTTGCCAATGGTCCACCCAGGAATTCTGAGTCACTGGAGAAGGGTGGAGATTTTCTGAGCTAAGGGAAATCTTTCCTCCGAGGTCATTTTCTCTTTCACATCTTCTGAGGCAGCTCCTGCAGCTAAAATCAAGTCTAAAATCAGATAATAAGAATCCCAAATCTGACTTCATCCTGAGCCATAATTCAGGGTCTAAGACCTTCAGCCTCAGCCAGTTTCACTGAGTTACTAACAGAGTAGGAGTTAAACAATGTTTTTCTGTTTTGCCCTTAAAGATTTTATGAGAGCTGTTGAAATCTCTTAATGAAGTTTCTATTTTTTTCTTCTCAAAAGAAAAATAAATATTTGTTCTTTCAGATTCCTAATTGATGGCAAAAACTCAAGTACTGAATGCGCAAATAACTAAGCATATTATTATATTGCTCTAATTTTCCATACATCCTTTCCTGTATGCATCTGAGACTATTTATATATTTCATGTAAGAAGATACTTCATCCCTCTCAACTCTGTGATGCATTTTTAGTGGAGGTTATAGCATCTGATATTTTCATCTGAATGATAATGTTCATTAATGGTCACAGTTTAATAACAGGAACCCCAAGTTCTTATACTCATTTGTTATAGAATTCCAAATCTGCATTTTTTAAAGTTCATTTTTGGTAAGAGGTGGGTGCTCCACATGTGTTTACCATCATGGCCTTTATTGTGTAAATTTCAAGCCAAGAGTGAGCTTGGAGAAATTTTTTTTTTTTTTTTTTTTTTTTTGAGTTGGGAATCCTTGTACTCATGATCTCATGCTGCAGCCTCCCAAGTAGCTAGAATTACAGGTGCACGCCCCCATGCCCAGCTAAAATGTCAATTCTTGCTGTTGGAAAATGAAGCCAACATGCTGGCAATTTAATAATGGATAGTATCTAAAGGAAAAAGGGGCATTATTTTATTTAGGGAATAGAAATTAAATAAGTGACTGCTTTCATGAGAATAAAGATAGCAATTTTCATAACATATTCAAAAGACTTGAAATTTTAAAAATGATGGTTTTAAGAAAGCATGTCAAATGTATAACTATGATAAAGACTGGGTCCAATCAACAATTCACAAGAGCACTAGCATATTTGTGCAACCATAAACAGTTTACAGTGGACATTCAAGAACATTATTTTGGCTAATCTTTAAAAGACTTGTAGTATACTGGTGATAATTTCTGTGATTTGTCAGGTAAATAACCAGATTCAGAGGTATAAGGTAGTTAATAAAGTCAAGCAATTGCTAAATTGAAGGGAAAAATAATGCTAAGTTTGCTGACTACATTTTTTTGTTTATGTGTTTGTTAATTATTATCTCTTATCAAACTGATTCCCAACAATTTAATATTATGCTGCTGTGTTTTGTGATTTGAAAAAAAATACGTAGAAAAGACAATCAAAATATTGTAATTACTAAAAATGTCTAAGTTTTTCAATAATGCTTAGCATTAAAAAAACCTAGTTATTATGACATCTGCAAAATAAAATCAACTTCTTTAAAATAATGCAACATAAAAAGATATTTAGAAATGCTAGACAAACATCATACTGGCTCTGTTCATTATTTTTAGTGTCAATATCACATTTCCTTCTTAAAGTTTATGGTGCTATTTGTAAATATTTTAATGATTTTAAAGTTTAAATTTATCTTACTTGATTTTGCCAAAGTACTAAGATTATTCGGTAAATGAGATATAATCTATGTGACTTGTATGTATTGGGGGGTACATGTGTTTTTACTTTTGGAAGATCATTGTGGCTGTCAATGGTAAACTAGTCAAAAGGCTCTTAGTGATTTAAAGCAATCATAAAGTAGATAGGAAGGGAAGTATGTGGGAGGTAATTACTAGAAAGGTAAGAATTTGTTTTATATGTACCATTAAGACAACAGCATAGATAGATGCAAATGGGAAGCAAGGTATGGATCAGGCAAGGCTCTTATTGTAACAAATAGAACTGATAACATCAACTTAAGAGAAAAAGAATAGCACCGGATAATTATAAAGTAGTCTACAAAACTGATGGAAACTTTGACAATCAATTTTATCAAACAGGCCAGCAAAGAGAGAGGCAAGATAAGAGGGAATACAGCAAAGACCTGACCCACTAAGAGACACTATCAGTAGCAATAGAAGTGACATTTCAGTGAAGAGTACTGCCTGACATGGCTGGGTACAAAAGGCCAGTATCATGCTGACCTATCTGTGCTCAAGGTTTTTTGGATATTTCTGAATTTTGGTATGAAATGCTTAGGATCCAAAGTCTCCAGAAAGATCTGATTGTCCCAACAAGGCACATATCTTAGATTCTTGCCTTGGATGGAAAGAGATTGCATCCATCTTTTTAGCTTCCTTCTTTGAATAAAGAATATTATTCTTACCAAGACATACACTGGTGACATTCTCTCCAGAAGAAAACAAACATTCAGATGACTAATATAAACAAGACAAATGCTTTGGAAGAGTAACCATATTAAGAGTTATGTCATAGCTGAAACTTCATCAATCTCTATCAAAATAAGAAGTGATTTTCCCTATTCCTGTTTGAAGATTTGTACTTTTTTTTTTATTTGTACCACTGACAAACTATCTTTATTTATCCAAATGCTAATTAAGAAAATATAAAACTTTCCAAAATTCAGTTTTTAATTAAAAAAGTAAATTGTTTACTAAGCCCTATAGAAAAAATAAAATTATAGCTTACATTTATATTGCATGAAAAAATTAAAAACAATATTATCAGTATTTTTACGTATTTAAATATTATAGTTGTATATGGAAGAAAAGAAACAATGATGATAATTATTTAATCCTATATATATATATATATATATATATAATGACTTTTATATTTCAACATTTTTAATACATATATAGTATATTTAATTTTCAAGGTGAGTTTATCCTCATTATATTTTTACCCTTGAAAGGAACTAGAAAGAAAACTGAGGTTCAAGGACATCCACAGAATGTTAACATCAGAGCTGATTTCACAGCATTATTTAAGCATACTTTGCTGGATACCCTGGGGGAAGAACCTCTGCTTTACCCAAGCTATACCTTCATCTCCTAAGGCTACAGAGTGTCCTTGCCACAGTCATCTCAGAGAAGTTTGAAATGGATCACCAGAAGCAGCACCACCATGGCCCTATTCCAATTGCTCCTGGAACTTAGATCCCTCATTCTACATTAGCCATTGCCCCAGCTTCAGAGGAAATAAAGTTCTATCCTGCCTGGGAAGTGACTCCATCCTTCAGTCTCTTCTTATCTCCTTCTGTTTGCCTGGAAGTATATAGGTTTATTAAAAACAATGTAGCAACCATGGTGGTTTTTAAGAAAACAAATTTCCTAATTTGAATGATCAAAGGATGTCATTAAAAGTAAATATCATAAAGTTAGGGGGCCTTGAAAACCTCTTATAGGTTATCACGAGTTTAGAGAAGACTCACTGTCTAGGAATTGCTTTCCTCACTGTCCTAATGTCATTCATTAGGGGTTGGCACTGTGGGTTGGCTGACCCCATCTTCCCAGCCCAGCTCCACCCTGCCTCTTAATTCTGGTGCAGCCAGGAAGAGCCACGTGATAAGTTCACCAATTGACAGAGTGGAATAGGGAGCTGTGTAAAAATGGTTATTTTTCTAGGGGAGAAAACCGTTGATATATAAGGAACACAGACTTCAGATCTTCCTTTGAAGTTTGAAACAAACTAACCTATCAGACTAATTCTTATTTAGGTGAACCTGATAGCATAATCTTTGCCATCAGCAAACAATCTTTAGAGGTGAGGAGTGACTTGTCAATTTGAATGGAGACAGAGTACATGCCAACATCCTAGTAAATCACATAAACACCCTGTACAGATGTATTTAACCCGTCAGGAACCTAGGGCTGCTGTAAAGATCAAGAGAGCTGTTGAATTCGAAAGTTCTCTGCGCACTGTAACCCTCCACATGGAAGGCTTAACGTTGTTAGTTGTTATCATCTTTTCTTTCACTGACCTCTAACCTTTCACACTTCAGCACTTGAATCAGCTTTCACTACTACGTTTCTCTGAGTAAATATTGACAACTGTTGATTTCTCACTTGTCCTAAGAGTACTCAGTAACTATCTGCCAACCTGTATCTAGACCAGATCTTGACAAAATTAAGTGGGCAGGGGTTTGCCAGGGGGAGTTGCTATTCACCGGGAGGCCTGTCTTATTACCTGGTAAATCATTAACTGAAAAATTAAAAACAGTTGTCTTATGTGAGTTTAAGCTGTAAACCTTGTAGAGGGATTGCTTAGGACACAATGTGGTGTTTGAGTGGTAAGCAGTAGCTCCTTAAAACTCCACACCTAAGCAAGCCTCTCCTGTCAGTTCCCACAGCCAGGCCTGCCTGTGGGCAATATTGCTAAGGCTTGCTTTTGATCCCAGTCATTGAAAATTTCCATTCAAGGACAAGGTTTCCCACTGTTTACATTTCCCCTAAGGAGGAAGCAGTCTTTAGGCTTCTGAGATTTAAATTTACCATTAAAATGAGGTTTTGATTTTTTCCCACCCTCGCTGCCAATTACTTCATAGTGGTAGGTTTGGCACATTTGCCAGCCCCACCAGGCATACAAATAGGTTCTCCATGGAGATGAAATTCTTCATTATTGCCATTCCAAAAATGTATGCTTTGAAAAGAATGTGCTGTGTTCTGTAAATACCTCTCCTACTGATACAAGTTTATATCTTTGCTACTGGAGTTTGAACACTTTTCTTTTTTTGTCAATGCAGACACACATAATGTGACCTCCCGCAGTATAAGTGTCTACATCTGACACGCCTGCTTGCAGACACAGCTGAAATGACCTTTTTTTCTCCCTCTTTTAATGACACATCAACAGCTGGTCTCCTAAAGGGATGGGCGAGCCCAGTCATATTTTAAGCCAAATAACTTTTTAAAAAATTTGTCAAGCATTTTGCCAAATCTTCAAACTTCTATTTTTTTAAACCCTTGCATATTTGGAGAAAAAATTTAATCCACATGTTTCTGAATAACTTGCCTTTAACTCAACAAAATACTTTATGAGAATAAGCTAGTATCCAAAACAGCATATATATTTTGTTCACATTAGTTTATTTGTAAAAAAAAAATCATATTTATCTTATGAAAATTGGTAGGAGTCTCAAATTGCACTTAATTTAAGGAAGTTCTAAGGTGAAAATAATACATTATTCTGAATGAAATAGGCTTTTTGTTCTCAGAGGAAGGACGTGATAACTATGATACATAGATATAGAATCTAAACATTCTTGTCCTTATTTTGTGAAAGTGGCATTTCTATTATTTAATGTGCAGTACTGCTGTAGTAGTGACAAAGTTTCAGAGATTCATGATTCCGTTCACATTCTAGTTCACAGAACTTGCAGCTGGTATTATATACTGCCCAACCTGAGTCCCCAACTCTACACCCAGGAGAAACAACTCCTGTTTCAGGTTAATGCAAAATAGTATTGAATTTTATCTTAGATAAAATTATCTATAACAAATAGGAATACAATTAAACAAATCAAAACATTGATAATGGAGTACTAAAAATATTGTTAAACATTTGAGAATATTTCAATAGAAAAGGGGATAAAAAACCCCTCAGTGTCAAAGACAGCATAGTAACTTTTTTGATTCTTCACTCCTTTGGGAAGAATGTAGAGGAAAAGAATAACAGAAAGATTACTGATCTCCTGTAGAAACTCTTCTGTTTCAGAAAAATAAGGATTTTTTTTTTTTTTTTTTTTTTTTTTTTTTTTTTTTTTTACCTTATTGTTCCAATGTGTGGTGAGAGAGAGAGAAGTCAAGAGATTCACAGAAAATCCTGTTAGGGATAGATTGACCTTTGGCCAGGGAACTGCCTTCCATTGTTCTCTAGGAAAGGGAGAAGTAGAATTTTGAGAGTCTCCTCTAGTTGCATCATAGAGCTTTCTTTTTCTTGGTGTTTGTTTTCTTTGGCTGGTAGTGCACAGCTTCTTGTGGAAAATAAATCTCTGGGTAGTGTTTGTCTTTCTTGTATGTGTGTGAGACTACTCTTTGGCTCAAAAGCAAGTTCAAACCAAATCAAGAGTTCCACTGTGTCATGAACCCAGCAGCCTTTACCTTGCACACAAAGAACACGGTCCATCCATTCAACTGGCCCTTCCAGCATTACCCAGTGATGCATGAAGAAAGCCATCAAAGAGGAATGCATCACTTCATTTGACATGGATCCTTGCCCAGAAACCTAGTAAACTTGGTCCAAAAATTCATTCAGGAGTGTTTGATAAAAGACACGGATATTAGTGAACATGAAGGGAAGGTAGGAAAGTTGCACTTGCCCGGAACTGCCTTAATCGACTTTCTCTCAGCTTATGCCTTCCCTGTAAATCACATTATGTTGCTTAAGGGATTAAAAGAAAAATTAGCAAACACTAAAACTAACACATGACATATAGGCTAACAATAAACGCAGGAAATATATGAGATTTTCTTCTAGATTCACAAAACATCCTCACATAGAAAAGAAGGCCTCAAGATGGCAAAGAAACAATGAAAATATTTTGCATTAAAAAATGCATTTGAAATATAAATTCAAAATACAAATGCCTTTTAAATTAAGAATATAAAGAAGAGAACTTTTTGAATACCACACATCCACATATGGAATTCTGTGTGTGATTATATACATGGGTATGAAAATGGGAAATGAGAAAAAAGCCAAACTATTTTAAATGATTTAGCCAAAGATGTTTAAAAACTAAGATAAAGTTAATAATGTAATAAAAGTTTCATGGAATAGTTTTATTTCATTTGGTAAATATTATTTTTATATTGAAATTTCATTTCTGTCTATTTATTTATTTGGGAATACTAGAGATTGAACCCCAGGCACTCTACCACTGAGTTATCCACAGCCTTTTTTATTTTTTATTTTGAGACAGGGTTTTGCTAAATTGCTGAGACTGGCTTTGAACTTGCAATCCTCCTGCCATAGATAGCTTCCAGAATTGCTGGGATTACAGAAATGTACCACTTTGCCCAGCTTGGAAATTAATTTAATAATATTTGTAAGGATGGGATAGGAAGCACCTTTTTGTTCTTCATAATTATACCAAATGCAGGAGAAGTCCAGTAAGCAAAATAATCTAGGCAAAATATAAATGTCTATAAATGGATCATAGAGATTTGTATTTCTTATAAGAATATATATGATATACAGAGTTAATAAGTTTTGTTCTCTGGTTTTCTACTTTGACATTATTCACATGGGAAAATTTCTTCCCAATTCATAGAAAACAAGATTGTGATATGTAAAATAGCTTCTTTTTTGAATTGGTAGTGTAAAATGGTTAAGAAATATCCCACAGTCAGATGTGAGAAAAGAGGAATTTGACAAGATTTTAAAGAAAGTGCTCTTGATCCTCTCAAGAGGGTCTCAAGGATCTGCTTCCCATGTGTGTAATGTTTATGTGATGTTTGCTGCTCCACTTGGTTTGAGCATGGTGCTATTGTAATGGAATTGGGAAGAAGTAGAATACCTAAATTATGACTGGTCTTTTAATAATCTTCATCTTTCTCAAATAAATGTTAGCAATGACCTCTTTAAGAGTAAACATTCCCATCTCAAATAATTGTCACTTGCTGAGTTTTTAATTTATGTCAAGGGGATTAGAGCCACAGCTCAGGTGTTAAAATGAGTACCCTTTAAAAATCTCATTTTATGTTTAAATACCATTATGATGGCTTTGTGTTGTGGAGCCTCAATGAAACAGATCACACACTGGCTGAGTTCTAACTGAAGTTTAGATAAAGCTCTACATGCAAGCACATTAAATGTAGTAGCTTAATCTCGTGTCAAAGGAAAAAAAATGCAATTTAAAGATCTTAATTGTCTTTATTTTCAATTCAAAAATTAGGCAACACTTTATTCCATAAATTAGAATAAGTGTTCCAATGAGCTAAATACAGGAGATCAGTTTCAAAGACAGAAAAGGACCAAAGAAAGTAGGGGAAAAAAAAAATCAAGAAGGGGATTGATCACTTCAAATTTACATTCCTTATAAGGTACATACAGACAGAACAATGGAAAAATAACTGGTTAACATCAGTTTCTTTAGTTTATCTTTCTTGTGTAAGGATTAAGGCAGAGGGAACTTCACTATCATGCTTATTGAGTCTGGCCTGTTCAGACAATTCAGCAGCTATCTTTCTACTCCTGATTTCTCAGAAGGTTAAATATGCAGCTTAGTTGCAAATCGGTGACGTGGAACTTTAGCATGAGTGACTCCATTTTATCTTTTGGCTTAACCTGTTAGGGCCAAGTGCAGTAGCTTAGTCCAAAATAATGACTTTCTTTAATTTTCTTTAATTTTTATTTACCACTTGTCTATTTTGAAAGTTCTGACATCATGGAGAGAGATGGTTCTGGAGATGTTTAGAGGACCTCACTTTCAATTAGGTGCTCTCTCAGCACCCAGTCTGTGTGGCAGCAGAGACATACATGGAAACAGGGAGACTTAGATAGCTGGGATGGAAGTCCTTTATTGATGTTCCTCTTGTGCCACAAATAAGCAGTGTCTCCACCATTTGGAAGGAACACAGCAGTGACTAATGCTGCTCATGAGCAAATGAATGAATGACAAAAACAGCTTTAGCACACTAAGCTTCATTTCTGAATAATTTGTTTCTCTTTGCATCTGTTTATTTACATTTCTTTCTGTATAATTTGTCTCCATCTATTTCTTCATTTTCCTTGCCTCTTAATCACTGTTTGCTCTCTATGATACGAAAGTGGAAAATATTTTAAAACTATTTATCATACAGTTTAATGATTTTTTCCACTCTAAAAAAATCAATTGAGTTTCATACATTTGAACTGAGTTATGTGAGAAAGTGAAAGTAATTTTTGGGGGACAGAGCCTGAGAGAAAAGCATCCCCAAACCCACACCATAAGGTTAAAATAAAGTCCTGTTGATAATTAATACCTCTTTGTCTTTGATAATGAATACCTCTTTTTATTTTTAAGTGAGGGCTCTAGGGATGTAGATCAGTAACTGAGTGCTTGCCTAGCATGTGTGAGGCCCTAGGTTCAATCCCCAGGACTGGAAAATATATATACATATATATTTAAGTGAAAATGTATATTTATTTTAAGGAAGAGGTTTTCCATTTTTCATAGTGTGATTCAGAATGAAAAATGCACACTCTTTTATTATTTTCTACCACATCTGTGTTCCAAGATCATTTTCAAAATGAAATATTTTAATTAAAATGGAGAACCAAAGGTTTTACAGGCAAAAGGGACCTCATAGGAACATCTGTGTTAGTTCTCACCCTTCAAGAAGGTAAACTTTAAGCTTTTTTACCCATAATACCACCAATTATAAATGTTGCTCAATCTGTTTTCTATCACTATCACGTCTTCAAAAGCACATGTCCAGGTGACGATAGGCCTATCTCAGTAAAACTGATGAACAGATTTCTCTCTCCTTAGTTATTTATCCTTTCAGTAATCATTGACATGATTCACTCCTTTGTCTGGTCCTGAAACCATATTTTCTTCTAATTTCCTTGACACCAAGCTTTCTTGGTCTCCCCTTGGCTTTTTGGTGATTTATCTCTTTCTCATGCTGTGATTGGGTGCACTGCACAATTCAGCCTGTGTCTTTCAGTCCTGGGCCATCTGAAAACAAAACCAAGAAAAACCCTCTTTAGGTGATGTCATTCATACTCAGGTCTTCAAAAGTGTAATATCCAACACAGGTTGTGCTCTTAGCTCAGATGCACTGTATGAGCTGGATTCAATCTACCCTCTTGTCTGCTGAATCCCTTTGCAGGTCTCACAGGTCCTCTTTATCCACCCAGGATTCTCCCCAACTCCATTTTCCACACTTCTGTACCTGGCATTACTGTTAAAACTGAACAATTCTTAAAATGAAATACCTCACCACAAAAAATTGCAAGTATGTGAGATGTAACTATCCTGTGTACCTTGATTCACCCATTCTACAATGTATGCATTTATTCAAACATCACATGTGCACCACAAATGCATAAAATTTTTACTTGTTAATTTAAAAAATAAAATTTAATACCTAAAATCATCACAAATTCAGTACTTCTCCTTACCTTTTGCATCCCATCTAGCCTAACATATTGTTTATAATTATTTAAAAATGTGTTTCAAATATGTGTAGTCAGTTAGTCTTTATTATCACTTCCCAAACTCAGGACCCAGTTATCTCTTCTCCACAGCCCAGTTGTGCCAGAGCAGTGGGGTGGGTTGCAGATAGGCCAAAAGAAAAATGCCCAGAGACAGCATGGGAAACAAAAGCTTATATGAGATCCAAGAAGATCCAAGAAGAGCTTAGAGGCAACAAGTTGCATCCCTCCCAGTGCTTTGCCAAGCAGTGCTTCCTCCCCCTCACAGTGTTTTGTGCAGTGGTGGCCAACTGAATGAGTGACACATATACTCTCCACTATAGCCTCAGTTCCTCACACATCCCCACTGGAGGTGGGGGTTCCCATGTTAAGCTGAAAAAGTAGTGACATTTGTTGGCTTCTCCTCCCCTAATCCCCAAACACAACTAATATGTGCAAGATAGTAGCTTTCTGAAGATAACACTAACTTGCTCTAGTTGCCATTATGTGTGAGAGAAAGCCAGTGTCCTTCAAGATAGCATGTATCTGGACTTTCTGCCTGAGGATTGCTTTCATTTTTTCCCTTAAGTCTGCTAGATTTGGGGGAAAGGAAGAATCAGAGACATGGTGTTTTAATGCCCGCTCCCTTTTTCTTTAGAGATTCTACACCACATCAAGAGCAAAGCCTCTGATGGAACTTTCCTCTTTTAATCTTTCCTCTTCCAATTGATTGTCATGTCATTTCTCTGACAAAATCTTTTTAATAACTTGTTATACTCCAAATAATATCAAAACTCTTCCCCATTGCTATAGACTCTTAACTATGTGAAATTGCCTATTTCTTTAACTTTTCTCCATTTTTCTTTATTATACTCTCACCTCTTTGTATCTCCACAAGTTTTGTTGGAATACACCAAGATGTTCTTTCATCTTTATTTTTATCTGGCTCTTTTCACAAGGCAATTTTTTTAAAAAAAATTTTTAGTTGCATATGGACACAATAGCTTTATTTTGTGTATTTTTTTTTTAATGTGGTGCTGGGGATCAAACCCAGAATCTCATGCATGCTAGGCAAGTGCTCTACCACTGAGCCAAAACCCTATTAATTAAAGATGCTCATACTGTTTACATTTTAACATCTCTGAAATAGAGATGCATATTACAAACAATATTGTTCCACAATCATTCTTGTCCAGGAAGCAATTGTGACAAGGCTGTGATTACCTTCTCATCTGCTCTTGCATGAAGGTGGAATTTTTCATGTACAGGTTTGAACAACTAAACTCCCTCATAATTCAGTCAATCAACCACTAAGGAAGAAACATGATTCTTGCTGTTTGTCTGAAAACCTTTTGTTGACACTGTCTGCTAAGATAAAGACATCACTACCATCAAATCTTGGTGAATGAATCCCAGAGATAAAGAATTCTTATAAGAAACATAGACGGGAGATCAGTAGAGCAGAGCAAGCAGATTGGGAAGAGTAGGGAAGGGGAAAGAGAAGGCACTGACTCAATTATGTTATGTACATGTGTGAATATGGCATGATGAATCCCACTATTATGTATAATCAAAATGCACTAATAAAAACTTTTTTAAAAATTAAAGCCTGACCAATAAATAAATAAATAAATAAATAAATATAAAGTAAAAAAGGAAATGTGCCATCATTGTTTCTGCTGGTTCAGAAAGTGATATGGAAAACAGATTGGGACAACTATGGGTCTAAAAATTATTTAGAACAGTTGTTCTCTAAACAAGATATTTCAGAATGTCATAATTAAATATTTTATTTATATTTTCCTGGTTATATATGTATAAGGTAGAAGTCTAAAACTTGTCCAAGATATATATATTTGATAGTTTTTCTTTGTGGGCATGGTGATGCATGCTATAATTCCAGCATCTCAGAAGTGTGAGGCATGGAGATTGCAAATTTGAGGCCAGCCTGTGTAACTCTGCAAGATTCTGTCTCAAAATAAATTTAAAAAAATTAAAAATCAATAGGGTTGGAGATGTGGCTCAGTGGAAGAAGGCCCCTTGGTTCAAGCTATAGTATTGTAAGGAAAAAAAAGGAAATAAAATAATAGTATTTTTTCTTTCAGATATACATAAAATACTAGTATACCTTAAAATATGAAATATTCTAGATTCAATAAAACATGGTAAGTCACACTTAAAACACTTTATATTTTTAAACTAAGATTTACTTTAGAAATAATGACATTTCCACCTTCATGGGTTGGAATACACAGGTCACATTTAAAATATCAACTATTAGGAATGTCAGAAAGAGGCCATGGCTGAAGTGGGTAGCCAGTCCTGTAACTGCAGTCTTATATCAGCCAAGCTGAAAAGCCAGGAGGGAAAACCGAAGAAGAGCCACAGTTCCCAGATATGGGCTGGGAACAGGCTTGTTGGGCTCTTCATGAAGATGGAGAACTGGAGCTATTGCTGGACTCCAACATCTGCCTTGGTATGGTCTTGCTCATCATTGTCATTAACTTTTTTGTGAACATAATGTCATCATATACCCACTCTGTTGCTGAGTGATGCTCATTGACAATTAAATTCTAATCTAAAGTAGAGTCTCCAGGGAAAATGGAAAAGACACAGATAGTCCATCTTGACATGGTAATATCACTTCAAGAAACTACACATTCGATGTTTCCAAGATATTGACAGGAAGTAGAAACATCTTCTCCTTGGTCTGATCCCTCTATGCTCACAGTTGTGAAGAAACAAAAAGTAACAAATATGCTCCCTGTGATTCTAATCAGTGGATTTAGCACAAGACATTCCCAGGCTTTGTCTGTACAAAGGCTCTATTTTCACTCACCCTCTGTCTTAAGACTGCCACAGCAAAGAATTACAGAAGTCACTTTAGGTAGACCTTGAGTGAGTTCTGCATCCTAGTTCTCCCTCAGTGAATTTGGACCTTGGAGCATTTCCTCTTTGATTCTGGCATAAGGTAATGCTGCTGACTGATATCAAATGACAGACAAGCAGATGACTGGAGCAACTCTGGCCAATTCCATAGCTACCGATAAAGTTTACAGATGATGAGTCATCAGAGGATCCTGGATGAAATCAAAGGGGTACTCATGGCCAAAAACCTCCACTGTGAAAGAATGTTCAAAAAGGAATGAAAGACCTCACTATCATGATCAAGCAGGGATCATCTTTCAGGAAGTTCAAGTATTACTTAGCCTCATGACTTTTATTTAAGCTGGTTTCTCTCAGAATAAAGGGGAAGATGCATAATATGCAAGGATCTTTCCTTTCTAAACCAGATTCTTCTCTCTGGGGGAAATGAAGAATGTGTGGTTGGTGACTTAAAAGTGTTATACTTAAATACTTTAAATATTCCTTCTGGTAAAGCTAGTAATACAACCAGAAAGAAAGAAGAGACTCAAAGTGACAATAAAATAGAACATAATGAAAATTCAATCTTTGAAAGAAGTATTGCCAACTACAACTATTAATTATGTATAGTCGGCTTGACTTCTAACCACAGTAAACTCCTGTCTTCTTGGAATTCAAACACCCTGAATGTTTAACTTTAATTATTAGTAGTATTTTTGTAATGTTCTTTATGAAAACAAAATAAATTATGGATGAGCAAACATTCTCCCTGAATTGTTCATTTTGAGTCTTCAGAATGGCACACAGAGCAAATGTGTCAAGTAAATCCTTTTCAGAGGAACTATCAGGGACAGGGCAAATTTAGTAACACTTCTCTGTCTCTGCCCACTGTATAGTCTTAGTGACTCTAAAATATGGCTGGATTCCAAAATGCCTTCAGGATCATAAAAAGACAGGTTTAATCATATGGAATATTAAGAAGTTGAGAATATATTAATCCAGTGGGGGGGGGGATCAATGATTCTGCATTGTCTTTGGCTGCTCAGCTGACCTAGAGACCTAATTTCCTCATAATACTGGATAAGAGGGTATTTGCAGATCATTGTAAAAGGAAGAAAGACCAATGCTGGCAGACACATAAATAAGGACTGCCTAGGATTCTGTGTGGATTAAATGTCCCAAAGAAGTGGCATGCTGCCATTTCTGTACCAAGAAGTGAATGTAATTTACATATTGAGCATGTAATCAAAAACAAAAGGCTCTTGACTCTACCAATTAAACCATCCAGTTTCCTTAAAAAAAGAAAGACTTGGAAACAACAATACATGCAGCAAAGCAGAATAAAAGTAATAAAGCTCAGATTAAGAAACACCAATGCCACACCATATAACTTATAGGCAGAATCACAGATTCTGGAGAAGCACGTTCACGTTTTCTAAGCACTTCATGAAAATAGGTAAAACACTTAAAAATCCATGTTCAGTCTATTTAAAACCAAATAAAAATCATCAGTTGGTAATAGTAGCTGAAAATTTTCCATTTATCTTCATGTAGTATTAATAAAAGAGAAGCAAATTTAATTAACTTGTAAATTTTGTAAGGTACTTAGAATGAAGTTCTAAATATTTCTAGACTTTTGTTATCTTATATGTATATTATAAATATTATAAATGGTATTCTTCAAATATCATTTTTAAGATATTAATAATTTCACAAGCTATTTTTATACTTACTCATAGCTTTTAAAGAACTTCTATCCAAGGACCAGAGAAGAAAAACTTTGGAACCCTAGTCGTATTAGCTCTACAGAATGACAAGCCAGGACAGATAGTTTGATAGTCTGGCTATTAACAGCCCACTGTGGACTCTACAGTCTGAGAGGAGACCGTATTTGGAGACCAGATCATGTAGCCAATGTGCTTTGTTCTGCCCATTGCAGATGGTCCAAATGGCTGAAATTCAGTGACTAATGTAATAGACTAAAATACTTATTTAGAGAAAGCCACATTGCTATAAAACCAAGCTCTTAGGACATGATCATTGATTTAAGAAGCCTGCCTTCAGGGAGAAGAAAACAACTCTAGCCAGATGGTGCTTAAGACAAAAAAAAAAAAAAAAAGCCAAACTGAGCCTCTTTCACATAAATCAGCCAATTAATATGCTAAGTCACAAAAGGTAAATCATGAAATTTCTCTTTCCCAGTTCCAAAGCTGTCCTTTTCTGATGTTTCCTTTCTTTTGAAGCCAGTCTTTCATTTTTCCCCCATGGTTTTAATTTTTAGACACATAAATAAATGATTAAATATAAAAAGAAATGTATCTTTATCTATCCCAGATGTTGGCATCATGTTCTGGTGACAAGAACACAGTTAGGAGTCTGGCTTTTCACCTGTTCATGCTGTTTGAAATTGAATGATTTGTATAATCTAAGTATCAGTTTCCTTATTTATCTGGTAGGGAGGACACTATCTTCCTCCAGTTGTTTTATGGATTAAAGCAGTAATTGGTTTATAGTAAAAGGAGTCACAATTTGAACTTAGATTATGCCTATGTGAGTACAACATGCCTAGACAAGTCTTCAGAGGATTGGTGAAGAAAGTCTATAAGCTGTTTATTTACCTAAAAGAGCAAGTGGCTTTGTGGGAAGAAACTCATTCTAAAAGGGAATAAAAAGACACACACAAAAATCTGTCTTCTGGAAAAAAAAATAATGATAAATTACTCAAATTTGTAACTTTTGCTGTGAACTCATGAACAAGTCCTAGGAAGATAATGGAAAAGGAAAACAAAACCCCAAACCAGAAAATGCATTGTTCCATTATTATTCTGAAGATGCTGCACAACAAAAGTGGTAATTGTTGTTTCTAAGTGCTGGAAATCAAATTCAGGGCCTCATACGTGATAGCTAAGTGCTCTACCAATGAGCTATATCCCCAGCCCATAAAAAAAGTAATTTAAAATAAAATTGTCTTATGTAACAAAATCTAACACAAAATTGAGAGATTTAAACGGTTTCTGCTTCTTAAAGGAACTTAGCAAAGCTGTGCACATTTAGAGCATATAAGAACACAGCTCAGCTCTGTCATATCAATGGTTTCAGGAGACCACACTTAATCTTTGCAAACAACAACCAGTGATATCTGGCTGGCATCTGGCAGCAGTGGTTGTAAAGGTGGAAGTCCAAAGGCTCCTAGGCTCCTATTTTAGTGACTTCAAGAGCTATGGGTGACATCAATATCTGAATTAGGAAAATGTAAGCCAAGTATCAGCTAAAGGAGTGGTGTCTATGAAGAGGCAATGCATCAATAATAAACACAAGGTATGACATAAGAGAATGGCTACTGAAAATTCTAGGTCAAGAGTCAGCAGACTTCTCTAAAGGGTCAGACAACACTTGTCATAGATTTTGTGGAATAGGTGAATTATATTGCAGCTATTCAACTACCAATGTAGTGAGAAGCATCTATAGAGAATTGGCCCATGAATAATAGGTGGGGGGCAAGATATGGGTAATAGGCCATACCACCCTGCATTAGGCTGACAGAACTCTCATGCTAAAATAGAACAACCTTTGAAAATGCTTAGAAACAAATCACAGAATATTTCAATAGAGGCTTTAGTTACCATATTAGCAGTAGGTATCAAAGAAATACTGTTTAATACTTTGATATGATTACTTTATTACTACAAAAGAATCTTTTTGCTTATATATATCAAGTGTTTCTGCCAGAAGAAGGCAAATAAATTATTTTCTCTATGTATGTTTATTGCTGCAAAGAAGACTCTGTCTGAATCCTTATTTTAATTCCTTACAGTAGTCTTATACCAAATCCTACTTTTTTTTTTCCTGGTAATATAAATGAATACATTGGCCAATGCCAAGCTAATATTTCACTAAGTATTTGTGAAGAACCTGAAGTATAATTTAAACAAAAGACCTTTAAAATTTTACTTAACAACAATATGGAACTGGACATTTTGTAAGATGTAATAATTCCAAAGAGTGTGGGCTTGATGATTTCTTTTCCTAATTCTGGCCAATAAAGTTGTAAAAGGAGATCTGCTGAAGACCATCTGTGAAAGCTTTCCTCATTCTCTGGAAAATGTTTCCATGATCTTTCTTCTCTATAATTGTCAGCATGTTAACTTAGTCTCTTCATTAGATTTTCTTCTCATCCTTAAAACAATGTCTAGCTATTATCAAAGGCAATAAAGTTGAAATGTGTTTGTTAAAGTAAAAAAGCATTCTCAGAAGGCCTATGGCACTACATTTCAGAACTTAGAATATCATGAAGAGGTGGTACATACAACAACTGCAGCATTATTGGAGGTGGGAAGGGGACAGATATTGGTTGTATGGGTATAGTTTACTTGAAATAAAACATGAACTCTAAGCAAATGCAAAAGTATGTGTAGCACTATACACTAGAGCAATGCACAAAAATTATGAAAGATATAAAATGAAAAATTCTAATAGTTATTGTAAATGAAATATCAAAAAAATGTTTAAAAGAAGACAGGAAAAGAAAAACAAGAAAATGCTACAGATTTTACAAACAGAAAATTGGTAACAAAATACACATATCCAAATTAGGTCCTTGAATTCTGTGCAGAGTTTACCAATTATACCTCAGCAAAACTGGAAAAAAACAAATGGTGAAGCTATCTTTAAGCATATCGAGATTACATTGAACCTAAGTAGTCTAAACATACTTTATTAAAAGAACATTTCATACGAGTTTTTAAAAATATATATGCTGCTACAAAAATAAAAACTTGACATAAAGTAAAACAGGTTAAAGGAAAGTACAGGAAAAGCTGAATCATAAAAATGCTAGTAAAAAGACGCTGGAGTGGCCATACTAATGTTTGACAAGTAGACTTCAGGGAAAAAAAAAAGAAAACTAGCAGAAATCAAGATGGATATTACATGATAAAAGAGTTCATTTGTCAGAGTATTTAGTAACATTAAATGTGCCTCCATCTAAGAATGTGAAGCAATGACTGATTGTATAAACAGAGAAAGAAGCAGACAGAAAGTCATTAAGGATGTAGAAGATATGAAGAGCACACCAATCAATTTAACTGTCATTTGGAGAATACTCCACCCAATATCAATAGAATACTTCCTAGTGCACAAGGAACAATCACCAAGAAAGACCATTTTCTGAATCAGAAAACAAACTTAATTAACATTAATATTAAATTATTTAAATTACATTTCTTACAATTTGAAATGAAAAAACAAAATTATGGGAATCAGAACTGTATTTTTTATAAACCTAAACATTTTGATACTAAACAAAATTTGTCTAAATAATTTCTAGAACAAAGACTAAGTCTCAAGGAAAATTTTAAATATTTGAACTGAATAAAAATTAAAATGCAGCATATCAAAAATTTAGGAATATTAATAAAGCAATGTATAAAAGAAAACTTATTGCATAAATGCAGGTGTTGAAAAGAAAGAAATCTAATCAATCATCCAAGTTTTCATGTTAAGAAAAACTAGAGATAATAGAAGTCATGTAGAAAAAAGAAAATAATAAAAATATGTATATAAAAGAAATTGAAAACAGAAAAGGATAGAGAAACTTATGTGGAGCCAAAATTGCTTGATTGAAAATATTAATAAAAAGGGTAGATTTGATTGGAGAGTCAAAATGAGGATGAAAAAGAGAGACACACAGAGACAGAGACATAGAGACAGAGAGATATGACCCAAAACATCATCCTCTGGAACTAAAGGCAGAATATCACTATAGACATCATGAAAATTAAGTGGATATGGAGGGAATACTATGAACCACTCTGTGGACTTGAGCTAAAATATTGCAGTTCACATGTTTTGTTTTTCAAGTGGCCAAAGGATGTCACTGTCACCATAAATTGATCTGCTGGATAGGAACTTAATCAGGCTTAAAACACTTCCTGAGAATGATTTATTCTGATGGGAGTTTGGGATTTTCTGTTTCTTCTCTGTTATGCATGAGTGTGCTTGTTTATTGTTTTGCTCAGAGACCACCCTGTGTTTTTAAGTATTCTTTTTATTAATATACACCAAGCTGATCAATAATTAAATAAACAAATAAATACAGAATGCATTCAACAAATTAGGGAACTGGATTAATTACTGGCAAGACACAAATTATTAAAAAAAAACTATTTCAAGAATTCACTGATATGGGGCTGGGGTTGTGGCTCAGTGGTAGAGTGCTCCTCTAGCATTCATGAGGCACTGGGTTTGATCCTCAGCACCACATGAAGTAAAATAAAGATATTGTGTCCACCAAAAAACTAAAAAAAGAAATATAAAAAAAATAAAAGAATTCACTGATCCCCGGAGATTGATCAAACAAATTGATTTAATGTTTAACCATCTAAAAATTAAAATTCCAGGCTCAGATGATTTTATTAGTAAACTCTACCAATAATTTAAAAATTAATGAAAATCCCTAATGGGCTGGAGATACAGCCCACGAGTAGAGCACTTGCCTGTCTTTGTTGAGGGCCCTCAGCACTAAAAAAAATGAAATAAATAGGTAAATATGAAAAACACTAAATCTGAAAAATGTCTTCCAGAAAAGAGAAACAATGAAGACATTTCTGGATCTTTTTTCTGAGGTAAACATTATCATGAGAGTAAAATTAGACAAAGGCAGTAAAATATCACAACAAAAAAAGGAGCAGGCAAGGGAGAAGGAAAATAAAATAGCAGAGTCCAGTGTCATTTATGAATATAAAAATCTTCAACAAATTATTAGCCAAATGAACCCATAAAGATACAAAAAGAATGATGTGTTGTGATCATGTGATATTTGTCCCAGGACACAAGATAATTTGAACCTTCAAAAATAAGTCAATGTATTCAAATCATACTAAAAATAGGCTAAATAAGATCAAGTTATCGTAATAGAAATTAACAAAATTTAACATTTATTATTTTAAAAACTGTCCCCCAAAATTAGATATAGGAGAAAACTTTCTCAATCTAAAAAAGAATATCTACAAAAAAAAAAAAAAAACTTTTCATCATACTTACTGGTGAAAAGTCAGATGTTTTTCAACTACAATCAGGAGTAGGGCAAGAGAGTGCCTTCTTTATAGTCCTACTCATCATCACACAAGTGGCTCCAGAAAATGGGAGAAGGCAATAGCAAAAAACATTGTACAATGTGAAAAGAGGACATTAATTTTTTTCTGTTCATTTGTCCCTGATTGTTCACATGAAAAGTACAAAAAATATTAAAACAAATCCCTGAGATCAATAAATTTAGCAAGGTCATAGAATATAAAACTAATATTTTTAAAAAATCATATTTAACTATACTAGCAAGAAAACTGAAATGTAAAGAATGTGTCCTTTACAACAACTCCAAAAATACAACATTAACCATGTATGCAAGATCTCTATGCTCAAAATGATAAAACACAAATCAAAGAAATCAAAGCAAACCTAAATAAATGGAGAAGGAAAACTGTGCTCATGGATTGGAAGACTTTCTAATTCTTCATAAATTGATCTATAGAATTTATAAAATCCTAATCAAAATCTTAGCAGATATTTCATAGATAAAATCAAGCTGATTCTAAAGTAAAGTAAAAGTAAAGCTGATTCTAAAGTAAAGTAAAACACTCATATTACCTTTAAGACTGATGGCTATCTATAGTCATCAATAGATTGATATGTGAAATATAGATATAAACAAAGTCTAGAGAAATTTTTAATCTAAGGTGCTGTTGGCATAGAGTTGATAGACACCAGGGATGCTATGAAATATCCTACAACACCCAGGAGAACTTCCCAGACAATTATCCATCATGAAGGGTCAATAATATTGAGGTTGAGAAAGCCTGCCCTAGAAAAATGGCAAGATTGACTCACAAAGAAACTTGCAAAAAAAAAAAAAAAAAAAAACACAGCAGTGTTATAATTGGCCCAAAGAGAAAGCAACCTGTTTTAGTCAGCTTTTTCACCACTGTGACTAAAAGACCCATCCAAAACGATTATAGGGGAGAAAAATGTTATTTGGGGGCTCACAGTTTCAGAAGTCTCAGTCCATACAGAGTTGGCTCCATTCCTGAGGGCTTGAGGTGAGGCTGAAGAGTGTGATGGAAGGATGCAGCTTACATGATGGTCAGACAGGAGAGAGAGAGAGAGAGAGAGAGAGAGAGAGAGAGAGAGAGAGAGAGAGAGAGAGAGAGAGAGAGATCTTCACCTGTCAGACTGAAATACATACCCAAAGCTAGGCTTTAATTCTCCACCTCTTTCAGCCACACACCACCTGCATTCAATTACCAGTCAATTAATCCTATCAAGTGATTAATTCACTGATTGAGTTCAGGCTCTCACAGCTAAATCATTTCTCCTCCAAACCTTCTTGCATTGTCTCACACATAAGCTTCTGGGGAACATCTCAAATCCAACCATAACACAATCCATAAATTGGTGTACATCCATACCATGAAGCAATATTAGCAACAAAAATTAATCAACTATTGTTACATGAAACAAAAAGAATTAATCTCAAATTTAATATGCTAGTAAAAGATGCCAATCTCAAAATATTACATAATGTATGGTGTCATTTACAGGACATCTTCTCAAAGAACAAACTGTTGAGGAAAAGAAAGGTCAGTAGTAGCTACAGATTAGAAATGCCACAGTGAGTAACTACTTAGGGGTAACACAAGGGAATTGGGGGGCAATAGCAGTGTCTTAAGGCCTATTTTTTGGATGGCTATCCAAACGTATAAATATGTTAAAATTCATAGAATTATACATCAAAGAATGTAGTTTACTATATGTAAATTGTAAAAATCATTTTAAAAGCACAGAAATATTTTTAAAACTAAAGAAGTAAAAATTATAATGATATTATTATTTTTAATGACTACTTTCATTAATAGGATTACTATTCTTTAAAAGTGTCAAATATGGAACAATGATAACTGGGCTCAGAACCCAGCTTTAGTGCTGATTAGCATTGTGACCTTTAATGGAAAATTAGTCTGTCTGAACATCATTGTCTGTATTTATACAATGGGAATGATAATAGATTCTATCTCATAGTTTTGTTGTAAAGCCTGAGTTTTTGTACTATAATATATTTATAATAGTGCCTAATGAATTATAAATGCAATGTGAAAAATTATTTATTTTTATTGTAAATAACACACAATGCTTGTATAATAACTAATTTTAATTATTTGAAGAATTTGAAAGTCATATGATAAATTAAAAGAGTTATTAAAACAATGATCACTTGTATTTTAATTAAGAAAATGCTATCTTGGACATAATTATATACAACACACCTTGTATCATTTTGCATCTTATTTTTATGTTGTAGACTTCTCATGAAATCTATCAATGTAATAACATGTAATTTGCCCTTAAAATATCCTGAATGCTTTTAGATATCAGTAAGTTTATATTTAAAACATACTTTAAAATATCCTGATTTTAAAAAAAATTAAATGTTTTTGATTAATTTAAACAATAACCCCCACTACAGAACAATAGGTCATTTCTTGGTTTCAAAAACCATTTCAACTTTATTCTTTAGAATTAGTTATATCAGTAAGTTGAAACTTTGCCTTATTTCTCTTCCAAAATATTATGATTTTTTTTCAAAAACCAAGCCCTATCCATGTGCAGTTGTTGGATAGTAAATGTCCTTATAAAGAATTCTCCAAATAAAGGTGCCTTAAAATATTATAAGAAAATATTGTTGATTGTGGTGCACTATCTTTTTGATATGTTTTTGCATTTCATTTGCCAGAATTTTATTCAGAATTTTTGCATCTATGTTCATTAGACATATTGGTCTAAAGTTTTCTTTTTTTGATGTGACTTTGCCTCATTTTGGAATCAGGGTGATATTGGACTCATAGAATGAGTATGGAGGTGCTGCCTCTTTTTCTATTTCATGAAATAAATTGAAGAGTATTGGTATTAGTTCTTCTTTAAAGGTCCTGTAGAATTCTGCTCTGTATCCATCCAGTCCTGGGCTTTTCTTGGTTGGTAGACTTCTGATGGTGTCTGCTATTTCATTGCTTGAAATTGATCTATTTAAATTGTGTATATCGTACTGATTCAATTTGGGCAAATCATATGACTCTAGAAATTTGTCAATGCCTTTGATATTTTCTGTTTTATTGAAGTACAAGTTTTCAAAATAATTTCTAATTATCTTCTGTATTCCTTTAGTGTTTGTCATGATATTTCCTTTTTCATCCTATATGTTACTAATTTGAGTTTTCTCTCTCCTTTTCATTAACATGGCTAAGGGTTTATCAAAAGGTACACTCATACACTTCTGGTGGGACTGCAAATTGGTACAGCCAATATGGAAAGCAGTATGGAGAATCTTGTAAAATTGGGAACGGAACCACCATTTAACCCAGCTATCCCTCTCCTTGGTCTATAACCAAAGGACTTAAAACACCATTCTATAGAGACACAGCCACATCAACGTTTACAGTAGCAGAATTCACAATAGCTAGACTGTGGGACCAACCTAAATGCCCTACAGTAGATGAATGGATTTAAAAAAAAGTGTGGCATATATACACAATGGACTATTACTCAGCAATAAAAGTGAATAAAATCATGGCATTTGCAGATAAATGGATGGCATTGGAGAGGATAATGCTAAGTGAAGTTAGCCAATCCCCCAAAACCAAATGCTGAATATTTTCTCTGATATAAGGAGGCTGATTCATAGTAGGGTAGGGATGGGGAGCATGGGAAGAATAGAGGAACTCTAGACACAGCAGAAGGGTGGGAGGGTAAGGTAGGGGGCGTGGGGTGAGAAATGATGGTGGAATGTGATGGACATACATCATTATCCAAAATACATGTATGAAGACATGAATTGGTGTGAATATACTTTGTGTACAACCAGAGATATAAAAAATTTGTGCTCTATATGTGTAATATGAGTTGTAATGCATTCTGCTGTTATGTATAAATAAAAAATTAATAAAAAACTTACATAAACCAATATTCATAAACAGTCTATTGAGAGATACTGTAATATAGAAAAAATGTTTAGAGTTTATTCCTACATATATTTACATTAATGTTTATTATTTCTGTCTCAAAAATTATTAAAAATAAAAAACATGACCTAAAAGAAATAGTCCCAGAAGTAAACCATCTTGTTTCAGAAAATAACATAGTATCATGCATGTTATATGAAATATTTATATACTAAAGAACTATAGTAAATTATAAAAATCTGCTCTAATGAAGATATTTACTATTGTGACACACAGAAAAACGAAATAGAGTTGATAAGTAATTTTGAAAATACAAATTTGCTTTCAAGAATTATAATTATATCTGTCTTCCTACATATTCTAAATGAAAGAAGTAATGCATCCAGTTCTAATCTCTGAAGAATGAGTTTGTAACTTTACCTTAAGAAAGCAAACTAAAGCGGTGTGCTCCACTCATTCACCTTTGATTGCCAGGTCCCAGCCTAGACAGCCATAGAAGATGAGCCACCTGTTCTGAAAGTGGACTCTTCTCTCCAGTAGATAACATCATTTTCATTATTTGCAGTGGCACAGGTCAGTCTCTACCATGAATCCTTAAGAAGAACAAATGTCAAAACAATTTGGGACGTATCTTTTTGGTTAAAATTATGTGTTTTCAAGGTCTCTGAGTTGTGTACTTTCAAATTGTGTTAGCTATGAAATGATACAAAGAAGTTTCTGGTACACTACATATTTTCTCTACTAAACTAAGTGCTCTTCAAAACCAGGAGCCTCATTTTACTCATTTCATATAACTAAAACCTGTATATTTAGAACAGAGATATATGTACATGTGGTAAATTCTTAGATTTCTTACTTAAAAGAAGATGGAATTAAACTCTTTAAAACTTAGAACTTCCTTTTATTTCATGGAAACATGATCATATAAACACATAATGAAAGATTTATTCAAATACTCCATAGACTCATTCATTTCTCTCACTTGTGGTTGAAATACAATGTCACTGTTGCTTTATGTTACATAACATGGAATATGTATCAGAACTTCCAAAAACAAGCACTAAAAAGCAAGGAAAATATATTACTTTAGGCAGTTGGGTTACTCATCACCCACATTAAGTGAAATGTCTACTTTCTCAGGTACAAATTTTAAATTTGTACTTCAGGGATCATTTAAAGTACTGCCTGATGTTAATTATTTCTCCTAAAGTTTGTGCTCCCAGCTGCTAATTTTAGTTAAACACCTACAAAGAAAATTAGAAAGAAATCAGATGGGTCATTATAATTCTTCTGTTGGATAAACATTATTTTTTATGGAGTTCATGTAGCTTTCAAAAATTCTCAGTGGGGAATAATGATCATTTTAGGTTAATCTGGCAATCAAAAAATATCTTCAAGTCTTGTTTTGATTTTCCAAATGATCATATGTAGGGACAATCATGAAAACTGAGCAGGGACTTGTTGGGAAGCATAATACCATAAATTTACAGCTGGGCTTAAGTTGGTCAAGAGATTGATGACCCACTTGTTAGTGTGGGAGAAATACACAGGGTATATTGAGTTACTTCAGTGTGGGTAGTTCGATCTGCTATATTATGCTGGAACTACCCTACTTGACCTTTGTTCAGTGATGCATTAAACGTGAAGTATTGTACTTCCTTAGAAAGCCGACTCAATGCATTTCAACCCCATGCTGGTTGTTACCCAAAGCAAGCATGGTTAAATTATACACATCTCTTGATTTTAAAAGAAGGGAAAAATGGGGGGAGGAGACACATTTCTCATGGATTAGCATCATCTGATCTATTTTTTGCAACTAATACAAATGTTGAATAGATATAAAAAAACATCCAAGGGAATCTAATGGTCTCTTATAAATATAGATGCATTCTATCAGACAAATACATATTGTTTAGTTAAAAAGTAATTTTTAGATTTTTCCTGGGTGTTTTTCAACCTTTTCCCCACCTTCCTATGTGTTTGCACACACATACAATTATATGCAGGCTCAGAGATATGTATTTGTCTCTAGACAAAGTTTCTAATGTCTCAAAACCATTTAAATTCATTCTGGTTAAAGATCCTTCTCTCTGTCATGCAGATTATTTCTTATTTTGTATTGAAACAGTAGATTATTAATGAATGCAGACAACAGAGTGACTGTAAAAATACAGAAACTCTACAAGTTACTTTATTTCTGCCATTATTATGTAACCACATTGGAGTTTTTAACTGTATTTTAAAACATTTAACATGGAATAATGTGAACAGGAAGGGATAATGCACGGGGGCCAGGGGTGTGGAGGTAAAGTACATACTTCAAATAATAAAATGAAAAAAAATTGTATATGAGTAGGTTAATTCAATAAATGTATTGGATTTGAAAAATATCTTCAAAGTTGAGATTTTCTCCCTTGTTATTTTATTTTAGAGGATGACTTAGAATGAGGATTTCATTTTACAAGACTATTACTGAGTAGACTTTTATTATAAAAATGTGAAGGATTTCTGCTCTGAATGTCAGCTATGCTACATATGTCTTTGTCTAATCAAAGGAGAAATTGAGGAGAGAATTGGGGAAATTGAGGAGAGAAATATAGAAATTATTATTCAGCAAGGTCTCACAGCCTGACATGCACAGAAGTCTGAACTATGGTACCAGGTTTTTGCCTGAAAAAAAAAATATCTTTCTTGTTCTACCAAATGGCAGGGGGTCCAGGAACTTAAGCTCAAATATCTCTCTAATGAGCTGGTAATGGGGAAATTTATAGGAAGGGAGAGGGGAAGAGTTGCTTCTTGATGGACGGCATGCCTCTTCAAATATCCTATGTTTCTTCTGAGAGAATTGTTTCTGCATGAGGAATGTTGAACTTGAGACATCACTGAGTGGTCAACCTGGCTTCTTCTGCTCACATCCATTCTTGAAAAGCCAGTTCACCCAGTTCCACACCACAAGAATCATTAGTCAAAGACCTGGGGGCTTTTCCTGGAAGACAGTTTAAGGAATCTATGTCCAGGTGTCTGGGCTTTAGCCAGTTTAAAAATTATGTGCTACCTAACAGCTTCCATCACAAGAGAACACTTAGATATCTGTAATAGTCTTTAAATGTGTGGGTTTTTTTTTTTTTTTTTTTTTGGTTCTCCTTTTTTCAAGATTAAAACATCTCATTTGGGACTACAATTATTATTCATGAGGTTTGATTTTAAATGTTTTATTTTCTCAGATGAACTTGTATTTTTACAGTTTGGAACATGATAATCCTGGCTTGAGTCTTCAAATTGACATGTAGATTAGACATTCATACTCAGTGTGAGTCATTTCTTGGAAGCCAATAGAATGAAAAGCTTTACTTACGTATAGCATCCCATTTGTTCAATATTTTAAATATAAATTGTCTTATGTAGTTCTTTATATGAATCCATGAAGCTGGAAGTTCTATAAGACATTTTGCCTCTTTTTTGCTTTAATTTGAAAGGAGTCTTTGCAAAACTGATAATAGATCATTCATTATAAGAAAATCAATAGATGACGAAATAATTAAAATATTAATTAAATGAATGTCACTGGTAATTGAATTTATTTATAACATGTTAATAACTGAAATGTCATATCATTTAGACTCCTATAATTTTTCTAAGTGATTCCTCACAGGACTTTTGTAATTAGATGTTGGAAGAAGCCAAGAAAAAAATCTAAATATTGGTTGGGGAGTAAAAAATAATTCGGAATTATGAGAGATGTGTTATTGAGAAAATAAAGAATTAGAATCTGTTCCTAAATAAAAGACAAATCAGGATGGAACAATGATTACAGTCAGTATTAAGTTGTTACAATGAAACTGAAAATCTTAGATGTTTAAGATTCCAATCTTTATCATATTATTGATGTTAAAGAATAATATCATTTGTATAAAGTGCTAACTTTTATGGCAACCAGAACTTCCAGATTAGAACAAACAAAAGGTATTGTTATGTGGAAGTTACACTTCTAAGAATATAATTGTCCCTGGTTCCATGACCTTGAGTAACACATTAGTGCTCCAGTTCTGTTCTGGAACTTAAATGAACCACACATTTCTCCGCATCAAATGTGCACTTTCCTGTCTTCACTTTTTTCTCTTTCTTGGTTAGACTGTTTTGTCTGCGGTCACCATTTCTTTTTATTCCTGTTTCCTTCCCCTTCTCTGACTTGGTTATCTAAGCATTCCCCTCTGTGCTGTACTTTGGGGGTGATATGGAATATTTGACTTTTCAGGAAAGAATGAATAACCTTTGAATGAAAATGTAACTAATAGCAGAATAGCTCTCTGTTTGCTTTCGTGGCAGCCATTCAATAGTGGTTATTCATTAACATGTTCTCCTCCAGTGTAAAGTATTTGGAAAGAACTGAGTGAGAATGTGGCCTTTGTCTCCAAGTCTTCCTTTTATCTTGGTCTGTTCCCTATGTCCTCATGCCTGAAGCGGTCACTCCGTTCTTGCATGTCAAACCACTACAATTACCTTCGCATTCTACTGGAAAAGTCATCACTCACAAACTCCCACTCAGTGTCTCTGTTGCACTGGGAGTGAAGTGTAGTGGATATGATTTCCCACCAATTCAGCACTGAAGTCAGAACTGTAATGAATGGCTAAAAAATCCCAGCCTCCAAGACACTCCTGTTGAAGGATCCAAATCTGAGGACTGAATGTATGTGCAGAATTTTGTGAACATATGGAACCCTGAGGATTTAAGCAAATAAGGAAAAAAAAAAAAGACTTATAAAAGTGAAGAGAGGTTTAAACAACCTGTTGTGACCAGCTACAAAACATTTCTCACTGAAGACTAAAAAGCATAGTTTGAGGTTGTTAACACGATTATATAAGCATGAGTAGACAAAAATTCAAAACTTTTGTTTAAAAATTATGTTTTTTAAAAAATGACCAAATTAACCTAAAAGCGTTATAATAATTGAAAGAAAAGAACATTACTCCATACTTTCTTTTATGGCTTGAATAGTGTCCCCTAAAACTCTGTATGTTTGAATCCTTACCCCTACTACCACAGAATATGACCTCATTTGGAAATAGATTGACTATAGATATACAGATGTTATTTGTTAGGCAAAACGAAGTCATTGAGGTGGGTTTTAATCTCATATGATGAATGTCCCTATAAAAAGGGGAAATTTGGACACAGAGGTAAGCACACAGGGAGAACACCATGTGAAGAGATTCAGGAAGAAGACACTTTTGACAAGCCAAGGAGAAAGGAATGGAACAGAACCTTCCCTCACAGTTCTGGGAGAAATCTAAATGCTAAGCCTCATTAAGAAGTCAAGCCCCCAGGACTGTCATTTGGTACTTTTCTATAGTACCCTAGCATATTAATGCACCTTCATTGACCAGAGATGCCTCTTATAAACAATTTCTTATAGATTATTTAATCTGTGATCTATTTTGCTTGTTTGTGTATATTATTTTTGAAGTGTTCTTAACTGTAAACTGTAAATAATGTTTTTACGCCACGGGCAATGAGTTTTTGCATCCTCTCCTAGAATCTATTTATCCTTCCTCCCAATAACAATTTGCCAATTTTAGTGCTAAGTTAAAAGATAATATTTCACAGCCTCCCTGGGGGATCTAGGTGTGCTGACATACCTCAATTCTGGACAAGAGGATGTTAATAGAAATGATGTATGGGACTGCAAAGTTTCTGAGTTTTACCCTTCTTGCAAGCAAACATGCTATTCTACTAACAATCCCTTGGAAGCTAGCAGATGATATGTGATTCCAGATCAGAGATAAAGAACTTTTTTCTCACAGTAGCAGTAGTCAGAATACCAGCGTTTTCTTGTCCCAGTTTTCTAAGTCCCAGTTCCCACAGGGACATGAGAAAAGAATCAGAGAACACCTGTGCTTACAGAATCTGAAACTTGCACACCCTTTGCCCAGGAGGGAAATACTATCTTAACATTTCAAGCTACTTAAAATAAAAACATTCTTATAAAGATAGGCCAGCAGCCATAATTTGAGAATGCAGTAAACTTCTCAGAGTGATAGCAGTAAGAAAGGAAAACAGCTCCATAGTAGTACCAGCCTGGGTACCTCAGGTTTCTTTTGTGTTAGAGAAAATTAAATTTCTATAGTTAAATCACTATTCCTTAGAAATTTTCTATTTTATGGTCCAATCATAATTCTGATTGATATATGGTCAATAAAAATTACATCTGAGCTATCACTTTTTATGATGGTTTGAATTCACTATATGCTTATCTAAGTTAAATCATTTAATTATCTAAATTCTCTTGCTATTGTACTCCCTTATTCTGTTTTCATTTTTCTTCTATTTCAAATCAAAAAAACATTGATGTGCTTCATTATCCCTGCATCATCCCTTCATGTCATGTATTTTTTATAATGACTTCTTCGAGATTGGGTAGTGCCTTTCCTTTTTCTTAAGGGCTTTATTTAATGTATACTCATTTATGTAAATATGCACAAATAAACAAATTAACTAAAATCTTAATTAATGTTCTGAAATTTAAAAACCACCACTTTCATCTATTTCTACTCTCTTCCTCTATTTGTATATAAAACACTAACCAAAAATTTCAGTCTCTAGAGAGAACAACACTTGAACTTTTTTATTGACAGTTGTTCTTGGGACAAACTGGATAGTTCTAAGTGATTTGCTTTTATCATGATATCAGATTATTAAAATTAACCTATATCAGATCAGATTCATCAATGAATTCAAAGTGACAGTTTGCTTATACTACCTTTGTGCTTGCTCCCTTTTCTTTCCAATATTATTTACATACACACTTAGCTTATTTTTAATTCTTTCCTTCACTGCCAATTGCTAGAGTTTCATAAATCCAATTTCTTTTATTTATTTAATAGATATGCTTTTCTAGTAATGGGTGTCTTGGTCAGCAAAGAAAGGCAAGAGTTTATTTGGATTATATTAATCTTGACAAGTTTTCTTCTTCATGTTGCACAACATAACTGCATTCGTTAATACTATATTGCTGCATTTGATAATGTAGCAAAAACTTGATCATATCCTCTGAATAACTTCTATCTCAATAATTCACAATGTTTTTAGCTATTCAGAAACAACTTAGGATGTTTGTATATTAAATGTAATGACCTTGATTTTTATGCCACATACAAGGCACAAAAATTCATTTTTTTTTCACTTTATGAAAGTCAAGTTAATTCTACTGCTGCTTATTATGGTTTCCCTGTGCATAACCCTGATTATAAGCAACAGATGAGTAACAAAAAAAGAAGTTTTATATTTGTGTTTGTTCGTGTGTGTGTGAATATGTATGTCTTGCATGCCTGTATTAACAGCTGCTCAGATGCATTTAGGCACTGAGATATTTATCTAAAAAACCAATCAAAAAAACTAACAACCATATGTTACATTAACTTCTGTGCTAGTACTAATGTCATAGAGAGAAGAATAGAGATTTGAGAATAAATGCCAATTTTACACTTTTTATGCACCACTAATACATTTTTAGTCAGGATATACTAGCAAAAAACTAACATAACTATGTTAGCTACCATAACTAACACCTAATAAAACACAGGATTGTTACTAACTAGATGCTACATCAATCTGATTATCAGCATAACCTCAGAATTCTAGCTAAATCCAGTAGTTATGCTCACCGTTTATGAGAGGTCATTATCTTGATGCAATTCAGCTCTTCATTATTGATAATGATTCAGAGTAGAATAAGAAACTGAAATGAAACCTTGAGATGTTTTGCAAGAATAATTATTAAAAACAAAATTATTGATAGTACAGAACATCACCGACGCCTAAGAAATTCAAGAGGGAATATAGAGAGCAGGTGAGAAAAATATAATTATTGGAGGATTTTGTTTGGCTTTAACGATTAAATTCACAACAGAGGAAGGAATCAAAATCAAAAGCAGTAAAACAGTGAGATGGATGTTGCTTTCTTTTTGACTGGTTACCATTGAAGTGGTCTTCCTATGGGCAGTCTAATACTTATATGAGTCCTGAAGAGTCTCCATCCAAACTGAAAGGGTCAGCTATGTGTTCTTACCAGCACTTGGAAGCTCACACACAGGCATGTGACTAAGTTCAAGCTTGGACTTCAGCTTTGCTGGACAGATTCCCGTGCCTTGACTTTGTTCCTGCACTGTTTGGCAGTTTACAAATCCTTTGGAACATTGTGATGGCAACAAAAATAGCATAAGCTCAGTGACCATAGTGGCAGCTGTATTGAATTCCAACAGCTCAACAGGCACATCAGTGGTCCCAGTATGAGGGGTAACTTTCTAACCAGTGTGTGATGTAGCTGGTGCTGTTCTAGCTGCCAGGACTTCTTTACACCCTACTATTTTTTTTTATTTACAGTCTAGTTCTCCAGATTTTCTGCTGGTTTTGGAAGGTGCCAGATAGCGTTCCAATATTTTTTTTTCTCTATTAAACTAACTAGATGTGGTTTTGTTTTCTTTTAAATTAATAACATTTGCTTAATTATATTAGTGATACTTATGGCATGATTTTAATCCTCATTTGTAATCATGATGAATTAAAAATATATTTAACACTTTACATAATGTAAATTAGTCTATATTTTAATATAGAAATTGGATGTTATAAAGCACATTTAAAATCTACAGGATATTATTCTAAAATGCATCTGGTATTAAGAAAAAAGAAAGTAAATCTAGTAAAATCTAGTAAGACAAACAATTCAGAGAATCTATACTTTTGAATTTTTTTTTTTTTTTTTTTTTTTTTGTGTGTGTGTATGGTACTGGGGATTGAACCCAGGGCCTTGTGCACGCAAGTCAACCACTCTACCAACTGAGCTATAACCCCAGCCCTAGTACTTTTAGAATTTTTGAACTAATAACTTAAAAATCATTGTTAATAAAAGTTTCTTAATTGTCAGAGGGAAAATAAATATACATTTGTTCATTTTTATTTTCAGATAATATAAATATGCATATTAAGAACATATGTTGTATATAATTCATATAAAATGAAGATACATTTAACTGACAATTTTATTTTGATTTTTAAGATTTAAGCAACCATATGTACATGTCATCAAGACTACAGGTAACAAACTACAAGAGGTTGAAGTATTTGTTTTCAATCTTCTTTGCTAACCCAATAAAATTCAGGAAAAGTATTATTTCAAACAACAAATAAAAGTTAAACTTTTTATTGTTTTGATAAGATTAACATGGATGAATATAGCATCAGGTTTTCTAAACAACCAATTGTGTTATAATATGTGAACAGACATTCCTAGCATTAGCTCGTTTCATTATCTTGACCTTAATTCTGGCACCCCTTGTCCCTAACTTCTGACCTAGCTTGCCCGAGCCTCAACATATATGTTATCTCAAGGTATGATAATCATGCTTAGGATTAGAATCAGCATATAATTAAGGAAAGCTACCTCATGCATCATTTACTAATTTTAAAATTTAACATTTATTTATTTTTATGTTGAATGGAGTTAGCTATGTCAAAATTGCAGTGTGACATATACTTGACTTATGATCATGGCAATTAGAGAGGAAGAAGTAAGGGAGCCTACAAGAGCATAACATCATTTTAGGTATATAAGGTGTATTATTTATAAAGTCCTTTCTCCATCAGTTCATTGTAATATATCATTCCAAGAACAGATATCAGGATAAGAGCATAAACAATGAAATGGGGCCAATTCTAAGAAATGTGTGTAGATATCCGTGTGTTTATTGTATTTGAATGTATAAAATATCTAGATATAAGCAGATTGTTCTGAATGGGAGTGATTGTATAAATTTCATTAGATAATCTGGTCCCTTCATACTAGAATTTTGAGTCTCCACTCAATAGAATGATTTCACTGATTAAATGAACATTCACAGTAAGATCTCAGCACTAATAAGTTTGCTTAGAAGAGACTCAAAAACGAGACCCAAAGACTCCTCCTTCCAAGAAGCACAGAACTTGGAGGAAAGACATGCATACACAAACAGCTAGGGAGACACTGAAGTAATACAAACAAGCACTAGCAAACAATATGATGAAGGAGCAGCATGGGTTGGGGTCAGTCCAGCTTCCTGGGAAAAATTGGCAAAATAGCTGTACAACTCTGGGGGGATAGTTTAACCTTTTAGAGCTTCGTCAACCTCATCTGTGAACAGGGAGCTTGGCCTGTATGAGTTCAGCCCATGTGCAGTTCTCACAGTCTGGGAAACTGTGTTTCTCCACTTAGCTCCATAAGGGTGGAAGTCATGTATTGGCCAAGAAAGGCAAGCACGCAGTTTACTAGTGAAATATTTTTTCAACAGTTTTAACAAGGCTGGCCTCAGAGGAGAACAGAGGAAATGAGTTTAAAATTGTATATATGTTGGCTGGCCAGACCTGACCAAATGAGTCTGCTAATTTGGAGTCTTCATATTTACACAATTATGTTAATTTCAACCGCCACTCATTAAGCATTTGTCATATTCCAGCATCCTATATATTTTGTCACTGACCCATACTATAACTACTAAGGCTAGATATTATTAATACTCATTTTATGGATGAAGAACCCCGAGGTTCAGCAAATTAAACAGTGAGATTTGCAGAATTGGGATTTTAGGACAAACTCTACTGGTTCTTAGCTATTTATAACATATTACTCAATAGTGAGAGCTTATTGGGATACTATTCAAGGGATTATAAAGGTATTTAATTTATTTAATTCCCAAGGAATCCGATGACATGGGTCTACTTTTTACCCTGTTTTATAGATGTGGAATCTGAGAAGCAGAAAGATGAAGCAACTCATGAGACATTACACAACTAGGAAGAAACAGAACTGGGATTCACTGCAGCATGGATTCTCCTCTCCACAATGCTGTTTGAATACTGACTAAGCAGGTATAGCCATTATTAGTTGTATTAGATGGAAAAAAATAGTAAGCCATTACATCATGTCTCACTTAGTTATTTCATAAGTACTAGATGAAATGAATAAGAGGATGCAGAGAAGAGGCTGACCAAATATTAGGTGAACTGATCTATCTACCTAAAGATTGCTGGCTTTGCTAAACATGGAGAAAGCTTAAGTAGCTGATATTACTACTAATAAATACAGTAAAATTTTATTTTTGGTTGCTACATAGCTCAGAGTTATAGTTCAATTTAAACTTTAACTTAATTACACTTAAAGTATCAGGGGAAATTTTTAGCAAATAAATTGCCTTCTATGTAGATATTATTGTCCCATATGTGAAAAGTTGAAGAATTTTTTTTACCTTCTTATGTTAATATGCATTCACTCATGCACACACACACACACACACACACACACACACACACTCACACACACAGGCCAAGGAGGAATTTGAAAAGTTTTTAGATAATAGGGAAATAAAGTAAAAGTAAATGATTTTCTATCCTGTCTTTAGAGCTAGCTTTTTTTTCTCTTTAAATAAATTAATCTGGAATGAAAAATTATAGTATACATCAACAGTAGAAATAAGAACTTTCTCTTGCAAAAAAATAAGCAAAAGATATATATTGGACTCCATTCCTAGGGGACTTTCCTCTTTATTCAAGTCCATAAAACAGAAAGATTACTTCCTTCCCACATCCCAGTCCACATGTCAGAATAATGATATTCTCTCTGACTTTTATTAAAAACACTACTGTATTTTCACCGTAATGTCATGGTGCCTAAAAATTTATGACAGTTTTCAGGAAACTAAATCTAAGTTCTCCTTTTCATTATCAAGTTGCTAAGAAATTCCTCAAGAGTTTTTCATTCAAGTGTAGCCATTCTAATAAAGAAATGCATGTTTGGAATAAGAAAAAAAAGAGAGGAGGGAGAAGAAAGACAAGAATGATTAAAGCAAAGTTTATACACACTCCTGTATAAATGATATTTAAGCCAGAAACTCATACTAATCATCTATTCCTTGGAAAGGAGGCTCTAGGTCAAAATTTGGCAAATGGTTTTCTGTAAAGAGTCAAATACCAAATATTCCAGACTTTATGTGACCTAAGATCTCTCTTACATCTATTCAACTCTGTGACTTTGGTGAGTAAAAAGTCATGAATATCTTATAGTCAATGGGATGTGACTGTGTTCTAGTAAAACTTTACTTAAAAAAAGATAGATGGCCAACTTGAAGGAAATATTCTGTATCTGTTTCTGTATCTGTTCTATTTAAGAAGATAATCAGTAGTGAAATGAACACTTGAGATGTGACTAGTGAGAGTGAGGAATTGAGTTCTACCACTTATTTAATGTTAATTATTTGATATTTAAGTTGACAAATGTGACTAGTGACTACATATTGCATGACTCATTATATTTTTATATTTAAATCTGAGAATAGATGTATAGAATTTTATTGTTAATGAGCATAGAAAAATTATACTTTGAAGATTTTCAAAGTGCAAATTTTGAAAAGGTAGACAATCTTTGCATTATACATGAAGATTTTTGTTTTCATTACAATCCATTTCAAGGTATTGAGGTGATATCAATGCACAGAGAGTTGGAAGGAGGTATGCTAGCACATGATACAGAATCATACCATGCACATAACACACATGGGTTTCATCCAGTCAGTTGAAGGCCTGAGTGTAATAAAAGATTGACCCACTCCCAAGTAAGCATTTTCCCTGTCTGATGGTCTAAGAACTGGGACCTCAGCTTCAATGTTCTGCTTTGGGTTAGAACTGAAACATCAGCTTTACCTGAATTTTGAGCCTGCTGGACTGAGAATGAAATTGCACTACCTGCTCTTCAGTGAAATAGCACTAAATATTGCACATGGGAAATCACTAATTTATTCTTTATTTAGGATTTCTAGTCTAGCAAAGAAGATGGAGTGTTTCACATTCTATGTGTCCTCTAGAATAGCTGGAGAGTAAGATACAAATCCAGAGACTGGCAGTGAGGTTGTAGACCTGTATGTTGGCCAACTATATGGTGATAATGCTCTATTTTAAAAAAATGATAAAAATATGTTCAGTTGAAAGAAGGCATCTATTGCCTGAGATATGAGAAGAATTAGGCCTGAGGAAAAGAAGAAACAAAACTTAGGTATACTACAATGAGATAAGAGGGTACCACAACAGGGTTTGTAGCATAAGAGTCAGAAGCAACTGCAACCAAAGAGACTCTTTGGTGAGCTATTGTGATACTCTGGAGTACATATTTTTTTTTTTTCATGTTCACAACTCCTTTACTTTAAGTACCATCTCCAAATCTGCTTCCTTTTCTCTCCACTCTATGAAGAAGCTATTTTTGGTTTGAAAGTATCTAAGCAGAGGGTAGAGCCATGGGAGAGCCAGTCTCCCCTCATCCATTGTTCAGCCAGTTTCACTGGAGTCCTACACAGTTAGCTCATGTTACTGCTTATTAGTCATCATTCACACCATAAATCATCCTCAAAACCTGCTTAAAAATACAAGCACAACTAGACAGGATGTGCCACAGCCTCATAGCATGACCAGAATCAGATTTTCCAGAGAATATTCTTCTATTACTCCTTTGGACTCCCTTGTTTTCCATGGAGTTTTCCCTTTGCAAGGTGAACTTTGTTCTGACTTTCTTCCCAGGGATTTCACTCAGGATATCCAATCATTAATGATAACCAAACTGTACTGATGAAATTGGAGTTTGAAGATGATACTTCATTACCCTGCTTCTGCTGGCAGGTGGAGTCTAGACAAGCTTCAGGCCTCAGCAGTCAAGAAGTGCTACAGCTCTTAATGGTGGGCTATGCCCTGCAGTGTTGAGCAGATTCCAGCTGCTCACCATCCATGTCTTCTTTCCAGGTTCTTGTATGGTGAATTCAAACAACAAATTCTAGAGACCAGGATAAGTGAATATAAGAATGAAATTTACTCAAATGTGCATAGAAACAGAACTCCCTCAGGGCGAGAGGGGACTGGACAGGAGTTGCTGTAGAAGTGTGTTACTTTAGGGGTTTATATAGCACTTATTATTATTATTAACATAATTTGGTACCTATAATACTATAGGTTCCAAATTATATTAATTAGGGTTTGGAAAAGGTAACCCTAAATCCTGTTCAGGTTTGTCTTACTTCCATTTTCTCCAAGCTTTTCTGGAAGCCTGAGGTGGAAGTTAGTAAATCCTGCATGCTGGGTGGGTGGTCTCTGCTGCAGGGTTGGGTACAGCCCTGGAGCATGCTTCTGCATCAGGCATCCACACACCATGCACAGGCTGGGCTACTATGGGGTGTCTGGTCCACTTGCTCGGCTCACCTTAGTGCTGGCTCACAGCTCCTCAGGCCTTGTTGGCTAGGCTGGCTCCTCCCAGCAGTAGGTGCTTGCTGCCTGTGCTTCAGCCTCCCATCTTCCACTCTTGGCTGCCACTCTGCCACTTCATTGCTCCCCTGCTGCTTCTCAGCAGGAACCATGGGCTGGTTTCACCTTGGCTGCCAGGGAGCTACTTCACTGACAACAAAAAAACAAAGGGGATCTTAGTCTTAACTGTTTACTTCTCTAAACTTCCTTGAAACCCTAATTGAATTTATCCAGTCCTTTTTGAAAGTACTTGATGTTTCATGGAACAAAGTAGGTGAGCCTTGGAAAGTTTTTACCAGGCCAATAACATGCCCCTTCAATAAAAAAAGAAAAGTAGACAAGAAAAATTGTGGAATTAAAAGAATTAAAAGTAAAAAAGCATTTTAATGAAAGAGGGCTTTAATATATTTAAGTAAGTACTTTTGTTCTTGGAGAATTTTTATTGTAAGGAATCTTTGCATCAGGCTGTTTTTTTATCCAGATTGAAATACTGGGATTTCTTGTTCATGGAAATTATTAAATCCCATTACAATCAAGACATGTAGCTGTTCTTTACATAGTCTTTTCCTATAAGTCCAACTGATTATAAAAAGTAGGGATGCTATATAGAATATACATAAGAATCCTATGACATTTACTGCTTGCAGTGAAAGGATTATGTTGTGTATCTGTGCATAACCAATACTGAGGGTCAAAGCTCTTTCTTCATAGGGATCTGAAACCCATACAGAACGAAAATACCAAGGCAAAATTACTAAGCTTTTAAAAATTTACCAATCTGGCTGAGCAGGGTGGGGTATGCCTATAATCCCAGTGACTTGGGAGGCTGAGGCAGGAGGAAGTCAAGTTGAAAGTCAGCCTCAACAACTTAGTGAGTCCCTAAGCAACTTAGCAAGACCATGTCTCTAAATAAAAACATACAAAGGGATAAGGACATGGTTTGTGGTGGTAAAGTGCCTCTGGGTTTAATCCTCAGAACCAAAAACTAAATAACAATAATAATAATTTTACTAATCTGAAATCAAATTGCAGTAAGTACAACTCAGTTTTATGTAGAAAGTGTGGGAAACAAGGACACATTTTCTCTTTCTCTCTTTTGGACTATACAGATTCATTTCTGATTCTTTCTGCCTGTCAATGTTAATTTAATTTCTCAACAGATTAGTTTTTTCATCTTATTCATACTTTATCATCCCTATAAATCAATATGGCTCTGTTTTTCCCTTGTTGGAATTATAACGTAGCAATGTTCATGACAATTCAGGTCCAGAACCCAACATCAATGTATGGAAAATTCTTGAGAAAGAAACTAATGATCTACTGATGATTGATTCACTGATGAGTTTCCCGGGGGTCGGGCGCTCATTCCTGGCTCAATCAGGTATGGCCAGGAAAAATCATATGCTTTGCAAATCTGATTTCTCAGACTCACTCTTTTAGTAGAGAATGCAATCTGAGTTGGCATGAAAAAACATACATGCTACATTGAGTGTGGGCTTGTTAGTCATCAGCTGAGTGCTGTCTGGGAGATGAATAGCCACAGTTATAAGGCTCATATAAATGAATCCAGAGAGTAAAAGATCAAAATCCCAGTTAAGACATAATTCTAAGGACATAGTTTCTGTCCCAAATTCTGGAGAAAATTTCATATAAAAAATGAGAAGAAGGGACTTGTACTTGTTTGTTGTTCCTGTAAGAGAAACATTTTGAGCAAAACCATACAAATGCTTTACAATTCTAAGGTATAATCAATTTGTACTTTAGACATTTTTTCTGATATTAAATACTTTATTTGGAAGATAAATATCATAGTATAGCAAATCCTGCTAGAATAAATATAATTCTGGGTAAAGCTATGCATGACAAATAAGTATTACTTAAAATTGATTAAATGTGGAAAGCAAAAGTGGAAATAGATTTCACTTGAATCAATTTTTTCAGTAATTATTGCAAATAAGGATTTATGTTTCTTTAGCTCTATAGATTTAACTTAGACTTATAATTAAAGTCCTTTTAAATTTTTATCTATATATCTGTACTGTGTATTTCAAAAGCAACAAGAAAAGATCTTGAAAGTTTTCACTATAGAGAAATGATTTTAAATAATTGAGGGGACAGATGCATTTAGCCCGATTTAAACAAGACATAATGTGTAGATGTAGGGAAGCATTACATAGTTCTCCATTAATACACACAATGTTAATGTTTGTATGTATTAGTTAAAAACATACCAAAAAAATGGGATGAGGAAGAAAATCATGCCACATAGCAAGTGATGTAAGCCAGCAGGGAGATGTATTCCAACAGGATGGCCTGTCTAAAAGCAGACAGTTCAGTATTCAGAGGGTCTTCTCTGTGTAACAGCAATTAAATGAGGGAGAGGAAATAAAATTCTTTTTGGTAAATTATTTGCATAAAATACTTGTAAAGGATTCCTTTTTCTTTGTTCATGGTCAAAGAGTATAAAGAAAGCCTAAAAAGAGCACCTTGCTGATCTCTCTCTCATCAGAAGTCTATTTATGTGACTATGAAATTATAAAGAATAAAAAAATCATAATTATCATGGTGGCCTTGTGGAAAAATACAGAAAATAATAATTTTAAAGAAGTTGTTTGGGACTCTTTCTCTCTGGAAACAATGTTTTATAACTCAAATGTATACACACACATGATTTGCATGTATCACTTCATTAAATGCAAAAATATCCTCAAATGCAAATTGTTTAACATTGGCTCAGTGTTTGATTATGAACAAAACTGTGGGGAAATATAAAATGAGGTGAAGTTCATTATGGAAGAAATTATTTTTCATAATTTTAAACAATCAAAGAGAAGATAGTATTTGTTTGGGGGTACATTTATTTTATCTTTCTAAAATTAGTGTACTACTAAATTGACTCCCATATTTGGGGCACAGCATCATTTTACCTTTTTATACTGTCTCTAGAAAAAATGAGAACTGGATGAAAATTACAAGAAAAGTGTATAGTCCAATATGCCTCCTAAATTATTATCTAAACAGCTATGTTTTAGGGGGAAAGTAACTAATTTATCCCTTTAGTGTATGAAGCTTATTGTTGTTGTTGTTGTTGTTATTTAAAACTAGAAAATGTCAAATCTTCTAGACAGAAAAAAAGTAATATTCGTGAAAGTTTGTCACAATAACCCAAACTTTTGCATCAATGTGCTGTCTTTATGGATTTTTTTTTCAGTATTTTATTTTGTTTCATAAAACGCTTCTAACTATTTTTATTATTCCAAACAGTTTTAAAGTGCTTTGCACTTTACTTAGATAGAGATGTGATATATGTATTACAGTAATAATGAACACCTTTTCACCTCAAAATATAGCATCATTTTATTTCCACAAGACTAATGGGGCCTGTGTTTAGTGAAAGTATCTAATAGTGGTGTGAATGTCTCACATAAAATCATTCCCTGTAAGGAAGAATTAGTCCACTCATTTCTCATTGTTATTCCTGTCAGTGTTCTATTGATTACAGATCATGTGGTATAGCTGCAAGTTATTTGCTCTTAACTGTGTTGTAATAATAGGATATTCTTTCCACTCCATGTGGGGAAGAGCAGAACAGAAACTGAAAGGGGTCTCCCAAATCGCAGCTACCAGATCAATTTCAGAGCCTTTCAGAAAAAAGACAGGTCTTAAGTGGATATGAACAGCTATTAAAGAGTAAATAAATTTGTGCTTCTCCTTTGTGAAGGTGTTTATTTCTACTATCATACAAAAAATAAAAACAAAAAACTAGGTAAGGCTTGTTTTATGCCAAAAAATAAACCTCTGAATTATGATTCATTATCAAGCTTAATACATATATCCGTATGTATTTTTAACATATGTAAAACTGTAGAATAGATGAGGAGCTCATATTTGCTTTAGGTATAATAGGGATGGACATAAAGCTTTTTAAAATGTAAACTTAAGTTGTCTTTGAAAATGTGTCTGAATGTATACATTCTCAACAAATGAAAATTAGAAAAAAGAAGCATTTTAGCATTACATAATTTTTGACGGATTTTTCTATCTTTTAACTTTTCCTGAAATGAGAGTACAGAATCTGGGCTTGATGCACAGCAGGAGGAGGTGGAGCACTGGTAGGAAGGATGACAGGACAGTGGGGTGGGGTAAAGGTCAGAGTACTTCCGTAAGGCAAAATGATCCCCCTTGGGGAGGAAAGCTGATCCCATGTTCCTGGGAGACACTGATGTATTGATATGTCCCCAGAGCACCCTGCCATCATTGGCAGAACCATTTGAGAGAGCTCCCAGGAGCATGTTGTTTTATCTTCCAGTGACAGGGACATATTTATTGAATCCTTTTTTCTTTTTTAACTTTATTAAATAGAGTAATTCTGCTCAGTCTCAGGTCAGAGCAAAAGAGAGGTTCTATACTTCTAGTAACTCATTGCTAGCAATAATTAAAAGTCTTCATTTTTTTAGAGTATATACAGTGAACAAAAGCAAGAGTAATCAGAAACAACAGATGTTTTATGAACATTGCTTCAGCCACATTTTATCTCCTCTGTTTCTAGCCAGCGACTTGATGGACTAAGGCATACAATAATCCCATATCAAGAGAATTTTTGCCTTGACCATGTTCCTAGACTTAACTTATGTATGTTAATGCCAAATAGTGAAAGGAGGTATTCCTTTTTTTTAATAGAGAGAAAGAGAGAGAGAGAGAGAGAGCTTTTTAATATTTATTTTTCAGTTTTCAGTGGACACAATGTCTTTATTTTATTTTTATGTGGTGCTGAGGACCTAACCCAGCAATGCGTGCATGCCAGGCAAGCACGTTACCGCCTGAGCCACATCCCCAGCCCCAAGGAGGTATTCCTTTACAGGCTTCAGACAAAGTAGATTGTGAAAGAATCACATATCTTTTTGTGGGGTACTGGGGATTGAAGCCCAGGTGATACTTAACCACTGAGCCATATCCTCAGCCTTTTTTTTTTAATATTGTAGCTACAGACAGGGTCTCGCTGAGTTGCTTAGGCCTTGCTAAGTTGCTGAGGTTGGTTTTGAACTTGTGAGGATCACACATCTTTGAGTATCAACGAGATTTTTGATTGTGGATAATGGAAAAGAACTAAAAAAAATGCATTAAAAAATACTTTGTCAAACAGAAGTCTTGTTCTACACACACACATACACACACACACATACACACACACACATGCCCATCATTAGAATAATTTAAAGGCTATGTCATAATTTCATAAGAAAAGAATCACAGTTACTTTCCAATACATTACAGACTACCAATTAGTTCTTGCTTAGCCTAAAAATTTGGGAAACTGTGTTGGACTAATGTGAGCTAGGATGGATAGCACTGGAACAGAATAGTTTAAAATACTCAAAGGCTACAAGGTCCTTTTTTTTCCCTTTCATCTTCTCATATTGGTGGGCCTCAATTAACAGCTCCTCTCTGCCCAATCTCCACATATACTTCCAAATCAACAGGAGCAACCCTATTTTTATCTTTTAAAAATACATTTAGTTTTATTTGTTTTTATGTGGTGCTGAGGATTGAACGCAGTGCCATACAGGAGTGAGGCAAGTGCTCTACCACTGAGCCGCAACTCCAGCCCCAACCCTGACTTTTAGATCTTGATCTTGATGAAGAGATGTACTCTAACCCATGCAAAAATTCAAGTTCATTTAGATTCCTTTTTTTGTTTGTTTTACATCTCCCATATATAGTGCTTCTAATTTGTGTGCATTCTACCTCCAAATTACCTCTGGAATCTATTCCTATTCTTCTAATTGTTCTGTCACTACCTTAGTTCAGGTTCCCAGATCTTACCTTGTTTACCTAGCAACACAAAAAAGGAACTAGCTCAAAAACAAACAAAATGAAAAGTAAACAACAACAAAACACCTTTCATTCTATCTAGCAGTTTATCAAATTTACAGACAGACAAATTTTTAAAAATTTAGAGAGAACCAAAATATATTAAAATACATTTTCCCAGACTTTGCTTTTTACCTTATCTCCTGATATTGTGACTGGGGAAGGATAGAACTCTGCAGTTTTAATAAGCATCCACACAGTCCTGACACAGAATAGATTGGAAGCAAACACTGTCAAAGAGTGGTAACTGCCAAAGAAATGTGAGCCTGAAGTAGAAAGGCTTGTGGCTCTTTGAAAGTTACAGTAACCTATGAGTCTACCATCTTCCATAAGGAAGAGAGCTAGGAATGTTGTCTATCCTCATTTTATAAATTGCCAAATAGAATAAAGGAAAATATAGAGGGTGAACTTAAAAGCTTTCCCAGGAGAATCAAGTCCTATTTAAGGAAAATTCTGAGCTCTAGGGTAAGAGGGCTTCACAAAAAGCTCTTAGTAGGATCTGAGTATAGCTATAAATTAGTGACTGTTATTCAGTATTTGATTCCCATTATTCTTTTTAAGTGTGACCACTGTATGTGTGTGTGAGAGTGTGTTGTTTTTCTGACCCTGTTCTACAATTGTACACTAGGTATATATGAGAGAGATTATCTATCCTTTTAGTTCTTAGGACTTGAGAACAGAAGGAGCCACAATGATGGAGTGATTACCTTTGATTGTCTCCAACAAAATCATTTTTATTAAGTCTATTTTGACCCATAGATTCCTTGAGTAACTCTGAGCTCCAATTTAAGAATCACTGGCATAGATGAATCGATCATCCTAGAGAGCTCCCAAACCTCTTTTCAAATCTTCTTTTTTTCTGTTAATACAGATATGCCCTATGCTCTTGCCAAGTTTTATCAGAAATCATGGGAACAAATAATAGATAATGATGATAATGATGATGATGATGTAAGCCAAGAAAATATTATGCAATTGACATTTGGGCTGTGTTATGGTTCAAATATTTGTATTTTCCCAAAATTCATTTTGTAAAATCCTAACACCCAAAGTGATGGTGTTAGGAACAGGGCCAATGGGAACTGATTAGGTCAAATGGAGTCCTCATGAATGGAATCTATATCCTTATAGAAGAGATTTTGGAGACCTGCTTTGCCCCCTTTCACCACGTGACGATACAAATATTAGATGGCACCTATGAATCAGAAAGTAGACTAGCACTAACTTGTGAATCTGTAGACAACTTGATCTTGGGCTTCAAATTCTCTAGAACTATAAGAAAAATAAATTTATGTTGTTTATGATCTACCTAGTTTACGGTTGCTTTTTTTTTTTATAGTTGTCCAAACAAATTAAGACAGGCTCATATACTTAAAGGAAGCTGGAGAATGAGAATTAGAGTACAAATAGACAAGGGTCTCTGTATGTTTTACCCACAAGTGATATGAATCCAAACACCATAAGCAAGTAGAAAGAAACCAGAGGATCCAGAAAGATGGTAAAAAATGTTTTTTTGTACAAAGATGCATAGAGGACACAAATATATTTATAAGGAAGGAGAGAGTCAATTAAAGAAAAAGAGTAGCTGAGAAATTGGCATTCACAGTTAAGTTGGGGAACAGAATTAGTGGGTGTGGGGACATGGGAAAGAAAACAAGACAGGAAGTTTTGATTATACAGGCCAAGTACAAAGTTTGAGTTGTCAAATGTGAAAATACTGATGAGTTTCAGAGTGAGGTTATTTTACTGGGTGGTCAATTGAAACAAGATAACTAAAGGTCAGCATCATTGAGGAAGATGAGATGATGTGAACTTGAAGATTTGTGTTTATGGCCAACATTAATTTGGAAATTATGAGAATAATGTCAGCTGTTGTTGAATGGAGAATATACATGGGGATAATCTAATAAAGTAATCCACAAAACTAGAAGTAAACCTGGTAGGTTTGAATGTAAACATGGAAGATTTGAAAACAGTTGTACACTTACAATGTATAGCACCAAATAAAATTATCTCATGGAGAGAATAGTGTTCTATGAACCCACTACAAGGCTGGAAATGCTGCAGGTTGAAACTTGAGTCTGTCCCACCAGCACAGATCTTCACCTGATGCTGGGGTAGGTTTAGCAGCTATCTGTGAGCTCTGGCCTGAATACAGGTCCTCCATGTTCTAGTGGGTGCTGTTTTCACCACCTATGCTATCATTTGTGATCTAGTTTCCAGTGGGTCGATTTTGCTCAAGAATAGAGGAAGATTGGTAAGGGCCCTCTGCTGCCTGGTTTAATGAAATTAGATGGCTCAGTCCCTGATCACTAACCTAGTAGTAGGAGTTGTGGGGCTTTGCTTAGCACTGGGTTTTACCATGGCAGGTCTGGTTTTAATTCTCTCTGTGTTCCCAAAGCAGGAGGTGTCTCTCTTTACACTGTACATCTGAGACTCAGATATGATCTAAATTAGTATCAGCCTTGGCTGCCAAGGGACAGTCTCTAGCACCTGGCCTCTACCTTCAGGCAGCACAATGATTACCAGGCCAGTGCCCACAGACAGGGCTCTAGAATACAGACTCATGTTTCAGCCTGTATCACTGCTGACTGTGATGTGGTTTTCAATGCATCCTTAATATTGCACACAGGTTCTTGTGGCTGTGAAACTAAGGTACAATCCAGAGTAGCACAAACCCAGGTCACCAAGGGACTGCCTTCACCAATAGTACACTAACCTTGGACAGCATAGTATTGTATAAGATCCATCCACCAAGGTTAGACCAGGGAAGTAAGCACATGACTTGCTCTGGTACTTAGTGCTGGGCTGAGGAAAACAAATGCTCAACCTATCCTAGCCGACCCTGTTCTTCAAACCTGGCTCCAGACAGAGGCTCTTGAACATGTCTTAATGCTAGAAAAAGATACACAGCCCAAGTGTATTAGACTTCTATTATAATTAGCAGTACCTGTGCCTTGTTGAAAGAGCCCTAGGCCATGAGTCTACCTCAAAAACAGGCAGCCCATAGCAATGTTGGACCAATGTGGTACTGGCTTAAGAGGGTTATGTGATCAGGATATAACATAGCTCTGTACAATTGTAGCTGCTATCATGACATAGGAACCTGGGTCTTGTCCTTCCATAGAGATCTTTTCAAGAGCTAGCCAAAATTCTATGGTGTCTAACAATAGTCCAGGAACAGAAGATGAGGATCAGGGCCTAATTTATCCCCAGAAAGAGACTTTTGGGGACAAACTCTTCTTTCTGGGTACTTCCTTTGTTATTTCTAAAGAGAACACCAACAGTGTATTTGCGATAAATCTGGGCTTGGATTGCCCTCTTGTACTGAAAGAGTGACAACACACCAACAGCAGACTCCTGATAAATCTGAACTTGGTTGCCATCTAGCACTGAAATTGTGGAAGTGACTAAAGACACAGGAAAATAAGAAATCTCCTTAGAATTCCTGGAAAGACAAGCATATTCAAAGCCAGATTAGGAAGACTTGAATAACTACCTAATCCTTCAATGTACAGACAACATCACAAACCAACAAGCATCAGGAGTTTTCAGAAACAAAGAACTTACCAAATACACAAAATAAGGAGCCAGAAACTGATGAAATAATTGTCAGATGGAGAAATTCAGAGAGAATTTAAAACAGCTATTTTTAAGGAAACTCATTGAGTTTAAAGAAAACACAGAGAAACATTTTAACACTCAACATAAAACTTTAGCAAAGAGACAGAAAGAATTGAAACAGAATTTCTTGAGCTAAAAATAACACTCAGTATTTACATCTTGATAAAAGGCATCAATAATGAGATAGCTCAGGCACAAGGAAGAATTAGTGAACTGGAACACCATCTACTTGAATATGTAAGGTTGGAAGAGAAAAAAAGAAAAAGACTATAGATGAATAAACAAAGGTCATGGAAGCCTTGAGATAATATCCAAAGAACAAATATTGAGGTTGTTGGGCTTGAAGAAAGACTTGAGAATGTCAAAGAGGTAAGAAGTTTATTTAAAAAATAACACAAAATATCCTTAATTTAGAAAATGGTACAAAAATTCAGGTACAAGAAGATCAAAGTTCACTTATTAAACTAACCGTGTCAACCCTACAACCCCTTATAGTCCTGATCTCACAGTTGAAACATAAAGGTTCCAGTAGGAAAGAAACATGTAACAGATAGGGGTGTCTTAATTTGCCTGACAGAAGACTTTAGCAGGAACCTTATAGCTCAGGAGAAAGTGACATGAAAGTTTATAGTGCTGAAGTTAAAAAAAAAAAAAAGCAAAAACCTGTCAACTGAGAATATTGTACCCAGCAAAATTATTATTTAAAAGTTAAGGAAAGCCAGGCATGGTGGCCCACACCTGTAATCCCAGCAATTTGGGAAGCTAAGGCAGGAGGATCACAAGTCTGAGATCAGCCTTAGCAACTTATTGAGGCCCTAAGCAACTTAGCAATACCCTATCTCAAAAATAAATAAATAAATAAATAAATAAATAAATAAATAAATAAAATAAAGGGCTGGGGGCATGCCTCAGTGGTTAGGTTCCCTTGGGTTCAATTCCCAGTACCAAAATAATAATGATAACAACAGAAACAATAAAATTGAAGGAGAGGTAAGACATTACCAAACAGAAGATGGTAGAGAATATCTTCATCAAACCTATTCTACAAGAAATGCTAAAGAAATTTCTTTAAACTAAGACAGAGATATGAATGAGTAAGGAGAAAACTTGAGAAGTTATAAACTAACTGCTAAAAGTAATTATGCAAGCAAATTCAGAAGGCTGCACTATTGTTCATATGGTAGATAAACCAAAACAAAACAAATTAAAACCAAAATAATTTTAAAAATTCCTACATTAATATGTTATAAAACAGGCAATATGCAGATTTGTAAAATGAGATATCAAAAATTCAAAATGTACCTAAGGTGGTGATACACAACCTTAATTCTAGCTCTCCAGGAAGCTGAGGCAGGAGGATTTCAAGTTTGAGGTTAGCCTTGGCAACTTAAAAACATCTTGTCACCAAATAAAAAAGTAGCTCAATTGTAAAACACCCTGGATTAAATCCCTGGTATTGGAAAAAAATTCAAAATGTGAAGAATAAAATCCAAGTGTAATATTTTCTTGTTTGTATGTTCCCTCTTATTCTTTTCTTTCTGTTCATGTTTATTAGTATGTTACATTTCAAAATACCTTGTTATAATCAAAGGATATTTTTGTAAGCTTCATGGTAACCACAAAGCAAAAATCTATAATGGACAAACCAAAAAGAATAATCAAGAAGTGAAAATGTGTTACTGGGGGCTGGGGATGTGGCTCAGGAGGTAGCACGCTCACCTGGCATGCGTTCCGTGCTGGGTTCGATCCTTAGCACCACATACAAATAAAGATGTTGTCCATTCATCTATTGAAGGGCATCTGGGTTGGTTCCACAGTCTAGCTATTGTGAATTGTGCTGCTATGAACATCAATGTGGCAGTATCCCTGTAGTATGCTCTTTTAAGGTCTTCAGGGAATAGTCCGAGAAGGGCAATAGCTGGGTCAAATGGTGGTTCCATTCCCAGCTTTCCCAGGAATCTCCATACTGCTTTCCAAATTGGCCACATCAATTTGCAGTCCCACCAGCAATGTACAAGAGTACCCTTTTCCCCACATCCTCTCCAGCACTTGTTGTTGTTTGACTTCATAATGGCTGCCAATCTTACTGGAGTGAGATGGTATCTTAGGGTGGTTTTGATTTGCATTTCTCTGATTGCTAGAGATGGTGAGCATTTTTTCATGTACTTGTTGATTGATTGTATGTCCTCCTCTGAGAAGTGTCTGTTCAGGTCTTTGGCCCATTTGTTGATTGGGTTATTTGTTATCTTATTGTTTAATTTTTTGAGTTCTTTGTATACTCTGGATATTAGGGCTCTATCTGAAGTGTGAGGAGTAAAAATTTGTTCCCATGATGTAGGCTCCCTATTTACCTCTCTCATTGTTTCTCTTGCTGAGAAAAAACTTTTTAGTTTAAGTAAGTCCCATTTGTTGATCCTTATTATTAACTCTTGTGCTATGGGTGTCCTGTGGCATTTATACACAATGGAGTATTAGGCAGCACTAAAAAATGACAAAATCATGGAATTTGCAGGGAAATGGATGGCATTAGAGCAGATTATGCTAAGTGAAGCTAGCCAATCCCTAAAAAACAAATTCCAAATGTCTTCTTTGATATAATGAGAGCAACTAAGAACAGAGCAGGGAGGAAGAGCAGGAGGAAAAGATTAATATTAAACAGAGACATGATGTGGGAGGGAAAGGGAGAGAAAAGGGAAATTACATGGAAATGGAAGGAGACCCTCATTGCTACACAAAATTACATATAAGAGGTTGTGAGGGGAATGGGAAAAAAACAAGGAGAGAAATGAATTACAGTAGATGGGGTAGAGAGAGAAGATGGGAGGGGAGGGGAGGGGGGATAGTAGAGGATAGGAAAGGTAGCAGAATACAACAGTTACTAATAGGGCATTATGTAAAAATGTGGATGTGTAACCGATGTGATTCTGCAATCTGTATTTTGGGTAAAAATAGGAGTTCATAACCCACTTGAATCTAATGTATGAAATATGATATGTCAAGAGCTTTGTAATGTTTTGAACAACCAATAAAAAAAAAGAAAAAAAAGAAAGACATTGTGTCCGCCAAAAACTAAAAAAATAAATATTAAAAATTCTCTCTCTCTCTCTCTCCCTCTCCCCCCCCAAGAGAAAAAAAGAAAGAAAAAAGAAAATGTGTTACAAGGGAGAAAGAAATAAACTACAACAAAACTGGAACACAGGTTACATGACAGTAAAACCTCACCTGTCAATAATTACTGGAAATGTAGTTGAATCAAGTTCTACAATTAGAAGTCATGGAGTAACTGGATGAAAAATAAGAAGACCCAACTGTCTGTCATTTATAATGAACTCACTTCACTTCTAAGAACACACACAGAAAATGAATCCAAAAGAAAGGAGTAACCACACTTATAGAAAATAAACTTTCAATCCAAAGCAGTAAAAAGTATAAGGAAGGCCAAGATATAATGATAAAGGGTTCAATTCAGCAAGAAGAAATAACAATTCTAAATATACATACACCCAATAGCAGAGCACCCAAATATATGCACCAAATATTAATGGTTATGAAGGGAGAGATAAACTCCAATAAATAATAGTTACAGATTTTAAAATCCCACTTTCAGCAATGAACAGATCATAAAGGCAGAAATTCAACAAAGAAAAGCAGAGTTAAATTATAATCCATGCGAAATGGACTTAATACACATCTATAGAGTGATATATACAACATCCAGAGAATACACATTATTCTCAGTAGCACATGGAACACTCTCCAGAACAAACCACATGATACGCTGCGAAACAAGTCTAAACAAATTAAGTTATTCATTTGTGTGTATGTGAATGTGTATGTGTGTGTTTGTGTGTGTATGGGGGTGTGTTTTGGAAACAGAGACTGACTAGATTACTCAAACTAATTTTGACCTCTTGGGTTAGATAATCCTTCCACCTCAGACTTCCAAGGAACTGAAATTATAGGCATGTGTCACTACAACCTCCCATCAATAAGCTTTTTAAAAATGAAGTCATGATGAGTATTGTTTCTGATTACGATGCAATGAAACTAGAAATAAATAATAAGAAAAAACTTTGGAAACTACATAAATATATATAAATTAAACAACTTATTTTTAAAGACCAATGGATAAAGGAAGAAACAAAGAAGGAAATTTAAAGTTTTCTTGAAACAAAAATATAGACATACTATAACAAAATTTATGGGATTTGGAAAAAAGCAAGACTAAGAGAAAATTGTAGCAACCAATGCCCACATCAGAGAAGTAAAAAGATCTCAGATAAACAACCTACAAGTGCAACTCAAGGAACTAGAAAAAAAAATACAAGAAAGGAAACCCTAAAATTAGTAGGAGGAAGGAAATAATAAAGATCAGAGTAGAAATAAAAGACAAAAAATTACAAAAGATCAATAGAACAAAACATTGGTTCTCAGAAAATCTTAAAATAAACAAAACCTTAGCTAGACTAGGAAAAGAGAAAGACTCAGATAAATCAGAGATGAAAATAGAGACTTTACAGAAGAAGCTACAGAAATGCAAAAAAAAAAAAAGTCATTAGAAACTATAATGAATAATTATACACCAACAAATCTGATAATCTAGAAGAAATGGAAAAATCTGGAGACACATACACCTTGCCAAGATTGAATGATGAGGAAATAGAAAATCTGAACAGTCCAATAGTAGGTAATGAGTAATTAGAAGCAATGAGTAATGAGTAATTAGAAGCGGCCTCCCATTAAAAAAAAAAAAAAAAAAAAAAAAAAAAGCCCAGGTCCAGATGAATTTGCTACTAAATTTTACCAAAGATTTAAGAACTTAGTACCAATTCTCCTAAAGTTATTCCAAAAATATAGAAGAGGAATGGAATGAATTCCAACAAACCAGATAAAGATAAAATAATAACAACACATAAAACTACAGGCCAATATCCTTCATGAACATATATGCAAAAGTCTTCAACAAAATACTACCTAACCAAATATAACAGCACATTAAACAGATTATTCACCAGGTTATTTTGGGATTCATCCAAGAATGACAGGATGTTTCAATATATGAAAATCAATAAATATGATATATATCACATTAACAGAATAAAGCCAAAATAAAAATACGTAAAAATAAAAGCTTTTATCAATTTTATTCAAGATAGTACTGGAAATCCAAGCCAGAGCAATCAGAGAAAAAAAAGAGAAAGGTCACTGGAATTGGAAAAGAATAATTCAAATTGTCACTGTTTGCAAATGACATGAACTTGTATATAGAAAAATCCCAAAATTCCACCAAAAGCTATTAGAGCTAACAAATGAATTCAGTAATGTCGCAGGATACAAAGTCAACTTGCAAACATTAATAGTGTTGCTATGTTCTGATACCAAATTACAATCCTTATTTTTATATGTTAGCTTAGAATTTTTTTTAATTAAAAAAGTCTAGATATATTTCAGTCGTATAAATATGACTATTGATGTGTCAGCTCCAAATGAAGCAGAGACAAGTGAGGATTTGTAGTCAGTTAGGGATGGAGTTTGGTAGATGTGAAATTACTAAGGGAGGGGAACCACATAGAAAGTGTAATCAGATATCCAGAGTGAGAGCTTCTCACCAAATCGAATTTATAGGATTATTGCTACAAGTGGGCTAGGCAGGCTTGAGGACAAGGCAGGGGGAGGAGGCCTGATCTAAAAAGGGGGGTCAGAGGAGCCTGAGGAACATTTAGTCAAGGGGAAAGTTTTTGTCAGAAGCACCCATTATGTTGTGGCTATAATTTTAATGGGTACCTATTTTAAAAGCAAAGGATTTGAACTATAAACTTTTCCACACTATAGGCCTGATAATTATTTTAATGGTGATTAATACCCTTGCATATTTCTTTGAGCCTAATTGTTAGTCACCAGCAGTTATTTTATTTGTAGTATTTTTTTTTTTTGCTTCTTTACCTCTCAATGTCAAAGTCCAAGAATCCTCACTGTTGTATTTTGTTGTGAACAAGCTACTAAATTGGCTTTCCATATAGTGTGTTTGCTGGGAAAATCATAGCAATTTTTTTCTGTTTTTGTTTTTCCACTGGTATGGAGGGAGGGAGCCCAGGACCTCGTGTGTAGAAGCATCATTAAGATTTATCTCTAGCCTAGTAATCTGTTCTAACAAGTCATGAAATTTAGGTTTTCCATGACCAGTTAAAGGAAAGAATGATAAATAATGTAAGCCTATCACAAACATAATTAAAATTAACACTTGAACTTATTTTTTTTTTGTTTTTGTTAAGTATACTAAATCATTTTCTGGAATTTTTTTCTTGTTGACTTCTAGTGATTTATTCAGTGAAAACTATGAGGTAAAGCTTAATATCTACACATAGTAAATCACTTAAAAAGTGACACAAAATAATTTTGAAGTGACTAATCTCATTTTCTAGGTACCACCAAAATACAAAACAAGAAAAATTATCTAAGTAATTCTCAGACTAAACTTCCTACATTTACATCACTTTAATAGGGATATATATCATACTTGAGTTGAAAGTGTTATTAACACAGATGATGCAAACCAGAAGCAGTTTGGTAACCCATTCTCATGATGTGATGTGGTACATGTTTAGATTAGTTTTTGTGTTAGCAGACAGTTTTGTGCCTTTAATTAGAAAATGCTAAAATATTTTGTCTTCTACTTTTCTGAGGTGCAAATGCAATCTACTTTTATTTAAAATTTTGTCCTATTTTTAATTGCAAGCCAGTTACATCAAAATTGAAAGTCAGTAAGTACTAACACAGCACCAAAAATATATTTATAGTGTTATACTTGAGAATTAAAAGTCTTTAATAAATGTATGGCTTTCAAATTAATGATTAATTCCTTTGTGCTGAAGGATGTCTCAGAAAAGAAAAAAAAAAGCACTTGTTTAATTTTAATTTAGTGGCCACTTAAGATGCTAAGTTTATTCGTATTTATTATTTAGAATATAATCTCAATACCCATTCATTTGGCAAATTAGTGTGACTTTTCTTATTCTTAGAAAATGAGGACCTGAAAGCAAGAAATAGACTCAAAATAAATTTTAGTTTGTTTTCTTTAAAGAAACAAAACTCTGTAATTATTATTCTTTATTCTTTCATGCTTTTTCACTATTGTGTCTTACTCATTTCTATCTCCATGTCAGAGTCACAAGAACTTCAAAATATGTGCATAACATTTCACTGATAATTTGGGAAGATGAAGAAAGCGTACATGTGGAAAGAATAGCAAGCATAGGATTTACCCTTGGGAGCTTCAATATGTTGATTAAAAAGCATTTATTTAGATGGAAAGTTAGATAACCGATTCTGAGGGAACTTTATAGAAAACAACCCTTGTTAACATATATGATGTAAAATGAAAAAAAGTTACTTGAACCATTAAAATTTAGGAGGTTTTACTTTCATTTTCTACTCAGTTTATATATATGTGTATAACTTAAAACATGTTTTTTCAATTCTAATTTTAAAACCAGTATAAAACTGGTATATACTGCTGGAGGAAAAAAATCACAGAAATCTTTGAGGTGAGCAAAAATGATTAGTGTGTGTCCTGCCTAGGTTACACCTCCAGGTTGTCTCCATCAACTCCTCACATTGCATATTATTTAAATTAATTTGTCTATGCAAATGTACCTATTTACATTTGACTGTGTAAGTATAATAGTTTGCATTTCCTTCTAACAAGTTGTAATATTCTTACTAAATCCCTTACAAATTAATGAACTAAATATTTGAAACCTGTTCATTTCCTAATTGTATAAGAGTAATGGTTTTATCATTTTAGAATATCTTTTTAATGATCTGATTAGAGGGTTTGGTCATGATGTAGTAATGAAAGACATAAAACAGTTATGAAGTTACTTGAAAATGCTGAGTAGGGTAACATTGGGTACAGCAATTTTCTTAAAGCTTTCTTTTTGTATTTCTTATACAATACACACACACACACACACACGCATGAACACAAAGGGCAGAGAGAAAGAGAAACAACTTCCACTATCTCTGGATTAATTTTTTTTTTTTTTAATTTTTGGTGAGGGTACTATGGATTGAACCCAGGGCCACTTAACCTCTATGCCACATTCCCAGCTCCTTTTATTTATTTATTTATTTATTTATTATTTTAAGACAGGGCCTCACTTAATTGCTGAGTCTGGCTTTGAACTTGCTATTTTCCTGCCTCAGCCTTTGGAGCTTCAGGGAATATAAAAAATACATGCAGGCTTTTAATTTTTCATCCACACACAAACTCCTCTATCCTTGTCCACCATTTCTTGTCCCCTCTTCTTTTTATCTCCTTCAAGGTCATATGTTCTTTTTCTTGTTTTTATATTTTTAGTTATAAATGGACATAATAACTTTATGTGGTGCTGAGAATCAAACTCAGTGCCTCACACGTGCTAGGCAAGCACTCTACCAATGAGCCACAACTCCAGCCCTAGATCATATTTTCTTCTTTGTACTTTACTATGTATTTGAAATATGGGGTTCTGTTTCCAGCACTACCATACCTCATTTCTTACCAAAGTTTTCCACAACGAAATTGTCCAGTTAATTATCTGACAACTCTCCTGTGTGGACATCAGTGGCAAGCAGCTATGCCTGTCCAGACATTAATTAATAAATACTTGTCTGATGTACACATAACACAAAAGTATTGGGAAATGCACAGAATATGAAAGTTTGTATTTGACGAGGGCAGGGACACATTATGGGTGAAGAACAAAGGGGCTTTTGACAGGAATTAAAATCCAACGAGGCAAATACAAGTCCTGTTATATTCTGGAAATCTTTTGCCTACATTAAGATTTTCAAAACAACACAAATAGGAAATGGACTTTGTTTTCATGAACCTGTCTCCCCTGGAAATTCTATATTAATCTAGTTAAAGTGCATATATAATATCCTTAGGTAGCATTTGCTTTTTCTCTTCTGTAAAATTAACTATACTAAATATCTACTGTTTACTTAATTATACCTACATAACTCATTTCTCCAAAATTCGGGATGCATTATTTTCAGAAATTATGAACAATTTTAAGAGCTGTGTATTCTTTTTTGAATATAATTCAGTCAAATAATCCTTCCCCCACAATAAGTCCATGTAGAGTCTAGTCATTTTTTTTTCCTGAAAACATCTCACCATACAGGCATTTAACTGATTGTCCAGATTTTTCTACTGCTGCAAACCTTTCTGATCCTTCCACCCCCTTCCCTATGATGTATTAGGCAATGTCTAGACAAGTAGCTTATTTGTTAGCTCTAAATATTTGGAGTGCAAAATAATAATCTTCACAGGAGAAAAGAATTTGAATATCTAAAGGAAAAATCTGAAATGACACTAACTTAATTCCTACAGGGAAGGTCAGTTTCTTGCATCAACTTCCTGAACTTGATATTGTTTCTCTCTTTACAAATGTACTCTACCCTGTGTATGTTTTAGAGATTTTCGTATAGCCAAAGGCTGTATTTAATAGCTAGTCATCAAGCAGAAGCATAAATCTTTCTTGAGTGTGTGTGCGTGTTTGTGCCCATGTGCATCTGTGTGTCAGCAGTGGGGGTAGAGGAAGGAGAACAGAGCAGGATTGTGTGGCAGGAAACAGATGAGTATAAATATGCATTGCTGTGTGGTTAACATAGTTTACAAGAAGAAGAAAAAAAAAACTCACTGCAACATTTTCTTCTGGGGTCTGTCAAATTGCAGGAATATGGGAGACACACAACACAGAGAGCATGCTACAGTGAGACCTGCATCCAAACCCCATTGGGAACCTGGAAGTTAGATTTCCATTCTCTTTACGTCACTTAAAGGACTTTGTTCTGATAAGTTGAAAACAAATTAATTGCACTTACATTATTTTTCAATTGTGATATCCTTCAAGTGGACTATCACAGTTAAAATCCACTCCCGTTATCTTCTCTTGAGTTTTCTATTATCTTTCTTCCTGCTCCACATATATCCATACCCCACATGCACATGCTCAATGAAATTTAAATATGCCAAGAAAAATGTCTCATTCTCCAGGCATCTTTCTCCTGGACTCCACTGAACATAATGGCTTGACCACTATAATTAAACATATCTCACTTGCTCTATGTTTAGAAATCTAGAGGCTTTCTTTACTACATTATTAAACCTTAAGAGTGAAGAGCATATATATTATACATTGATAAATCAACCTTTCCACAACTCCTCATCCTATATCAAAATCACATCAGAAAGAATTTATCAGGTTGAAAATAATTCCAATTTTTTTCACTTCCATTGCCAGTTCATTCATATATGAACAGTTCATGCATGTATATTTTGGGGGTCCTTTTCTCCATAACAGTAACAAGCAAATCTTGTTGTGTTATATGCATGTTCTCCTAGGAAAAAGAAAAGAACAGTGTAATTTATTTTAGCATTTGTGCCAAGCCCTATATCAAGAACTTCATAAATAAAACTGAATTTGTTCTCATAGTGCTTAGTATTATTATACTCATTTAATAGATGGATAAAGTGAGAGTAAGAGAAAATATATACATGCCCATTTAACATATATCACAATTGGTGCCTACATACAAGGTCAATTCTCTCTGACCCCGACGTGCTTTTACTCACAGAGGCTGAAACTTGAAGTACCCATCCATAATAAAAAAAAGATTTTATTTTCTGTCAGTGTTCATCCAATAACCCTAGAAAGAAATTTAAACAACAAGTTTATGAGATGTTGAATTTAATGTTACCTAGACTATATGTGTCTAAAATATAAGTTGCAAATAAACAGACTTGGCAATTGTAAAAATTAAGAATATTTTAAGGAGGCTTGGGCTGTGGCTTAGTGGTGGAGCGCCTGCCTCTTATGTGTGAGGCACTGAGTTTGATCCTCAGTACCACCTAAAAAATACATAAATAAAGATATTGTGGCCATCTACAACTAAAAAATGTTTTTCAAAAATTAAGAATATTTTAAAAGTAGGAAAGCTAAATAAAATAATTTTGATCATATTATTTATGTGCAATTTTGTAATGCATAAAATAATAAGCAACATGCTGTGATATTCATAGCCAGAGAATGATTTTTGGGGATTCCAATCAATTAAGGTAGACATCACAAAAAGATAATAACACTATGTGCTTTTAGAACTTGGGGAAATTAAATCAATATTTTATATCATTCTTCTTTCCTATTAGACTATCTAATATTCACTATAGGTAGCTAGTGGGTACACATTATTAATGTGTCAATAATAAAACCAATAGCTATTTCATTGAAGATTTCATAAATGTGATATTCTGGGTACTGTGCTCCTTAAAAATCTCAGTCTCCATAAATCAATCTAATCATTTCCTTCAATCATTTAGGATTGAAAATGCTTTCTCTACCCATGTTCAATTACATGTAAGCATAACTAGGCTAGACTCATTTATTAATTTTTTGTATCAGGTAAATGTATCATAGCAGGAACTTTCAGTGAGTGTTTTTCTTTCTGATTCTAATCAGTCTTTGAAAAAGAATACATATTAGAAAATACCAGCAAATCAGTCATAAAACTTTCTAAGAAAAAAAAATGTGTCTTGTTTAGTATTTGTTATATGAAAGCTTAAATGAAAATAAGCATTAGTATTATAATTTTCAAAAGTAAGGTAGTTATAAAAAATGTTACTAATTATAAATAATGACTTATTTGTTATTAGTATTTTTTAATTCTATACATATTTGAAATTATAAATTTGGATAAAACATATGCTCCATAGAGAAATCTACATTCTTTTTAAATCTGTGATTATAATGTCATAGCCCATTTTTCTTTCCAGTGGGATTTTTAAAAATGCTTTGAATACATAACTATATCCTTGAAAATCTCATCTTCTTATATAGCAGTAAATGAACTGTCCTCTTTAAATTAATAAGCCACCCAGAAAAGAAGGTTCATTGTACTTGCAATTAGTGGTGATCATTGTCTGGGTATAGAGAGTTTCTCTTTATATGACCTGATTTTCCTTTGAATAAATTTAAGGGAGAGCACAATAGCTGTCCTTATGTCCAACTAGCATTTCTAACTATTCCCAGGTGATGCAAATGTAATTTTGTGAAATAATACTAAGTAATAACTCAATTGGGCTATTGGTTTATCTAGGCCCCTGGGTATTCATTCAATGTAAATCTTTGCAAGTGTTTCTAAAACTTGTATAATATAAGTCATATAAATCTCCAGGGAGGGATCAAAGTCACACATTATACACTAAACAAAATGAGATAACTGCTGGCTATTCATAAGCCTTGGGAATAGATGCAAAAGCAATAGCTGCTATTAATGTGCATTTTACATGGAAATAGGAAGACTAAGCATCTGGTGTTTAGGTTTCTTAGTAAACATGTTACAAGATTTTATTAATTTAGATCATTTTCCTCACGTTCATCAAATTGTTTTTACTGCACTTTTATTTTGGTTAAAATAAAACAGGAAACCAAGGAACGATTTCCCAAAATGCAAAAACAGTATGACTCAATGAGCTGTAAGTTGTATTAGTACACTCTAAATATATACGTATATACTATTTGAAGGTTGATGATATTTACATAGTGGCTCCAGAATTTCTCTATGAAATAAGCTTAGGCGAAACTGTTTGGTTGGAAAGGAAGTAAAGCTTGATGATTCATTAGACTAGCAAATATACCACATTTTATGATGTTTGGAAAGGGAGAATTAACAAAGATTCTGTGCATGATCAAACTGTTGTCAGGCTCCTGAACTTTCTCTTGGATCCATCTGTGCACTTATTATAATATCCAGTTTTATCAAAGACACCTGCTAAGTCAGATTTCCATGAATGCCCCTCAATATCTGATCACCCTTTACATCCAGTCAGCTTTCTCATCTCCTACCATCCCCTGGGTGATGTCTGATCACCCTGGCCTGCAAGAATTGTTAGATAGGTTTAGCAAGAATCCCCCCTTACCTGAAGTTGCCTCTTACTAACTTTTTATCTATTAATCTCCAACTTACCTATTCTGTTGGTGGCTAGAGATTCCCACTTGCTGTTGCTTTATTTGGACTTGGGCCCAATTTCTCTCCCTCATTGCAAAATCCCAATGCAATGGTCCCTGTAGCAAACACAATGAATCAAAACAAAGTTTTCCTTACCATGCTTTAAAACATACCATTGAATATATATATATATATATATATATATATATATATATATATATATATATATTTTTTTTTTTTTTTTTTTTTCTTTGACAGGGTTGCTGTAGGGGAGAAGGCTGATGAAAATTACAGGAGAGCTAAAATATCTTCCCTTTCAAAGAAATAAAGTGCCAAAGTCCAAACTCCTGAAGAATGCATTAGAATCACTGCTTTTCACACACTTGTGTTTCTCATACATGTCTCTGTAAAGCATTATGAAGTGCCATCTTCCTCTGGAGAGCAGTGCTCCTTTGGACTAAATTCCTTCAGAAAGTCATATTTTCCCTGACACTGGAATCTTCCTGAACAAAATTCCCTCCACCTAGGAGACTAATTACAATCTATCACTCCATCTTTTTCTTCTGTCTAATAGATTTGTACTGAAGGTCCCATATTTGTCATGGATTTCTCTTAAAAGCTCACTAGGTTGGGTACCCTTCCAGTTAATAAAATCATGTGTCTCTGTTCACTTCTTGCATCATATTGGAATAACTAGTACAACTACAAATTCCCCACTGGACTATGAGTTTCAAGAAGAAAGAAGTCATTCTTTTTTAAACCCTTTACTATGTGGACTCAACCCAGTGGGGTTATAGCAAAGAAAAATGTCTCTATCTTGTTTGTTGTTTTTTTTTTTTTCCCCATCAAGTTAGTACCTTAAACTTTCTGATCTCCTTCACAATTTAGATGGAATCTTTTGCTATAAATTTCAGTTGAGAGAACATGTCTTGTTTTAGTAATTAACTCCTTTTTTATTAAAAAGTCCAGCCAGTTTATTTTAAAATCTCAATCTCTCACACTACAAAAAGTTTCTCCCCACCTGTCAGTGAAACTCTGTTCTTGGCTTGGGGACTAAATGGAGAACATAATCCCCACTTTCTCCTTTTTCCCCCCTACTTCTTATCTCTCCTTTTAGTATCTCATTTCTTTCCTCAGTGTATTTTGAGAAAACATAGAAAACTTTTTTGGAGAGTGTACGTGATTGGATTTGTTATTATCTGAATATTTTATGTGGAGGCCCTGACCTTGTGCTTCATTTATTTCTCTTACCCCATCCTGTGGACCTACACAATAAGTGACACTGGATGCTTTGTTTAAAAATATTTTCCAAGTTCTAGAGATGAACGTCAAACTCTCTTAAGGGAACTTCAACATGTTCTAGCCAAGTAACCCCACTGATTGGCTTCATTCATCTCTACTATTTAGAAAGTGTGTGGAGGTAGAGTGGGTAGGATGGTTCTGTAGCTCTCCTCATTTGCAATGAGGTTTCAGTTGGGAGAAAAAAGGGGGAAAAAGTCTGAGTACTTCACCTAAGCTGACTATTCATGGCCTCAGTGAGTCAAGTCAAGTCTTCTCTTATCCACTATGAATGTGAGTGAATGGTGTGTCTGCTACTTTAGTAAATCCAACAAGGATGTAACTAGAATCTTCGCAATGTAGAGAGTCCTATTTCCTGTCAGTTTTAGTTTTTAGGCATCAATCACACACACATACACACACATAGTTGGTTAATGAGTGATAAGATGGGCAGAAATTAATGAAAAAATTTATTTGATCATTAGCCGTCTTCAAGAATGGGCCTTAACATTATAAAATCTTTTCAATTTCCATGAAAAACAAAGTTGTAATTTAGTCCTGACAATTCCTTCACCCTGGAACCTTTTCTAATGAGACACTTCATTCTTTATTTTGATTAGTGAGAGTTCAGACTATTTTGCTTGCTAAATTTGTTTTTGTATTTATTTTCTATTATAGAAATATATGTATATATTAGCTATTAGGCCACATTCACTTTATTTATATGGGAAATATTAATAATGCTATCCAAAAATAAGAAATGTCTCTATTATAACATTCTACTTGAGAAAATTTTCAGAGATTTGAAATTATCCAATGGAAATCTAACTATATGAGTTTTTAAAGATTTCTTTTATGACCTGTAAATGTATAAATGAATATAAATGTATAAATTTTCCCATTTAATTATAACTTTATGTGGTAAATAAACTTGTGTTATATAGAGGTTAACTCTTAGGTAAAACACAAACTGAGAGTAATGATGTGTAGACTATATTTAATTGGTTTCCTCTTTAAAACATAATTAGCATTCCATAGATAACATGAGTAATACCAACAAAAGTTGATTTAATAATCATTACAACTTAGAACTGTGAGGCTGTCAGTTAATGGAAGAGTTGTCTTTAAAAACATATGCATAGTTTTCTTTTAATTGTATTTTAGTCTATTTTTAGTCCTGCTAAAATGCTAAAATGGAGCACTACTCTTTTGTCATCAGATAACGTATTTTAGAGGAACAAACATTTTATTCAAAATTGTATCAAAATGATTTTGCTTTTTCTTTGATATTCTTTCATAACATTATAAGAATTTGAGACAGAATTTTACATAAATAATAGAGATCTCACAGAGAAAGAAAATTATCTAAACATAGAAATTCAACTGAAGTTAATATATGAAATAAGAATGTTTATTAACCAATCCGCATCAGAAATACCTGTGTTGCATTTGCCAAAAAGTAGCTAGGTAGAACTGAATAGACGAAGGCTGAAAATATTTCTGAGAGGGCCATGACAGGTAGACTATGGAAAACCTATTCATATTATCTAAATCAGCCATATAATTAGGCACTTTGCCCTTTCCTGACATATGATAATTTTTACAGTTTAAATAGGAAGTATTTTATGAACATATAACCAACTTCTGTCTGGAGTTGAACCCTGATAAACCACAAATCTAGAAAATTACTCTTCACTGGCCTATGATACGATTCGGTTAGGTTTTGAGGCTCTTCCTGACTATAATACAGTAAAATATTTTCTTTACGGTACTATGATAAAAGTAATTTTAAATCCATTTTAAAAACAAAAAAGTGTAAAATATATGAACAGAATTATAGGATACAAATTTTTTAAATTACTAGAAAAAATATAACACACCAATAAAATTTTAGTTTCAAATATCCAATATTAGTCTGCCTGTACCTTGTTATAAATATTGCCAACATCTTAGCATAATATGAATAATAGAAGAATTTAACTATATAGCAATACACCCTGGTAGGGAAGAATAAGTGGGCTGGGAATAGGGGTCAGAGAATAGTAATCAAGCGTCCTATATGAATGTGTGTAGTTATTTCAGAAAAGTTTTACTGGACAAAGTTCATAGAGCTAAAAAAAGCAACTGCATTATTTTGTAAGGTTTGAAGAAAATGCAGTTATCCAAAAGAATACCATGCTGTAGTTGTCTAGACGGGAAATAGCAAACTCAAGAACTAAAATGTTGACCCTTCATTAAATGATAAATTTTAGAGGGAGTTCGCAAATCATATCTATGAGAGTTTGCAATTGTATACAAGCGTTTGTGCAAAATTAGAGTCAAAATATTTTCTTGATTAACCAAAATGTCTACTTAAGAGTAAGAGAATAAAAAATGAATCTATCACCACTACTGAAAAACTTTGGTTTATGATGTTGCAGAAGATTTAAAAAACATCAATGAATATAGTGAATATAGAACAAGTAAAACAAAGTAAAAAACAGACACTCCCTTTGAAAGAAACAATGATCATTTACTGAATTGAAATAAGCTAAATTATTTTGTAGCTGCTGAATTCAGGGAAAAAAAAAGGAGTTCAGATTTAACTCTTAATTATCTCTTGCCATGGATAAGTCACTAACACCTTCCAAGTCACTTTTTTGGTATCTTTAAAATGATTGTTAAGTGATAATAATTTTAAAGATACCAAATGCTATGCTTTTGAATGCAATGCTTAATTTTAGTGTAAGAGGCTGGTCTTATTCTGAAACGTATTTATTTAGAATAGGGTCTGTAATAGACCCCTCAGGAAGATGCCCTCTAAACCCTTCTAATCAAGTGTGGCCTACAATCCAGCAGCTTCAGCATCACCCAAAAGCTGGTCAGAAAGGCAGAATCTCAGGTCATAAACCAAAATAAGCATTTTAACAAATTTTCAGGGGATTCATATGTGCATTACTGTTTAAGGAGCACTACTTCAACATATTCATGATATTATTCAAGACTACCTTTTTAAATCAATCATTTTCTGAGGGAAGTATTTTAAGTGGTATCATTCATCTGTTGAAAGACCTTTGGATTAAGATACTTAGCAAAAGCATGCTTGTATATATAGTTAGTTCTCTTTGTTTTCTATAACAAAATTTATGATGCTGAAATTTTGTACTTTATAAAAATAATTTTATTTAGTACACAGTTTTGGAGTCAAAAGCCTAACATTGAATCAGTTTTACCTTTGATGGGGGGAGGGGGGGGTTCTCATGGAGATGTCATCACAGTAATAGTGGCATCTGTGAAACTAATGATGTGGCAAGACAGGAAGCTAAAAGAGTGATTCAAGAGTTAAGCTACTCATTTATAACAACTCACACTTGTGAATCCAATATGAACTATTTAATCCCTCTGAGAGCAGCACCATCAATGACCTAACTATCTCTCTCTAGGCTCCACCTCTTAAAGGTTCCACCACCTCCAACATCACTATGCCCGGAACCAAGCATCCTCCACATGAATCCTTAGTAGATAAACCACATCCAAATCATAGCACCCTTTAATATTAGTTATGTCAAGCAATTAGCACCACACACACACAACTTTTTTTTGATCACTGAAATAGTTATGCCTATTCATAAGCACTAAGCCATAAAAGGGCTAAATATATGATGAGAAAAGTTTAGAAAAACAAGAACAATACAGAATGAGGCAACATATATTCTACAAGAAATAGCTCATGCTTTTTCCAAATAAGTTGTGCTGAAAATCAAGATAGTTCTACAAAGAAAAATTTTAAAAACAAAACAAGTCATTCTGTAAGCCCAAAGCCATGGAATGAAACAACTATTCAAAATGACTGTTTTTAATTTTAAACTAGTGTTTAAAGCTACCTTAAAACAGAGAAGATTATTATGTTATAATTAGGAAAAAGTGTATGTTTTAGTTTCTAGAAAAAAAATCTGGAAAAAAAAGAACAAAATCCTCACCTATCAGAGGGATTTTAGTAAAATCATTTTTCTAAGTTATAACTTCATTTCAGTGGTAGATAATACTGTTTTTAATCATTCCCTAAGGGTTTACTGTGATTACAGACATTGGTTTTCCTACTTGTTTCTTATTGTGAAGTGTTTGTTGTTCAAACTTGTTTTCCCTATTAGATTGATTAATCTCTTTTGCCAGGTAAACCCTTTTTGATGCAAGTAATAAATAATTTTACTAGGATAAATAAAATAAGCTTTCGACTTCTTTATTTCCTTCTGCCTCATCATCCTATTCTCCCTTTTTGCCTTTCCTTACTTTCTTTTATTTTTAAAAGCAAATTAAGAAAAACATAATAATAAGTGACTCTGAAGAAATCAGAGCTGGTGTCCAAATTATAAGATAGAATTTTACAGAGAGCCTTGGAGAAACTTATTATGCCTTTTGGATACAACAGGTAGTTTTTCCTTAATACTTGAGAGAAATAATAGAGACTTTATTAGCAAATAAATTATATGGAAAATTTTAGGTGAGGATAAAAGTATACCACCAACTAAAAGGCAGTAAAGTATCGAATTATTTTTTATATTTTCACTTCTGATATCATTATCTTTGGCAATAATTAAAGGAAAAAAATAAAGATGAAATTAAAAAATACTTTTGATTCTGCTTTAATGTCATTGATCTCATCCTCAACAAAATTTACTTTTGCCTTTGCTACTTCTGTACTGAATCTGCTTCCTCGTGTGACTACATGACCTGTTGCAAATCCAAATATATCATTCCCTACCATTTCATAGCTAGGAATTATTAGGAAATTAGACTGCAAAGTAAACACAAAGGTATTAGAATAGAATAAAACATTACAAATGAAAATCAGAGACAATATAAGTAATTTCTTAGTTTGCTGGATTGTTGAAAATAATAGCATGCACTCATTATAATAAGAAAATATAATTTATCTGTGCACAGGTTTGATTTGTATTTTGTCTGCTCTTAGACTGCTAACCACAGCATTTAAACAAAACCTCTATTTAGTGTAGGAATTATAAAACAAAATTGCTATATATGTTCTGTTATGATAAGTACATTCTAGCTCATAAACAATATTGAGACAATAATGCAGCATTTAATATAAACTCTAAGCAAGGAAATAGATCAAATAACCAAAGTTTAAATAAGGACTGGATTAGCACTATTCTCAGTTTTCAAAGTCACTAAAATAGCAATAGCTATTTTTAAAAAAGAAAATCAAATCATATTCCTAAATATAAATTCAACAATCACTCCATGAAAAATTCCATGATTCATCATGTTTAGGTACATAAAATGAGGATTTATGAAGTCAAACATAAATGACAAACAGGTTAAACTAAAAAAAAAAAATTAGCGGAGTTCTAATTAAAATTCTTTTAGCAACATGGTTTCTGCATAGTTTCTTCAATAAATATTTGCTATATATTTGACAAATGAATTAAAGAATGAATGAATAAGACAAGTCAAACAAAAACATTTATTTGAGAATTCTTTGCTTATCTTAAAGAAACTTAGACAAACCAAATCTATATCTAATACATATCATTTTTTATACATTCTATGTATTTGAAAACTAAATCACAGTGAAACATGATGAGGTAGTCAGAAATTGAAAATACACATAGTAAATTCTAGAAATTTAGAAATGACTTTAAATCACAGATGTGATGTATGTGTAAAAATAAATGGGAACCACCAAAAGGCACTATTAAAAATGCCACATATCTAGCTCGTATAAAATTCTTTGTATAATTTTAAGATGAAGTTTTAACAAGCCAATGTGCCAAAAATATATATATTAGAAATTTTAATATTTGAAAACAATAGAAATGGAACAGATATTAAGATTTAAAGTTTTCTTATTATACCATACTTTGATTTTTAAAACAATTTAAAAGTAATTATAGATGCAATATTTTTATTGGATTTGTAATATGTATATTGTACTCTCTGCCTTTTTCCGGTCATCTATTCCTTGTCTCCTTTTCTTTTTTCTTTTCAAATTCATTCACATAGCTACAAATGAAACAAATAAGTAAATCATTCTGAAACTATTGCTAATTCTTCATAAGACTCATTACTTGTTTTTATTGGAATTTTTTTATTCATTTAAATATTTTCATAAAAATTAATGATATAACACAGACAGCATTTACTGGACAAATACAGAATAGGTTTAAAATGTTTTCTGAGAAGTGTTTTCAACATTTTAATTTCAACATCAACTTTGCTAAAGGAACCACTGTATTTTAATTAAAACATTTTCTTAGAACTTTAAAAATGACTTAACAGTAAAAGAGGCTATTATGAGAAACATAGCAACATAGAAAGTGAATTTAAATCACTGTTCTGCATATTTTGAAATATTTAGAAGTCTAATAAAATTTCACATGATTAGTTTCATTATTTATATCACAAACCTTGTATATTATATACATTGATGTTGGCTTCTTAACCATTTTTTGAAATACTTCTTAAAAACTTATCAGTTTATGAGTAGAATTTTTGGAAAGTGTAGAAAATTATGTTGTATTACATTGTAGTAGTACAAAAATTATTCCAAAAATAATTGTATATAAAAACCCATAATTTATACATTAATCCCCCAAACACACATGAACATAATATAAATTTTTTTCAAATGATGTGTTATGTGGCAACATAAACCAGCCCCAACAGAATCCTAAGAATGAGTTTACCAAGCCTTAGAAAGTGTATTTACTATGAAGAGCTAGTCACTATTGTTCTCTGCTTCTATTTTTCATCAACTGGAAAAATAAGAAAAATTACCAAAAGATGTGGCACCAAATATTTTCTGAAGAATACGCATATACATTTAGTATTCATAATATTTTAATAGTTTAAAAGTAAACTTCATTAAGTTTTAGATGGAAAACAAATCCATTAACTCCATAATACTTAGTTCCACCATCTAATTCATCATTCATAATGCTATTATTTTATGTTAACCTAAAATCTTTGGATTATAAAAGTGTTGCTTTGGAGCCATTATGAGTTTCATTGTGTTCAAGTTTGCATCAAGACTGACTGATAGGGTAAGATGATATAATACTATTATCCTTCATAAAATGATGCTAACTTTTCACAGAAACATGGCATCATACCTGTCTCAGCTTTTAGATTTCTTCTTGTAATATACTTTGTAATTATAACAATTGAAATTTACTGGAAATTTTTAGTATATCCAATGATATCATAAATCACTCTGTGAATATTTAAGAGTGTTGGTACATATTTTAAGTAAAAATTTACCACAACACCCAATAAAAAAATAAAGATATATTTTGATTCTTTGTTAATATCTTGTATTTTCCACATTGGACAAAATCTCTTCCCTAAATATATTTATTTTTTTCCTGAAGATTTTTGGTATGTTCTGTGCTGACAGCACCAGAAATTTTGAAGCCACCCATTCCATTCTTATTTCTGGATGTGAACTCCAGTTTAGTTTCTATTCTTAATCCAGAAGGTTAGAAGAATTAAAAGAGAATTATCAGAAGCAAATACTGAAAACACACCAGCAGTACAATTTTAAAACAAATATAGAAATATTTATTGGATTTTATTCTCTCCTGAACAAACATACAAATTTTTTGTGATGCCATTTGATTGGTTACTCTCCTTCTTTTTTTTCTTTTTGTATGTGAATTTCCTACTTCAAACCCAAAACATGTGGCTTCTCTTTAGGAGTAATTAATTATAAGGGGGAAATTGACCATGCTTAGCTTGTCATTGTAATCATGCATTTTTTCTCATCTTTTCAGTAAATGTACCAGCACTAGCTGAAGAGCAGAGGGCAGCAGATATGTGGCACTGCACATCTGTCTCTGAAAAAAGAAGGCAGCCTACAAATCATTTTGGCAAATTGAATTGTAAATGCTTCAGCCCTACCAAGTTAGTTAATAAGAAAAAGGACAAATTTCAATTGTGACATGGTGAAGGAGGCCTTTTTATGACACAATAAAATAGTAAATAAACAGTACCCAACTAATTGTTGACAGCTAAATGTTGCTATATCCTAAAACTTCCCTCACTTTAAGACCAATTCTAAACTAGGGATTTACAATGTTCAGGTTACCAAACTAAGACCCCACCTACTCCCACCCATCCTTTCCATACACACTTACTAAGGTCAGTAGGAATAACAAATACAAAATAGATGGGTCAGGGATCTAGGTAGGTCACTCCTTGTTCAGGCTTTGGTATCTCTCTCTTTTTTTTCTTTTAATAGATATAAGAACAAATATCCATTCTGACTAGGGAAAAATAAATAAACTCAGAATGTGTGTGTGTATATATATATACACACACACACATATATATGTAATATGTATGTAATATAATACATATTGGAGACACACATATAGACATATCTTAAACAATATACTTTTATTGTAAGGATATATATATATATATATATATATATATATATATATATATATATATATATATACATACATATATATATAGTAAGGCTTTAAAATATTTCTAAATGCTCATTTGTCAGAACTATCTAATGCCTTCAGAGAACATTAAGCATATCCCTCAGGATTTAAAAAGAAAAAAAGGATAGAAAAAGGAAAGTAAAGAAAAATGAATTGTTGACTAGCAAAGACTGATGAAGGTTAAAATTTGATCCAGAGTTGAACATGGTGTTTGAGATCAAAGTCTTCAATAATTCTTTTGGAGGGAAATACCTAGAGGCTACTTTATTTAACTGAATTTAACTTTGATGTACTATGCTAACTAAAAACCATTATTCTCCTTTCCTTTTACTAAAATAATCAATACCATAAACTCCTGGTTCATATATTTTAGGAGGTCAAGAATTTCCTGTGGTTTAAAAAAGTAAAAATAAGTATGAATAAGTATGAAGTTGTTTTGTATGCACAACTTGAAAGTATATACATCTTTAAGGTTAGGTACAATAAACAAGCATAGATATAATTTGTGTAAAAGTAGTCTTAGGGATACAGAATTTGATGTGCTTGGAAACTCCATTACCATGGGCTATGATGAAAGAGTAACTAAAGTGTTACATTAATATAATAAGAAAGTTGAAAATGTATCCTGAATGAAATATTTCTGTTGGTTTTCCTCAAATTATGTACTGTTAAATATATTTATCCATAACTAGCTATTTTCCTCCATGAAAAAGGATTGGTAAAAATTATTTTTCAATTTATGTAACTTAATTGTAAGCTATTAATAGCTTTTTACATATAAGTATGTAGCATTTACTAATTAAATTATCTCAGTGAAACTATAAGAGATTTCCTTTTTATTATTTAAAGTAAACTGAGGGGCTGGGGATGTGGCTCAAGGGGTAGCATGCTCGCCTGGCATGCGTGCGGCCCGGGTTCGATCCTCAGCACCACATACAAACAAAGACGTTGTGTCCGCCGAAAACTAAAAAATAAATATTAAAAAAAAAAATTCTCTCTCTCTCTCTCTCTCTCTCTCTCTCTCTCTCTCTCTCTCCCTCCCTCCCTCCCTCCCTCTCTCACTCTATCTTTAAAAAAAAATAAAATAAACTGAGATTCAGAGAGTGCACCTTGCATGGGTTGCTTAATTAATACATTATAGAACAAGCTGTCTAATTGTAGCTTTGTTGACAAAAAGTCTCTCACACTGTGCAGCTTGTAAGGAACCAGGTGTTTCAATTAATGTGTGTGGAACCCAGGCAAAATACATATATAGGTAAATAAATAAATAAATAATCACTAGGTTTTGTCATTTAAATACCATAGCATAAAATTCTGAAGCATCCACTGATATAAGAGTCTTTTTTTTAGAGAGAGAGAGAGAATTGTTTTAATATTTATCTTTTAGTTTTCAGTGGACACAACATCTTCATTTGTATGTGGTGCTGAGGATCGAACCCAGGCCACACGCATGGCAGGCGAGCATGCTACCGCTTGAGCCACATCCCCAGCCCTGAAATAAGAGTCTTAAAGAGAGAAATGATGGTAATTACATACCATGGCTAATCATTAAAATATTTTAGGAACTTCTTAGGAGCTGAAATATGCTCAAATCATTGCTAGGAATTTGTAATGGATATTCAACTGCCTGGGTAACAATGAGCTTCACCCCTATGAAATTCTTCTTTCCAAATGAACTTTCTCCAAGTGGTACACATCCAGAGCAGTTGCTTTCTACTGAAAAGCTTCCTTACGTTCACATTCGTGTTGACCAAGGGACTCAGTGTTCCAGAATACTTAGTCTGGCAATTTCCTAAACCAAACCCATAAGGCAAAAAGAAAGAAGAAAAAATGGGTTATCATGCCAAGGATCTCGTTAATGCACACTATGGTAATCTCCCTTCAAATATTCATAAAGAAATTCCTTTTCTAAAGCTTCATTTCTGGTGTATGTGATATGGAACGTGTACCATTTAATTTTAGTATGTATCTGAGGCAGTAATTCTTATCATGTATCCAGCAAGTCCTCAAGACAGTGTAGGGAGTCTACCAGGTCAACACGATTTTCATGATGATACAAAGACACTATTTTCCTTTCTCACTGGTTTGACATTATCATCAATGGAGCAAATGTCACCATACATAAAACTACAGATGCCTTAGATGAAGAAATGGAATGGCACCAAACTGCACTAATAGCAGTTATGGTGCTCTTTACAGTTATGTACTTTGAGATTAAATAAATGTTTCTTTCTCTTAAGAATGTCCCAAATAAAGCTGTAAAATTGTTGATTTTTTTTAAATCTCAAAGTCATAGTGCATACCTTTTTTACATGCTCTGTGACAAAATGAAAAGTTCACATGAAGCTTTTCTTCTGCATACCAAAATATGGTTGTTGAGATGAAAAGAAACTATGGGATCATTTGAGTTATAAATAAATTCCAACAATACGATTTTTTACTGAAGGGAAAAATGATGGTTAAGCAGACTTGAGTATCTGGCAGACATTTTTTGGAATATGATCAAGTGAACTTGTCTCTTCAAAGTAAAATTAATACTGTTATTAATGATAAAAATTAAAGCTTACTGGAGAAAATTACAATTCTGAAAAGTCAGTGTCTTCTGATATTGTTGCCCAACACTTACAGATTTTTCTGATAAAGTTGATGGCAATATTAATGGGTGTGTGTGTGTGTGTGTGTGTTTTAATGTTGGTTAATTGTTGTGGCCTAAGTTGTGTCCCTCCAAAATCCATAGTTTGAAGTTCTAATCCCAGTGCAATATAACTGCATTTAGAGATGAGATCTTTAAAGAGGTAATTAAAGCTAATGAAGCATTGGGGTGCAGTTTAACCCAATATGTCTGTTTAAGAAGACCAGGACACAGACACAAAGACAAAGGATCATGTGAAGATGAAAGGAGAAAACAAACATTTATAAGACAAACAGGACAGATTGTGAAATTGCTGACATCTTCATCTCAGACTTCTAGGCTCCCTAAATGTAAGAAAATAAATTTCTGTTGTTTAATTCATCCTGGTGTTACTGTTTTATCCATCACTAGCAATTACTACAATAATAAACTATGTCAATATTTGGAAGACTTGAAAATCTCTGTGAATCAATATTTTCTAATAAATCCCAATAAAATTATAAGATGTTCAAGTGGATTTTAATGTAATAGGGTATGAAATGTTTATGGATACTGTTTAGTTCATTCATTGTTGTTTTGGTTTGGATGTGAGGTGGCCCTCAAAAGCTCACATGTGAGACAAGGCAAGAAGTTTCAGAGGAGAAATGATTTAGTTATAGCCCTAATCTAATTGGTGAATTAATCCCTGATGAGGTTAACTGATTGTTAACTGGAGGCAGATGGAGTAGGACTAAAGGAAGTGGTTTGTTGGGGGCATGACTATGGGATATATATTTTGTATTTGGAGAGTGGAGTGTCTCTCTGCTTTCTGATCATCATGTGAGCTGCTTCTCTCTGTCTGATATTCTGCCTCACCTTGAGCTCAAGGAATGAAGCTTGCTGTCTGTAGATTGAAACCTCTGAACAGTGACAACCCAAATAATTTTTCCTCCCCTAAAATTGTTCTTGTTGGATCTTTTAGTCACAGCAGTAAAAAAGCTGTCTGAAACAACTGTCGTGAAATCAAACATTAGTTGTATTTGAAATTAACATTATAAAAAACTTAAATTTGTGTTTTGTATAGTATCAGAAAAGAATATCTATGATTACCTAAAAGATTTTTTAAAAATATCTCACTCTTATACAATGATGCATGTTTGTGAAGCCAGATTTAATTTTTTTACATATACAAACTAAATTTTATTGTGTGATCATTGCAGACCATTTGTTTTTGTTTGCTTTTTTAAATTTTAATTTGTTATATATGACAGCAGAATGTATTACAATTCATATTACACATACAGAGCACAATTTTTCATATCTCTGGTTGTACACAAAGAGTCACACCATTTCATGTCTTCATATATGAACTTACTGTACTTAGTGTAATTATGTCCATCTCATTGCACCATATTTCCTACCCCATGCCCCTCCCTTCCCCTCTCTCCCCTTTGCCTTATCTAGAGTTTATCTAATCCTCCCATGCCCACCCCAATCCCATTATGTATCAGCATCCTTAAATCAAAGAAAATATTTGACTTTTGGGTTTTTTTGGAATTGGCTAGCTTCACTTAGATTTATCTTCTCCAATTCCATCCATTTACCTGAAAATGCCATGATTTTATTCTCTTTCATTGCTGAATAACATTTCATTGTGTATATATGCCACATTTTCTTTATCCATTCATCTACCAAAGAGCATCTAGGTTGGATCCACAGTTTAGCTATTGTGAATTGTGCTGCTTTAAACATTGACTTGGCTGAGTCGCTATAATATGTTGTTTTTAAGTCCTCTGGATATACACCAAAGAGTGGGATAGCTGGATCAAATGGTGGTTCCATTCCCAGTTTTCCAAGGATTCTCCATACTGCTTTCCATATTGGCTGCACCAATTTACAGTCCCACCAGCAATGTATTAGTGTGCCTTTTTCCCCACATCCTCGCCAACAATTATTTTTGTTTGTTTTTTATAATAGCTGCCATTCTGACTAGAGTGAGATGAAATCGTAGTTTTGATTTGCATTTCTCTAATTGCTAGAGAAGTTGAACATTTTTTTTCATATATTTGTTTATTGATTGTATATTATCTTCTAAGAAGTGTCTGTTCAGTTACTTGGCCCATTTATTGATTGTGTCATTTGCTTTTTTGTTGTTAAGGTTTTTGAATTCCTCATATATCCTAGTGATTAGTGCTGTATCTGATGTGTGTGTGGTAAAAATTTGTGAAGCCAGATTTTATTCATTGCATTCGATAAATGTTTGTTTGCATTCCATGTCTTAAAAATGCTCATGTCTCTCCTGCTTCTGGTGAGAAGAGGAAAGCAATTATTCTGGAGATGAAACTCAAGGTAGTTGCTCAGCATGACGGTGACAATCCTGTGATACCCATTCCACATGAATTAGGAAATTTTTTAGTGGACTATCTTGACCATACCAAAGGATAAGAAGCAAATCAGTGATAGAGTGAAATGTCATCAAAAATCCACTGTCATCACAAGAGTTTGGCTGATTGATATATGGGATAATTCCTTGTCATGTGGATAGAAGACCAGATACAGAAGCACATTCTGGGTAGCCTATTATGGGCTAAGGCAAAAAGGGTTTTGGTATACTAAAAGAGCTAGCTGATGGTCCTACATATATGCAATTCATATGCCATGAATGGTTTCAGCACTTCAAAAATATTATAATTGTCATCATGTGAAAGTCAGTGATGGGCAGCAGGTGTCAATGCTGAATGTATCAAAACTTTTAAGAAATAACTGCATAGTGTAATTGCAGGTGAGAAATATTTTCAGAATAAATATTAAAAGGTAATGAAGCAATTTTGTTCTGGAAGAATATGCTTTAGTATATATAGCACATTCGCAAATCGTCCAAGACAATGCCAGAATTCAAGGCAAAGTTCATATACTGCTGCTTTGGCATAGAAATGCTACAGAGCTCAAATTACAGCCTTTCCTAGCCTACCACTCAGAGAACTCAAGTATTCAAGAATGAGCTGGCATACACTACCCATTTATCATCTCTATAACCAGAAAACCTGGATGACATCAGTATTGTTTGAAGACTGGTTTTGTACTGTTTTATTTCACAGTGAAGGGAATACTGTAAGTAAAATAACATCCTATTCAAGATACTTCTGAACTTAGACACAGCTCTGCTGAGAGCCATAGCCAAGTAGGAATGATGCATGGCATTTTTGGTTGAAAGGTGACGCCAGCAAGCCATTGAAATGATATGATTATGTTAAGATCTGCATTCAAATGTATATTAGACCCCTGCTGTCCACATCAGCCTGCCAGGACTCCCGGAGAGTTCCCATTGGTTGGGGAAGTGCGGTAGGAGGGATTTCCGGAGGAGGGATTTCCTGTTGGGGAAGTGTGGCCCTGGAGAATGCCGCATGTGTGGTTCGGCATATTTCCCGGGAGAGTGCTTGGCATTGGCGGGAGTTTCAGAAATAAAGTTTGTCCTGCTTGAGTGGCTCGAGATTTTGTGCCCAGCCAGGCTGCGGCACAGCTCCAGGGCATGCACAACATATTGGCCACATAAGCTGTAATGTAACAGTTGTATATTGTCTCCAAATATAACCACATTCATTAAATCAATGGGCCAAGGCAAAATAGCTGCTTTCAAATCCTGCTACTTAAACCAAATGTTTGCATAGACAGTTGAAGCAACTATTTCTAGCTGAAGATTCTTTGCATCCCCAACTCTTCATGTATGATAGAGTTTTGGAAAGGTATTAGCAGTCTGAATGCTATTCACAACATCCCTGAAGAAAGGGACGAAGCCACACAGCAAAGCATGAGTCGTTTTCAGAGAAAATTCTGAAGACATATGAAAACATATGCAAAGATTTTAATGAAGATTTTGCTGTTGATTAAATAATAATAAGATATTAGTTCTCAGGAAACAGCCAGAATTGGACACTGATAAAGATAGATACTCATGAACTTGTTAGTTCAATGAACTCCAATGAGCTCCTGATTGAACAAGAGGAAAAAAAAGTAAAGAAGTTAAAACAGAAAAAAATAAATTATGTCATGAAAATTCACAACCAAGACACTGGAAGAGGTTTTTTTCTACTATGAACCATGGTGTAAGGATGTTATAAGAAATGGATCCATTATGAAGGATTCAGAGAAGTCGACAGACAGAACAGGAGGCTCTTGCTGGCTAAAGAGAAATATATAAGGAAAATAGGAAAAAAACCATAGGGTCAAAACTTGTTATCTTCCTGAAAGAACACCATGCCTGCTAAAGAGTCAATGAGGGTCAGTGCATTCAACAGCTATTCTTGTAGCTTACCAAGAGAGAAATAATGTGATGACCCTGTCACTATGGAATCCCCACTATCCAGCAATTAATTTTAGTTCATGATTCAAACATTCTTCAGGCCCACTGTGATTTACGCTGAGTATGTAAACGGTGACTCCTATACAACCATTCTGCTTTTCACTTTCCGTTAAGTATTTAATAAATTATGTGAGATATTCAACATTTTATTATAAAATAAGCTTTGTATTAGCAGATATACCTAACTTTAGGCTAATGAAACTGCTCTGAGAATGTTTAAAGTAGACTGGATTAACCTATGGTGTTAGTAAGTTAGGTATATTAAATGCATACATTTTATACTTATAATATTTTCAACTTATGATGAGTATATAAGAACATAATCAAATAATAAGCTAAGGAGCATATGCAGATAGTGCCACATATATGCATAATTGGAAGATTTTTCTCAAGATTATCCAGGTAGCATTAAAATTATAGAAATTTTATTTGGGAGTGTTTCTTAACAAAATGACATGCACTTATTAAGGAAATGAAAGGTTATCCATGTCACAAAAATTAATGTAACCATTATTATTGATACTTTATTTTCTACCTCCTGTTTTCTGTTTAATTTTCAACAGAAGATGAAATATATTATGAAATGACTTGCATCAATTTGATCAAATAAAGGTGAAATCAAAATATCCTAATATAATTAATGAATTCTAGTAAGGTAGTTATTATAATTATGTTACAAACACATTTACTCAATACTTTTAATCTTCTGGAATTATTAGTGTTCAATTTATTCCTTAAATTTTCATAATGATATACAAACAGTATTTTCACTAGAAATTTTTGACTAATTGTCCTATATACTAAGTGCTTCCAAAATGAAATATAGTGTCCCAGAAAAAGTTTTATTCTATTCAAATACATTGCTGATTTAAATTGTTTTTCCAAATATTTTTAACCTGGGAAGACTTTTAAAATAATTTTTAACATATATTTATAGTAAAAAAAATTAAACTTCTAAATGTTTAAATTCACTATAAAAATTATAAATCTCTATGCTACAAAGCTCTGCAAAATAATCTGCCAGTTTCCCAAAACAATTATAAAATTGTCAAATAATTTTGTTAGAAAACAATATCACAAGATTTAAGGTGCTACACTGTGATGGTGAACCAACATTCATAAAACCATTGCTTTTTTTATAAAGAACTAAGAACAGAAAATATGAGAGTAGACAAGAGAATAAAATGTGAGTGTAACAAAACTCATGTATGAAACCCTTTTTATATATGAAACCTAATTTAAATAACTACTTTTTTCTTAATTGTTTTTCTTTCATGCTGTGTGTGTGTGTGTGTGTGTGTGTGTGAGAGAGAGAGAGAGAGAGAGAGAGAGAGAGAGAGAGAGAGAGAGAGAGAGACCGACTAGTGATTGAATTCAGGGCCTCGAGCACACTAGACAAGTTGAGATGTACCATTGGGCTATACCACTGCCCCTAAATCTTTCTTTTCATGTGCACTCTTTCAGCATAAATATTAAGATCTTGTGAATAACTTATTTTCTGGTTTCTTATGTAAATAATGAAATATAATATTTCATTTTTCTCATTGGATTTCAGACATGGAGTATGATTTTTATATACTTATAAATTTAAAAATATTTTCCTAATTTTGTAAAAATTTAGGAAATTTTATCAATCATCCAAAAACTGAGATAGCATTACTCAATAGAAAAGAAGTGTCTTTTTTTTAACTATGTTTCAAAAATTTGCAGAGGAAATAATCCTTGTTTTTCACATTTTTGGAGGGGGTGATCCATAATCTAAGCATAAATAGATGACTGTTGCAGACATTTTTTATACTTGCAATTTGCTACAAATAAAATTGGAAATTATTTCTTTGACAATATTAATAGATTCTAATATGTTTTAGTATTGCCAAATAATTAAAAAGTTTTAATTATTTTAATTATTTAAGTACTCAACAACTCCAGCTTTCCTTACTTCAAAGTATGTTGTCACAGAGCCATGGACAATAAAAGGTGGTTTGCTTTTCCAGATATTTTTTTTTCACTCATCAGATCCATAATTTAGAATTTAGAGTTCAGAATATATTGTCATTTAAGAATCTCTTGTCCTATCTAAGAGAGAAAATTGTATTTTAACATTTTATGCCACCATATATGTACGAGAAAAAAAGTCACCTAAAACTGAGATAGCATTACTAAAAAAGCTATAAAGCAGAAAATAAATATATGAAATTACCGAATAAATTTTTTATATATATTATAAAAAACAGTTTATGCCACCAAAAGATTTTTCTACAATTTCAACTTGTTAGTGATGCCAAAATTTTTCTCTTTGGAAACTCATCTGTACTTTGTTTCACATTGCTGGCAAACCACTAAACTTTATTCCATAAATTTATATATGTAGCTTATATTGAAATTTTAATTAATTTCAAGAATACATGAATTGTTTTCTTACACATTAGTCATAACTATTCAATATAATTTATTCACCATCTGTTTAGATGACTTAATATCAGTTACAAAGAATGCAATTAAATTGACCTCTCACATTTTGTGATCCTCACAATGTTTGAATTGAAATTTCAGCAGCACAATGGCTCTTTGATTTATTTGAATTCTAGCTTTACAATGGCCATTCATGTCATTAATTTAATAACGTCTAGAAATTTGCCTTCATGCCTGTATACATCTTAAGAACAAAATCGTTCCAATGTTCCCAACTATTGCCTTATACTTTATCCCTCCAGAACATGGAAAATGCATTACTTAGAATTTGAAGTACAAATAATAATCAGATTATGAAAAAATTTAGTGGCCTGGAAATATAACTGCATATTCATTCAGGACTAATTTAATAGAAAGACCCACTTAACCTTGAAATGCTGGAGCCCAATTATTAGATACTCTTCCATAGTTTGTTAACTTTTATGGTACACCTGTGAGGTCCATAAAATTGAAGTCAGTTTTTAGGAAATGAAGCAATGATATAACCCTTGTTCTCAAGGTGCTTACAATTTAGCAAAAACCAGATGATAGAAGAGACCATGAAAATGAATGAGATCATGCCCCAACACAATGTCCCAGTGGGTTTTACAGTTTATAAAAGTTCTGGTACATAATAAAGAGGATTAGAAAGGAATTAGAAAAGAACTTCTCAGGGGTCTTGCTAATATCCTAGGGTTTTTAGAAAGTATTTGTGATATTTAGTAAAGTTACTGCTTTTCCATCTACTTACCATAGATAAGAATGCATCTATGTATTTTCTTCTAAATGTCATGGCAAAGATAATTCCTGGAGTTCCTATTAAGTTATTTAGAAGAAATCTCATATTGCTGTAAATACAGACTTTTAAAACCAGCGAATAGATAAACTGTTTATTTGAAATCTGGCCATCTCAATGGATATTGCTAGGAACACTTCTCTACTCTTAAGCTACCATTCCCCCTGTGACCTAAACATAGGACTAGGAATTTTGCATGAATACTTTTATAAATGAGGTAATAAGAATGTTTCTACAATTGGAAGCAAAAGATTTCAGATGTAATGATATATTAAGCCTGGGGTTGGTTAGTGCAGAGGGATAGGGATAACATTTTTTATATATATAACTTTATTTATTTGTTTATTTTTTTATGTGGTGCTGAGGATTGAACCCAGTGTCTCACACGTTCTAGGCAAGCACTCTACCACTGAACCACAATCGCAGCCTGAGGATAACATTTTTAATAACAGATACAAAGATGCTCAGGTAAGAGTTAAGATTGAACTACAAAAGTATTATTTCATAACCAATAGTTAAACAATGTTAAAACCTATAGATCAGAGTTTTAGCTACTAATAATCAGAAATTTGCACTGATAAGAATAGAGTTATAGGAAAGAAATGCTTACTTTATTAAAAAAGAATATATGATTTTATTATTTTTTGATAGAGGAATGCAATTTTGAATTGAGAAATATTACACAGAGAATTTTTCTTTCTCTGTACTGCTTCCTTCTTAATACTTAAATTGTTTGTTTTATTATCTTAAATTTCCCTTTTTACTATAAAAAACAAATATTATTAAGTCATATTTATCTTTTCATCATTCTCCTAAGTCTAATAAAAATGTTTCCATCCTGTCCTCATTTCTCAAATTGAAGAAGAAAAGAGGCAATTGTCAACCACATCTTCCCAACATACTTTTTTAAAAAATAAGTTTAAAATTGAATCAGACTTTTTAAAGAAAGAAAGGTTTTTTCCCATTTAATGTATTTTATTGCCTACAATCTGGCAAGAGTAGATTGCATATGAAGTCTCATGTTAGTAAGCAAAGATTGTTTGGGTATATTGCCTCTATTTTCTTAAACTGTATTTCATCTAATCCTTACTGTATGTCTCCGAAGAACCTAAAATATAGAAGGTAAGGATCTAGGACATCAATGTTTATAGCAGCTCAATTTACAATAGCTAAACTATAGAACCAGCCTAAGTGCCCTTCAACAGATGAATGAATAAATAAAATGTGGTATATATACACAATGGAATACTATTCAATCATCAGGAGAAATGATATTATGGCATTTGCCAGTAAATTGATGGAACTGGAGACTATCATGCTAAGTGAAATAAGCCAATCCCCCAAAACCAAAGTCTGAATATTGTTTCTGATATGCAGATGCTAACCTACAATAAGGGGGACAAAGGTAGGGAAGAACAAAAATACTTTGGATCAGACAAAGGGTAATGAAGGGAAAGGAGAGGGAATAGGAATAGGAAAGATAGTAGAATGAATTAGACATTATTTTACTATATGAATATATGAATATACAACCAATGTATATCATGTGTAACCAGAAGAATGAAAAGTTATAATTCATGTATGTATGATGTGTCAAAATATATTCTATTATCATGTATAACTAAAAAGAACAAATAAAAGTAGAAAAAATAAAAATAAAAATTTTTAAAAAACATGAAAATCAATTTACACACACACACACACACACATATTAAATGGAATACTTCTATACAGTTGTAGGAGTTAATTCCTTGGAATAATCCCAGGTTCATTTCTCTCTTAGAACCTGCATGACACTACCTTGTATGCCCTCTTGTCTCAGGGATGTCTTTACTAAATGAAGTTGGCATTTAAGATCCCTTTAAAACCAGGATTCAATGACATTAAATATTTATCTCTTTAATCAATATAAATAAATTACTATAGACACACATTTATATGTACAGACACATATGTATACATACAGCTGCAAATATATGAGTATATGTATACAGATTATGTTTGTATATATATGTCCATACACATGTGGGCAAGATGATATAACATTTCATGTGTTCTGAATAAAAGAATATAGGAGGGCTGGGGTTGTGGGTCAGCAGTAGAGCCCTCACCTAGCTTGTGCAGGGCCCTGGGTTTGATCCTCAGTACCACATAAAAATAAATAATTAAAATAAAGGTATAGTATCAAAGTACAACTAAAAAAAGAAATATTTAAAAAAGAATATAGGAAATGTCTTTTTATTTAATCAATAATCATTTTATAATATTTTAATGGTATTACAGATCTGACAACCCTAGATTCTTATCTTTATATGAAATATTTGAAATTACCTTATAAATTCAATGTATCATATTCATAGCTGAATGAAACCATTCTTTTGGTTTCATTTTCGAAGTGAATAATGAGATGAAACTAACATTACAAAAAAACTGCTTTAAAATAACCACTTTTAAAAAGAAGTATTTAATTGATTTTATTTTTTAAATATATGACAGTGGAATGCATTACAATTCTTATTACACATACAGAGCACAATTTTTCATATCTCTGTATATAAAGTATGTTGACACCAATTCATGTCTTCATACATGTACTTTGGATAATGATGTCCATCACATTCCACCATCATTGTTAACCTCCTGCCCCCTCCCTTCTCCTCCCACCCCTCTGCCCTAATAGAGTTCCTCTATTCCTCCCATGCTCCCCCTCCCTACCCCATATAGATCAGTCACCTTATATCAGAGAAAGCATTTGGCATTTGTTTTTTGGGAGATAGGCTAAATAACCACTTTATAATTTCTGAAAAAAATCTAAGCTTCTAAGATTTTACTGTCTAAGAACAGATGTGGAAAACAAAATTTAAGATAGCATCACATAATAAATATTGAAGTGATCCAAGCAAAAGTGAACATGGATTTATTTGCGAGTTTTTGGAGTGAAACTGCATCTCAATCTTTTTTGTTATGCAGACTGCCAGAGTGGAGTTTGAGGCTTACTTCCAAGATACCAATCCACTTTTCAGAGAGCAACTATCAACTTCAGGAGAACATATGCTAAATAGGCTGTTTGGCTGAATTTAACCCTCAATGGGGAGAAAATCATCTAGCAATTCAATTTTAAATTGTAATAAAGGATCAAAGTTTTTTAACTAAAAATTATTAGCTTAAAGTAATATCAAGTTATTAAAATTGCATACTTAATTTTAAAGTCATGAAAAACAGTTTGCTAATTTTGAAATTAATATTAGACATCTTAAAACAAAACAATTTAGAAAATTAATCTTTCCAGATTAAATGTACATTGAATGAATAACATGTGGTTTTGAATGAAATTTATTTCTATCTAAAGTAAGCACCAAGTTTACCTCTATTTTATTTTATTCATTCATCCCACTATCTTAGAGAATACAAATAATATAAAAATAATTCATAGTCTTGCCTCTGAGAAATTCATCCTTTCACTGAACTGTTAATTTGGGAAAATATTTTATATAAAATTGATTCACGATTTTTATCTTTAAGACCTTATGTTATCATGGTGATTGACTCCAAATACTTCCAGAATTATTACGTCATGATTTGTCTCTCCCTTGAGATGGCAATTCTCTACTTTACTACACTCAGGGACTCTCCACAAGTGTTATATATAACACCTGCTATTTTCTATAATACAGGGGTTGAGAGGTGAAGTGGAACCAAGTTGTATACACATATTTTTCTGTTGAGTTCACATAAAGACAAAGATGGGGATATGCAGATTTGTAAATTGTGAGGAGCTTGATAGCCAAGCAACAACATCCTCTCCCAGCCTCAAGGGAATTCAACATTGACATGAAAACATGGGCTCCAGATATACTGTAATCCATCTCCACTGCACGAATCAACCTAGAAAATGTTGGTTATTTATTATGCTAACAACAGGATTCTTTTGGCTTTTTGTTTTCCTTAGGAAATTACAGAGCTAGAGGAAAATTAAGCAACAATAGTTACAAGTTTGAAACATTCGGGACAATTTTTTTTATATCTTTGTAATTCCCTAAAATATTTCCAAGTTGACTTGATTGTGTTTTTATGACTTATATTTTAACTTCCTCCTTAATTAAAATTTATTTTCTACTTTAAATGCACTTCTTGCCTTTCATTTGCTAAACTCTATAAATCTGAAAGCTTCCCATCAAAGGAAGAACACTTCTTGTTTCCATTTTTTCTTTGTATTGAGAACACAAATTCCTGAGAGTCATAATAGCCAGAACTGTCTGTACTACACATTTTTAAACACACTGTTGAGACAATCACTTTATCTTCCTTTATCTCAGTTTCCTCATTTGTAAAACGGGCAGAGTGATAATTGACTTTTGTAATCTTAAAGAATGTTGGTAGGATCAAAGGGAGAAGAAAAGTATTAATTTATGTAAATCCAAGGACTCCTTGAACAATGAAAAAACTTACATATTTACTTTATCTATGTCCAAATTTGAAACCCATTGAGCTCTTGATCATAAACTGATTCACTCTTGAAGCCTCCAGTCATCTTTCTAGACCTTATTGAGCAGCCTCATCTCTGACCTTTGATACCATTCAACACTCATTAACATTTTAATTTTCAGAAGACAATTTGCTCTTTTCATAAGAAAATACTTATATGAAATTACAAATCTTTTAAAAGTATGGCTTTCAATGCTGGCAACTATAATTATGATGTTAAAATCATATTAGAATTTGAAAATATTTTAATACAAGAATCAAAAATTACAAAAGAAGGGAACTGTCCAGTGTCTCTGGGGAGGTCATTCCTAAGTCAAGCCACAGGAAGACCATTTATCCTAACATAAAAGATTACCATTAAACAGGGAGGAGAGGTGGGAGGGAAAGGGAGAGAGAAGGGAAATTGCATGGAAATGGAAGGAGACCCTCATTGTTATACAAAATTACATATAAGAGGATGTGAGGGGAAAGGGAAAAAAACAAGAGAGAGAAATGAATTACAGTAGATGGGGTAGAGAGAGAAGATGGGAGGGGAGGGAAGGGGGATAGTAGAGGATAGGAAAGGCAGCAGAATACAACATACACTAGTATGGCAGTATGTAAAAACGTGGATGTGTAACCGATGTGATTCTGCAATCTGTATGCGGGGTAAAAAATGGGAGTTCATAACCCACTTGAATCAAATGTATGAAATATGGTATGTCAAGAGCTTTGTAATGTTTTGAACAACTAATTAAAAAAAAAAGACTCTGAAGTTAAGGACAAGGCATACTATAAAGTAATTGTCTCTTACTTACTTACTTACTTACTTACTTACTCTTACTTTCTCAGGGTTGTCTCTTCTTGCAAACTAACAATTTTTCATAACATCCTGCACCTATGGCCAGTTGCTCTATTTGTTTAGTGCTCCTAGTTTCCTTCTTTATTGCCTTGATTCCCTTTGGATAAATTTTAGTGGGCTCAGTAATGGCCTGCAAAGATATCAGCTCCTATTCTCTGGATTCTATATCTTATATTATTTGTCTTTGTAATTTTTCTTTAACTAAAAGGAGTTTTTTTTTTCCTTAATGAAATATATTTTACCTATTAGTTTTTTTATTTAGCATTTAGCATTATCTGAATAAGTTCTTAAGTCTTGATGGGGATTAATAATCATTCCTTAATCTTCTCTTCTTTATCACAGTTGATCTCAATTTTTGAATGTTTTCTCATTTTATTATTCTATTTTTCCTGGGCTGGTAATATACTTTTAGAAATGTGGGAATTTTGGGGTAAAGTACTGGGGATTGAACCCAGGATGCTTTATCATTGAGCTATATCCCCAACTCCTTTAATTTTTTATATTGAGGCAGGGTTTCACTAAGTTGCTGAGGCTGGCCTCAAACTTGTGACCCTCATGCCTCATCCTCCTGAGTCACTGAAATTACAGGCATGCACCCAAACACCTGGCATTTGGAAACTCTCCTGTCCAATTTATGACCATAATTAAATAGCTTAGTTCACATACAATTTTAGCTTAAAGACAGCAGATGAAGCATTTCTGAAGTCGATAGCATTTGTTTTTTCCCCTTATTTAGTTGTCCAATCTCCAGTTTTCTCCTCAGATCCCCACATTCAACAATTCTCATTCTCCCAAATGTCCATTTTCTTTCCCTACAAAATTTGTTTTTTCATCCCTGAGGCTGATTCTGAGTACATAATTTTACATATACTCTTTAATTTCTACAGTAAAGCTGCATTCATCTTCAATTGATGAATATGCCTTGTGAAATATATTGCAAGTGGTTCTCACTTTTATTGAATTAATTTTCCAATGCTGATATATGGATTTTGACATCTTTTGCAGAGAAATCATGAGTAGAAAAAAATGTCGATTATTTTGAAATAATCATAAAAATGTATTGATCGTGTTTAGGGAGCTATCCAAAAGAAATTAATATCATAAAGCTGGAAAGCGATCCAGCATAGCTTCCTAGTGTTGTGTAATTCATCTTTTGTACAAAACACCCAGCCAGGGGCAAAGCATGGAAATTGAAATTTAGCCTGCTTGCTAGTTCTGAAGTCCTGAGACTTTACCATGGGGATCTTTCTACGTGAAAGGAGAAGGGTATCTTTTTGGGGCACTTAACCACTGAGCAATATCCTCAGCCCATTTTATTTATTTATTTAATTTTTATTTTGAGATACAGCATTGCTAAATTGCTGAGGCTGGCTTTGAACTGTGATCCTCCTGCCTCAGCCTCCTGAGCCACTAGGTTTACAGGCATGCACCACCATACTGGGCTCATTTTTTTTCTTTTTGGATTCATGCAGTCACCAAGATTGCATCCACTGTAGATTGCATCTGCCTGGAAGAGGTGCTGCACAGAGAGCAGTTAACAAAGGTTGTTATTTTAGACAGACTTGCTTCTGGCTCCTGAAATTTGGAATGTACAAAGTCAGCACTATTGAACTGCTGGTTGATTCAGAATAACTGATGTCTGGCTTCTTCTTTATATTTCCTGCCTGGTGCAAGTGTTCTTCACTCCCAGGTAATCGTGGTAGGGATTTCTCTGAGAAGCCCACTGTTGAGTTTTGCATAAGGTTGAGGCAGAAATCATAGGTCTAGGATAATCTCTGAAATCTCCTTGATATATAAGGGTTAGGATATAAAGGAACCAGAGATTCAGATCCACGAAACACATGAGATATTTGTCAAGTTGTATCAGTGAATATTTTCTTATGGACAAGGAAAGCTTGTGCACTTACCTTAAAGGTCAGTATTAGCCAATGTTCATGGTCTTCTAATTTCTCCTTTGCAGTCTATAAGAAACTTTTGGTTTTATTCAGGCAAAACTGTGGAGAAAATGTTGGGACTGAAGTCCCTGGTACTTAGGACTACCACCATTGCTCTTCATGGCCTTTTTTTTTTTTTTTTTTTTTTTGGTACCAGGGATTGAACTCAGTGGCACCCAAACACTGAGCCACATCTCCAGCTCTATTTTTTTTTTTAATTTAGAGAGTTTCACTGAGTTGTTTAGTGCCTTGCTGTTGCTGAGGCTAGCTTTGAACTCACGATCCTCCTGTCTCAGCCTCCCAAACTGCTAGGATTACAAGCATGCGCTATTGTGCCTGGCACTCTTCATGATCTTCGCTGGTAATTAAGCATTGCTGTTCTACTTATAAACTCCATTAACTCCACTGTCTTCATTGACCACAGAGTTAGATTGAAATTCCCAAGGCCAAAGCCTTCAGAACCTACTCTGCTCAGGCCCTCCTCAGGAATCATCAGGGTCCCTTCTCTTTCCTCAGGGATGACAGAGTTAATACAGAATCATCTCAATGACCACCAGGGGTCACGTTAGCTTCTCCCTTCCTCAGTATTCAATGCTCCCCACCCTTGAAGAGATCCTCCACCCACCCACCCTCAAAAGCTCAATCCTTCCAAATTAGAGGCCTGGGAAGAATACCTCCAGGGGACTGTTCTCTCATATTGACACAATACAAACAATTTCCACCTAATACAGAAAAACCAGAATTCAAGTACTTGAAAGTATGATAATTAATTACATTTTAATCTGTTGTACTGATGAGAAAGAAGTCAATCATAAATGCTATGTCAGTAACAATAATATCAATACATTCTGTCCCACTACATTATAAAACTGCTAAAGAACAGAAGAATAAAACACCATTTGAAATAAGTGTTGCTAGTAATATGTGTGTATATGTATTGGGCTTGGATAATATTGCATTTTTAATTGGGATTTTGAGTTTTTTTGACAGTTTACTTACAAGTCCAGTTCTGTGATGGTCAGCAGGAACTCCAAATTAAACTAAAACAAGGAACACAAGAATATACTAAGCATATTAGTCAAAGTGGTTCATTTGTTTTGAATTCTTTTGCAATCATGAGTCACAGCAATTTCTTTAATCACTTCCAATTCTGTGTTTTAGAAGCCTAAAGTGTGTTCATAAGTTATCTAGTAGAAAGAGAGTGGCTGGAGAGAGGGATATTTCACATCAAGCACCAGAGTTGAATTTCACGAGAAAATGGGTTGGATTTTATCACTGCTTTTTGCTAAATTCAATAGTGTGTTCACTGAGTAAAATCAGTGACAGAACCTTGAGTCAGTAAGAAAGTCAGTAAGAACCAGGGAATAGCCAGGTGCTGGATATTAATATGTCCCTTGGGAGCTGAGGATGGAAACAGTGGTCAGGACAGATTTCAACAACAGCAAAGTAGCCACACAAGGAAAGTGTGTTCTGTCCGAGAGAACCACTCTCTCTGGCAGGCAGGGTATTCGAGAATGGGCCAAGGGTAACACAGAAGTCTAAGACTGTGGAAGGTTTTGATAACTAGCTTCTGAAGTCCAGACAAATGCTCCATTGACTGAAAGTAAATGACATTAGTAATATTCCTCTTTATGGATCTCTTACTATGCTCAAGGAATTTTGATATTGTTTAAAAAAAGCAGTAAAGGTAATACGATTGCTACTATTTTATAAATTAGGAAATTTAGACTCAGGTAACATATAAGTATTCAATGCACAGGCCTACCCTTCTAACTTATCTGATCTTTAGGAAGATCATGGGTGTAAGACTAGTCTCAAATAGACTAGGATAGCAGATAAAGTCAACTGAGTGATTCAAGTGTTATGGTTTAAATGTGGTGTCCCCCAAAATCTCACATGTGAGACAATGCAAGAAGTTTTGGAGGAGAAATGATTGGGCTATAGCCTTAACCTAATCAGTGAATTAATCCCTGATGGGATTAACTGAATGGGAACTGGAAGCAGGTGGGGTGTGGCTGGAGCAAGTAGTTCATTGGGGGATTGTCTATGAGATATATATTTGTATCTGGCAAGTTGAGATCTGTTAGAGTCTGTAAACAAGTCAAAAATAACACCTGGCATTTTGCCAGGGGAATGTTAGAGTTCGTAAACAAGTCTGGATGGTGCCTGGCAAAATGCCAGAGGGAGTGGTTTGAGAAGTAACAAAAGCGAGCCATTAAGTGTGGAGATTCCTGATTGGTTGACTGATGTATCTAGTTTATGCTAATTAGATAAGCTGTGTGGAATGTATAAATACTGCTCCTGTCCTGCAATAAAGGGCTCCTACTCCTGCTGTATCAACGTGCACAAGTTGTTCGTCACCCCCCGATTATTTTGCTGCAGCCAGCCGGACTGCGGCAGAGATCTCTTTCTCCTTCTGATCATCATGTGAGCTACTTCTCTCTATCACACTCTTCCTCTATGATGTTCTGCCTCACCTAGAGCCTGGAGGAATGGAGCTGGATGAAGACTTCTGAAACCATGAGCCCCCTAATAAACTTTTCCTCTAAAATTGTCTGGTCAGAGCTTTCAGTCACAGCACCTAAAACATCAAGTAAAATGGTATTAGGTAGAAGCATTACTACATACAAGATACAAAGTCCAGGGGGAAGAATGTAATGAATTCCAAGGTCCTTTCTACCAAGCATCTTTGGGTTAATTTTCCAGCCCAACCAGCCTCACCAGTTATTTTGTCCCAGGCAGCAGGTTTCAGAAACTCTCTTATATGAAATGGACATTTTCCCCTCATCTGTACATTCATTCCAGGGACATATACGAATGCAACTGAATCAATATATCTTTCAAAAGGTCATTTTCTGGCAGGGTAACCAACACTAAGTGCAGGGAGACTTTCCTGACCTTTCCTATCCTTTCCCAACTCTTCCGTTAGGTTATGTCACTTTGAGACAAGCATATTGGTCACTTTCAAGTTAGAAGCTTACTGTTTGAGAAATGGGTAGAAGGGCAATGGCAGGCTTTGCAATTACACATCCTGTGAAATTTTACAATCTGTATATTCCCTGAGTGTGTTTCAGGACGGGATGTGCAAGGAACCCTGCACTCTGTTCTTACTACTGAGAGAGCGAGCTAACTTCTAGCAAGAGTTATGGCAGCCTCTTATCACTTTCTTGGACTTAAAGAACAAGTTGAGGTATAAGGGAGCTGTAAGGCTCACAAGTAGGATGCTGGTGTCTCTGAGAACCCTTCAGAGTGGAGATTCATCTTTCTAGAACACTACATTCCCTTCCCCATCCATGCACATTTCCTCACTCTAGTGGAAGGAAATAGTCTTGCTTCTGAGACTTGCATCCATCCTCAGTTGTTTTGTTCTGGTTTGTTTGCTTTCTTTGAGGGGGCGGGGTTGTTTAGTGTTTTCAGACAGGAATGGTTCCAGAGAAGCTGTAGATAGAAGAAAGTGTCCCCAGATATGAAGTGCTGAAGGGCAAGCAGCCAGGCTGACCATTATGTTTAGGATTCTTTATAAACAGTTTCTTCAGTGTAAAAATCCTAATAACGAAGAATATTGTTTCATACCCTATGGAAAAGTTATATGAGTTTGTGATTTGCTTATAATAACAAGTACATTTAAATATTTGATAGAAACAATATCTTAGAAAAGTTCCAGGTTGGCAACCTGCTTTCCTGTGGGTCCTAGTCACATGAGTGTAATGAGAGCAAACTTTTACCCTCATTTCTTCCAGTTTTTTTCTTTGTTCTTTTTTGGTCCTATCAATTGCATTAACTCATCTCTTGAGGATCTTTTTTATTTTTTTAATTAACTAATTAATTAATTTTAAATAGGTATATATGACAGCAGAATGCATTTTGATTCATCGTACACAATTGCAGCACCACTTTTCATTTCTCTGGTTGTACAGAATGTATCATTGTACCATATGTACAGTCACACATGTACCTAGGTAACAGTGTTCATCTTATCTCTTCAGAATCTTGTCTTCTATTTAGAAAACTATTTAGATTTGCCATATTTTCATACCAGATAATGTTTTTTTCAGTTTTTAAAGTACTTATTTATAAATCTTTCAGAATAATCACTTTTATAATCTGACCGCTGAGAATATTTAATGTTATGTGTAGCTTGAGAAAATATTTTTTTCAAAATCTTGCATTTTAAGAACATTGAGAACTTTAAAAATTCCAAAACATTATTGTGTGATATGGCTTATGTTTTGAATCTGGCTGAAAAACAAAACACAATGATATTTGTATATTATTTGTGTATCTAATTGGTTGCATTTATGATTAAATGTTTTTAGAATTTTAAAAACATACTTGCATAGTATACTAAACTAGTGGTCATGAGTGAAGAGACACTTGAAATATTTGACTTATTTCATCCACATATATATTTTACTCCATTTATGCTATAAGTAAATATACTTCAACTAGGTTGAACTGAGATTGTGCTTAGGTAAAGCAGAAGAGGCTGAGGAAAGAGATGGAAGTAAAGAACAGTCATGTCATAGGATGGAAGGTGGAAGGTCCAATCATGGATTTTCCTTACATCTCTAAATGTTCATTATGACTCATTATACTTTAAAGTTATCAAAATATTATACTTTCTGTTTCTCACACTAGAGCTACATTCTCCTTGAGTATTCTGCTATGTGCCAGAGGGTAAGAAATGCCTTTGAATAAAAATTAGTAAAGGACATAAAAAAGAAATTTAGCAAAAAATAAATATAATGACTTAAAACATATTAAATGGCATTCAAGCATGCTCTTACTTAAGGAAACACGAATGATGGCAATAATGAAGGATCTTCATTTAGCTATCAGACTAAGGAAGCCAAATATTTTCTAATATAGTATTGTCAAGAATGGAAGAAAACTGGAGTTGTAATCTGATACATCTTTGAAATATTTATTCAAAAAAATATTTTTCAGCATATTAAAAGCACTTAGTTATAAAAAATATCCTACTTTCAGGAATTCATCCCATAATATAAAAACACATGTGCATAAAGACATATATAGTGTAAATATTTTCAATGACAAAAGAACAAATACTTATATTTCTATTAAATAGGACTAGTTCAATATTTATGATACAAGTGTGTAATGAAATATAATACAAATACACATGTTTATGGGTATGGTAGAAATATATGGTGTTAATGTTATGTCTTGGAGATGGTTAAGTGAAAAACAAAGAAATATGCAAATCAGTATTAAAACACATACATACATAGAATATTTTGGATACCTTATGTATGAATCTTTAAACATATTGTTAGCAAACAGCAAAGGGGACCAAAAGTCAGTTGCGAAAGACAGTCATAATTCCATCACATATTCGTTTTTACTTTTTTTCTTCTGACATATACCTGTTTTTAATAAAAAAACAATAGCTATTATTAAAACTTTCCACAATGAAAATACTTTTATTGATGTAGGCAGGAATCTAAGATGCTTCCAAGTTCTGGCCCCCTGGTGTACATGACCTGCATAATAACCAGGCTTTGAGTACAGGTGAAGCCTCTTAAGAGGATGGATTTCACTCCTTTGATTAGTTTACACTATAAGGTAAAGGTGAAGGGTTTTTGCACATATAATCAACATCTCTAATCAGTTGACTTTTAGTTAATCAAAAGTGATATTCCCTGGGTGGGACTAACCTAATCAAGAGTGTTCTTTGGGTTGATAGAGATGTATTTTCAGAGCAGATGAATGGTTGCCAACATTTTATGATACTGATAATTACAACTGTTTAATCAGTTTTATTTTTGTAGAGTATTAGTGACCTAAGTTATTTTGCTGTCATATTTTTGAGAATCAAATGAAATTATAAAAGAGGATTCTCACAGTAGGTATTTTGCACATATACATATATGTCCTGATGAAAATAATACATAGCAAAAAAAAAAAAAAAAAAAAGCCTAAAAGTCAGGTATTTTTCTGTCAATCCTGAAGAAGGCTCTGTTACCAGGGACCTATATGGCAATGATTTTTCAGGCAACCTTTATTTGCTGAGAGTAATTCCTGGTTGACATCCTGATCACACTCTATGAGGCTCTGAGCAGAGGACCCAGTTAAGCTATGCCTGGACTCAGAAACCATGAAAACTATAAGAAAAAAATATTGTGCTGCTCTTACTTGCTAAGCCTGTGTTAGACTTTTATACAGTTATAGACAACTGATAGGAATACTTACACATCACCAGTTTTATGTACAATAAAGAATTTTTTCTCCAGTTGCTAAACAAGGAGAACTGAATTCCATCAATTCAATTCTCATGATGTAGCACTCATGTGTGGGGAAATAGAAACTACTACCACTTCTTCCAAAAGAGAAAGTGTATAGGATCCTGAAGGTCAGGTTTCCCCCGTATATTTCAATACAAATAACTGATGCTAACTTCTTGGAGAACATTCATATTTATCTGGTCTGCTTAGCTATTGCCATAGATCCATTTGGAAGTAGCATGTCTTAGTGGACAGGTGGCAAAAGGAACAGGTGTCAGTCTCACTCCAATAATGGTTCATGACTAGGGAAAATAAATAAGGATGATAGTAGGTGATAGCAGCTGCAAAAATGAACTGTGTAAAAGTGAAGCAATAGAACAGTGGCTCTAAATCTTGCATATCCATCACCTGATAAACTTTCAGAAGCAGTTTCCTCAGCTGTATGTCAAAACGGGGCTGGCCTTTTTAACAACCCTGTCAAATGAGTCTACTGAGGGCATTGGGGGACAATGTGGGGCTATAGCTTGTGCAGCACTCCTTTAGAGCTGTGAGCCATATGCCCTGTCCTTTGGTGTAGGTTTATGTACTGAGCGTGTACTCAAGCTCCACCCACCAGGAAGCCTGATTGCATTTGACTGGAGTGGGGCTTGTTTCTGTTTCTAAACAAGTTCTCTAGTGAGTCTGATGTGCGCCAAACACTATGTGCCAACATGCTCTGGTAGTGAGCTAGGAAGAGAACTGACCTGAGAAAAGGACGTACGCCTTGAAAGGATGTAATACTTTGGAAAATGGACTCCTCTGGGCAGATGGATTGCTCTTTCTAGGACTTAGGAGAATCCTACTTGGAAAATACTTATGAAAAAACTGCTCTCCTCTATACTAAAAGGTACATTCAGGAACAAAATATAATTTTGTATATTAAAAACTTTGAAAGGCAAAATATTTTTACCAATGTAAAATGTTCAAATAATTTGAAATTACATAGTATTATCAAGTATACGTTAGATGTGAATTTTCTATATATTTGTTGTTTTATGATTAAATAACATTTTTATGCATGTAGACCCATCATTTACCTTCATCAACAAAAATGACTTGTCTTTCGTTTAGATGGTCATTTCTGGAGCTACATAACTTTAGGCAAAATGATCAGTTTAAACTGTGATTTGGTTTCCCTTGCTTTGTTCATACTAGGTAGCAGGAACATAATACCAAGTGCACAAAAGATGCCTTGGGTTTGTGAGCACAGTATTGCAACACAACCTGATAGGTCTAGCACCTGTATGCAAAATCTGTAGTTACACAAAAGAGAAGGTAAATGCTTTCAATTTGTTCTTTTTTATATAAACACGACAGTAGGGTATATTTTGACATATTATACATACATGGAGTATAACTTATTCTAATTAGGATCCCATTCTTGTTAGTACATGATGTGGAGTTACACTGCTCATGTATTCATATAAGAATACAGAAAAGTTATGCCCAATTTTTCTGTTGTTCCTATTCCGATTCCACCTTCCTTTCCTTCATACCCTTTGTCTAATCTAAAGAACTTCTTTTCTTTCCTCCCATCCCTTTATTATGTATTAGCATCTCACATCAGAGAGGACATTCTGCCTTTGGTTTTGTGGATTAGCTTATTTCACTTAGCATGATGATCTCCAGTTCCATCCATCTATCAGCAAATGGCATAATTTCATTTTTCTTTATGGCTGAGTAATAGTCCTTTATGTTTATAAACCATATTTTCTTTATTTATTCATCTGTTGAAGGGCAACTAGGTTGGTTCTTAGCTTAGCTATTATGAATTAAGCTGCTATAAACATTGATGGCTGTATCACTGTAACATGCTGAATTTAAGTCTTTGGGTATATACCAAGGAGTGGGATAACTAGGTCAAATTGTGGTTCCATTCCAAGTTTTCTGAGGAATCTCCATACTGCTGGTTGTACCACTTTGAAGTTCCATCAACAAGGTATGAGTGTATCTTTTTCCCCACATTCTCAGCAACATTTACTGTCACTTGTATTCTTTTTTTTTATTGGTTGTTCAAAACATCACAAAGCTCATGACATATCATCTTTCATACATTTGACTCAAGTGGGTTATGGATAATTGCCATTCTGAAGGGAGTGAGATGGAAACTCAGTGTAGTTTTAATTTGCATTTCTCCAATTGCTATAGATGCTGAACATTTTTTCATATGTTTATTGACTACGCTTATTTCTTCTTCTGTAAAGTGCCTTTTCAGTAGGGAAGGTAAATTCTAAGGACATGGAAATTAAGAAAAGTTTTTAGAGGAGGTGCATATTAACAAAAATGAAGTATAAATTACCCAACTAAAGCCTCATAGGAGCCATGGGGGATTGTATCAATTATTTGCCTTTGGGAGGCAAAAAACAAAAACCCTGTCTCAAAGAGGCTTAAAGAACATGAAAATTTTCATTTTTCATAGCATGATTAGACAGTCAGTATGGAGTTAATTTAGTGACTTTAGGACATTATTATGGAGCCAAGTTTCTCTTTCTGCTCTGCTATTCACAGAGTTAGTGTTGTCCCTTTAAACTATTTAGAGTTTCATATCTTCCCAAAACATCATCTGAGAGTAGGAACAAAGGGAAAGTCTTGTTTTGTTCCTTTTAAGGGCAAATCTTTAGAAGACCATCCCTCTGATTGAAAGGTTAGCATGCTGAGAGAACCACCATGGGCTTAAACTAATCAATTCATTCCTGGGAGCTGTGGAGGGGCCCAAATGTTCTAAAGAAGAAGCAAAAGGAACAGTTGTTTGATTTTTGTTTTACAAGGAAGAAAGGAGTGGGAAGGCCTTTTGGGGAGGCAAGCAGGTTTCAGACAGTTTGTAAGTGAGTAGGACATTGCTATAGTCAGCATATTTCTGAAACTGAAACTAATTCCATATAACTGGGTGGTAGAGGCTGAGCTTGATGGTGCATGGATGACAAAGAGTCTCACATTTATCTATAGAAAACATGAAGCTAGGAAATGTCATGGTGAAAATTGTGTTCTGGAAAGATCATTCTGGAAATATAATTTTAGAGGCAGGTAGACCAACAGGAGGGGAATAATAAATTTAGATTAGGAAGTGGGAGAGCCTGTCCTTAAGTATTGTCCAAGTACAACAGTTTCAGAGCTGCCCAAGAAGTAGTTAGTAGGATTTAGTTGACAACTATGTGGCAGGGCGAGTGGTAAAGTCACAACCAATGTTCTGTACCATTGAGTTCCAATATTTCATATGCTTGTGATATAGGCGACAAGTCCTGCTTCCACACATGTGGAAGTGTAACATTAGAGAAGCTCGCCAAAGCAAGCATATAAAGCAGGGTTTATTTTTAAAGGGATAACATAGACTTCTCCCACGAGGGAGAGGGGGGCCATAGCTTGTTTCCTGGTATCCCAGGAAGTGAAGGTGTCCTGCCTTTTTTATATGTCCTGGGCTTCCTTTGTTCTCCTGCTCTCTTCCCCCTTATCTCTCTCCTTCCTGTGAATATGACTAGGCCCAGAAACTGCTCAGTGCTAAGGCCAAAAGGTGGGAAACAGGTGAGCTGGGGGGACAGGGAGGGTTGATCTGGGCAGGAAGGGGGCATAATTAACAACTCCGTGTATGGAGGGACAATTGCTGGCACAGGTTACCTTAGCAACAGGGTTAGAGCAGGGGCAGGTTCTTGATAAGGGTGGAGGAAGGGCTCTGAAGAAATTAACATTTCAATCCCTCCATTCTCTGGATCTGACCCTTGCCTATCTGCCTGTGCAATTCTGGCTTCACTTTTGAGTTAAAAATGTATAATAAGACAGGTCAAAACCAAAATCCTCCCGTGAAGAACTGACAAAACACTGAATTACTTAAATGAAATAGTTTTCAAAATGGTAATGAATAAAGGCATCTCAACTTTATGGCATAAGTCACACATTTTTTAAAATTCACCACATATGGATAGATTTTAAAAATATTCTTCTAAAATCACTGATTCTTTGTTTAGCATCCTCGTTTTACCACCTTAGACTAAAGGTATCTCACGCCCAACCACCTGGAAAAAAAAAAAATCTGGTCCACTTTTCAAACAACTACAACTCAGCCGGTCAGTTAAAATTCTGGTGTCATTTTTTTTTCCCAAGGTTTTTCTTAAAACACTAAAGATCCAATCCCATTTTCTTCCTGATTGGTAGCTTTTACATTTTAGCAGAAATGATTTGAGGAGTGAGCTCACTGGGGACAATCAGTTCTTGAGAGAGTGGGTCGATCTTTGGGGACTAGCTCCCACTGGAACTCCCCAGGCAGTGGCAGAGATAATGCTGTGATCTATGTCTTTGTTACAGAGTTTCTCCCTTTGGAGCAGTGCTGTGTGCAACTATCAAACTCATGACCTTCGACTCACTGGCAGCAAACTAACCAACTGGTCTCGAAGCTGAGAGTGTAATGGAAGAATTCCCCCATAAATGTCTGCTTTGGAGTCTGATCCAACAACAAAAAAAAATACACTCTGGTCTCCTTAGCTGGAACGCACTTCCTCAGAGGGATCAATTAAGTCACTAGAACTGTCTTTTGAGGAAATCTGCCTTTCTCAATCTCAGAAATAAAATCTTTTCACAGTCCAAACAAGGCAGCTAAGTAGGACCTAAGAGTGGAATTTAAGTTGTTTAATCATGGCAATTAACCGAAACAATTTCTTTTTAAAGCTCTTTAATTCCAACATATCTATGGCCTTTTTTTTTCTCCTCTTGGAATGTTAAAAGAGGGAACCCCCTTTTTATTCTGTATTGGGTAAATTTTCTAAAATGTTTACTTACTATGTAAATATACAGCTTTATTTAGATTACTCGAAACAGATTTCCGTATTAGATTCACTGATTTAATAATCTTTTCAATTAATGAGCATATTTTCAGGGAAGATAGACTTCATTATCAACTTCATAGTTTTTATATACTTTTCTTCACTGTTCACATCTAACAGTACATTGATGAAAGTTTTACCCAATCGTTTTATGAGACTGAGAAGAAGCTAGATAAAAAAGCAAAACCTCAACAGCTAAACATTTAGAAATGGAGCAAAACATACTGTATTACATACTGCAATGTAATTGCTATATTCTTGATCTCAAGGTTTGCTGTAAAATCAATCCAACAGACCAAGACAATAGCTGAATTGTCATCTCATGAGTTTACTGTCACCATGCAAGAGACTATGTATCAAGTAGCTGTTAAAATTGCTGAGAAGCTGACATGACAAGAGAATCTTTTACACCTTTATCTTTTAAGCCTTTTTCTTCCAGCAATAGAGGACTAAATTGTGTCAACTTAATGGCAACACCTGATTTTGTTTGTTCTACATTAGTTACTTTGGCTTTTCCAACCCAGTTTAACCCATTCCTCCACCTATGGACCAGTTGTATCTGACTGTTGCTATGCTAGTAGTAGTAATATCTCCATGGGTTAATCTTAAAATGTACTATCCAATATGCAGCACAAAATTCAGCAAATAAAACAAAAATACTGATGCATATGGCACTGCCTTTCATCAAACTGCAATCATGGAAAAATATTTTTGAGACAATAAAAGTATTGGAAAATCTTCATTGGTTTTCATCTACATTTATAGACTTGCAATTTTACCTTTTGTAACAGTCCAGTTTACAAGCTATAAAAATGTGCAAACATCACTTGGGATCTACAACTTTTTCAACTTTCTGTACTTAATCTGTTTTTACAAAATTATTTTAAGATCATTTCCATTTTGCCAGCACTAACATTTAGCTTTTAAAATCAGATGGATTATCTTTTTTAAAAGATTTATTCTGATTTCCAAAGCACAGGCCTTGTATATAAGCTCAGATGTCAACATAAACAGAATCAATAATATTGTTTTAAAATCTATATAATTGTACTTTTAGGAAAACACATAAAACAATAGACATTTGTAATTGTGGCTTGGTATCAAATGGAATTGGAAGCCAGGCTCTGTCCTTGACATCATTGGAGGAGATTGTTAACCGCCCTGAGCACTGTTTCTCTAGAAGTAAGAAAATGCTCTTATCTCAAAATCTCATAATCATAGGGGCAGGAAGAATTTTAAATGAGGTAACATTAAGAGTATTCTGTAAATGTCAAAATCAGGCAACTCTACCTTCCTCTCTGAATGAGGATCTTACTTCACATGAAGAGGAGAGCTTAGGATCCAAATGCATCTCATTTTTTGAAAAACAGAATTGTTGTTTTTAAAAGCTTGGCCTCATCTTTCTTTGTATCTCCATATTCCTTTCTGAGTCCCTGTGATATTTTTGGTTTGGAAGAGAATCATGTTAATTTTTTTTGTACTTGTCTATGAGGTCCCTAGCATAGTGCATTACACCCAGAGGATGTCAGTACATATTGTGGGAAATTTGTATTTTTCCATAGTGAATATTTTAGTGAAGATATGAATACTTAAATGAATATATTTATGATTTGCAACTTCTTAAACAAAACAATATGAAAATTCTAAAATATATTTAATTTGTCCATTAAACTTATCTCTCACTCTTCAAGCCATGTCTCCTTAATTATCTTAATTATCCTATTCTTAGTATAATGTTGTCTTGAAAAGAGATTTTTCCAGAGAAATAAAAACATTCGTTGACAGCTATATCCTGCAATTTTAAACTATTTTGATTTCTGAAATAATTAAAAACAGGTCCTCCTTCATTTTTCATTAAAACTATAAGATCTTGGATCTTTCCTTCTTATTAATTAATTTTACCAACTGAATGGCATCATGTTTTCTAGGAAAAAAAAATTTCTACGAAATTTTTGTCATCAAGACTTTTGAAATAGATTTCCAAAAGATGAGACAAGAATGGCATTAATTCCATTTTAATTTTCTTTACAGTATAAAATGCAATGTGGTTACTGTTTATTACCTAACACCTTATAGCTGCAGTTGAAAACATCAGATTTAATATTACACAATGGAATATTACTCAGCAATAAAAGAGAATAAAATCATGGCATTTGCAGATAATTGGATGAAGTTGGAGAATATAATGCTAAGTGAAGTTAGCTAATTCCCCAAAAGCAAATGCTGAATGTTTTCTCTGATATAAGGACACTAATTCATAGTGGGGTTGGGAGGGGAACATGGGAGAATCAGGGCAAAGGGTGGAAGAAGAATGGAGGGGGATGGGGTAGAAAAGACGGTGGAAAGAGAGGGACATCACTACTGTAAGTACATGTATGAGGACACAAATGGTGTAAATGTACTTTGTATACAACCACAGATATGAAGAATTGTGTTCTCTATGTATAACATGAATTGTAATGCATTCTGCTATCATATATAAGAAATTAGAATAAAAAAGAAGAAAAATATTACATAGAAGAAAAAGACAATTTGCTGTCCCCAAACTTCAAAAAATACTTTAAAGCTCTTAAAAATGAATCCTAACCTTCTCTATGTGTGACACATTTTTTTGTTTGTTTTGCTTTTTAATCAGTTAGTATGTGTTCATCTCAAGTCTCACACCTCTGCATTCTTGGTTGACTGTTGAGCTGTTCTTTCTGCTTCTTGGAAAGTTCTGCTCCCAGGGCCTATGTGGTTCACCTCTTGTCTCAGTTTAACTATCACCTCTTCACAGAGAGCTCTTGACCTGCCAGCCTACGTGAGAGCCCCCCACCCCACCCCCCGCCCTCCATCTCCCACCAGGTCTTTTCTAATATTTTAACCATTTTCTTTGTTTGCATTCACAATGTGTTCAGATGAGTATCAGAAATTTGGAGTGATATCGATTTATGTGTGATAATTGCCTTGTGTAACTGAAATATTCAGAGGCAGGTGGAAATCCATTGGTTCAAACAGCTTCCTTGAGAGTCTATCAAACACATAGAGATATGGCTGCAGCAGTTATAATTATTACAACCTTAGGAACAAAGAGGGCACTCTTCTTTTTTTTTTTTTTTTTTTTTTTTAGTGATGGTCTCCTAAGTGTGAGTCAACTCTCTCTTTCCAGAGATTTGAAGAATCTTTCTATTCTGTTTTAGTCCCTAGATTGTGATACTTTGCCCTTCCTAAACTAAGCCAGGTCAGAGGAATGCACTGACTTTACTTAGGTCTAGATTATTAAACCAGTTATTTTCAAAGACGTAAAATCACTTTTAGAGTGGTTAGGTTTATGGCAGGTATGAGGTGAGACATCAGCTTCCCCAGAATTCTATGAACTACATGTGCACAGTGTAAACCCCTGAAAAAGTCAAGCAAAAAAAAATGCTAAAAGGAAAACAAATGTTCACTATGACCCTGTTTAATTATTCATAGCTCTTTTGCCACGTAAAATTACTGATCTAAGTGTCTATAATTGGTTTTATTTGCTCCCCATAGAGAATGCAAATCCACAAGAACAGAGAAGTGGCATGTTTGGTCTGTTGCTCTGTACTTAGAGGCTATTTGACATATGGTATATTAAGAAATATTTGTGGGTTTTTTTCCATAAATAAAAGTCACTCTACCACTGCACTGTGCTTTTCCCACATAACCTTCATACCTTCTTTGGGTCTTACCTTTGATACATCACTTCCTATACTAAAATTTAACTTATGTACAAAACTCGGTATCACTCAACAGTACCATGTAATTATGTTTTAGTAGTCTGGGTCCACCAGGAGACCAGGAATTCCAAGACACTTGTCTCCAAGTTGGTCACTGCTGCATTGCCAATGTTGAGCATTATTTCTACAACACAACAGGAACTCAATGTGTGTTTGTTGAATGAATAAATGAAGGTAACATACTACAGATCGTACTTGAAAGTGACCTTTTTTCAATAAATTTTACCCTTCCAGGCAAAAGCGTTGTAATCTTCAGTTGGATATTTCATTGTGGCAACCTTCTTATTGTGCTGGATTAAGGCCACAAGACTGCAGTCACCATAAATAATACAAACAAATTAAGAAATAGGTAGCAAGACAATGGATACAAGTATAGGTAATCATCTGAAGTTTGGCTGGTTCTCACCAAAGTAAAGTTTTAGCCTGTGGCCCCATCATTTCACAAACCAACTTTTAGAGCTTAGGAGTAATGAAGTCATCAGAGAGCTCATACAAGTATGAGAGTTTATTCATTTATGAGAGAAACTACTGCTACAGGAATTAGAATAATTGTAGTTCACAATATCAGGGCAGTCTCCTCTTAGGTCATGTTACATGGAAGTCAGACATCAGAAGTTTGCTTTGGTAGCCAGGCAAGGTGCACACCCCTGTAATTCCAGTGGCACTGGAGGCTGAGACAGGATAACTGAAAGTTCAAAGCCACCCTCAAAGATTTAGTGAGGCTCTAAGCAACTTAGTAATACCCTGTCTCAAAAAAAAAAAAAAAAGTATATATAAAGAACTGGGATTTTGCTTAGTGGTAAAGAGCTCCTGGATTAGACCACCAGTACAAAAGGGGGGGGGTGATAAAAAAAGGAAAAAAAAATGCTTTGGTAGTAATAACTTTAAGGGGAAAAAAAAGCCTCTATCATTAATCAATAAAATTATTAAAGTTCTTTCTCACCATGTAAATGACCTGGGCAAATGTATAATTATAAAAGTCAATTGATCAAGACTAAACTTTATCCATAGTACTTTCAGGAAACTTCTACCTATTATAGATAGAGCTTTTATCAATTCAACCAGAATATTTGAATGCTTAGTTTCTATCAAATTATATATTAATCCCTTGTTTTGTTTCATTGTGTCCTGATGGTCCTAAATTTATGTTCACTATATCCTATTATATATAATAAACCTAGCTTTAATTATAAATGAAACTTGCCTGTTCTTAGAACAACAGCTTTCTTGATTAGAGAAAAAAAAATTTGACATATTTAAATATTTTACTTTAGGTTAGTTCTTCGGAGTAAGCTGAATTCCCATTAAGTATCAATTTTTTTGTTAAAATTTCTATGTAAGCCTATAAAAATGTTCCATTCAAGTCCTAAAGAAGAAAAAATGTAACATTCTAGTTCATTTTATTTTTTACACTTTAGTTTGTCAAGATATCTACTTAAGTTTGAAATTCCATAGAACTTTTGATGTCAACTCATATTACTAGAAACTTTTTCTTTCTCTTTATTCAGCTGGACTTCTTGTCATCTGGAGCTCCTGACAACTGTGAAAACATTTTCTTGATGTCTTCCAGTAAACTGAAGAAAAGGTGGTTTAATTTTACTTGTTAGTCTTGGTACCATAAGTTATCCTCTGTCAGTGTTCTTAAAATGCATGCACATTATTTAATACTTCCATCTAGACACATGTTTTTTACTTTTTTATGTTTTATATTTTCCATGATCACTCTGATGTAATGAGAGAGAGATGAGCTTTATATCTAAGTAAGGCAATGTGATATAATCAAAATATCAGTGATCACACAGAAGGGTTATTGACATGACTACCTGAGGTTTTCCAAAAATTACAGAAGTGTTTGCCATTTGGACATTTTTTTTTCCTATGGAAATTTAAGAAGTTCATATTTTACTTGGGGATAGAAAATTATTTCTATTTTCAATAAGATAATGTCCTAAAAAGTTTAAATAAATTTTAAAACCTTTTAGAATGGGTTTGATTTGTGGATAATATTGACACCAGAATGGCAGGACTTCATTGAATAACTTATTAGTACCAGAAAATTGAAAGCAGGGCATTGTCTTTCTCCCTTCTTTCTTTTTCCTTTCCTCCCCTCCTCAGTCTTCTCTAAGACAGCATACTAAATAAGGGAAGGATTAATCAGAACAATTTTCGTATCCATGCTAGCTAGTGGTAGTCATCTGAGTCAGGAAGCCAGGTGTCAGAACCTTGTTACAAACACAGCCCCCCACCCAAGTCTGAGAAAATCCAATCTGATTATGTCTATGATCATACAATGCCCCACTTGGGTGAAACTGAGCCATTATCACTCCTTAGGGAAGTCATTATTTAAAAACTTGTTTTAATTAGCACATGCTGGGCTGACAGAGTACTGAGCGCCGATCCTGCTGCCGCTTGAGCATCCTGCTGCCCGAGCTGCCACTTCTCCCTTCTGGGTTCCACCAGCTTCAGATTTCCTAACCTTATTTCTTAACTCTTCAATTCTTCTAAGAGTTGAATTGAAGATGATCTTAAAATATCACAACTTTATAGCTACCTAGGAAAGAGGAATAGTATCAGGAGGATGAAAAGGCAGAAAGTGCATAAATAAAATTAAATGTAACAGAATAACTCAGCCAAATAAGATTGTGGGAACAAATTGAGGTCATCATCATGTTCTTAACAAATCTGCTAGTTTTCCCCACAGAAGTGGATGATCTCATTACCCCCCTTCCAAGTCTCTTCACTGTATGTCTTGTTCTTTTGTCTGAAGATCTTAGTTGTGAAGTCACATGAGGAAGACATCACCATTTCCCTGACCTCATAAGATACTGATCGTTTTGTCTGGATTTTGTTCTGCTGGTCCTCTAAAAGTTGCAAATCGCTTGTGATGACAAGGGATTGGGCCTTGTTTTTAGATGTCTATACTGATAACACAGTCCAAACTACCTGGGTTGGCTCCTGGAATGGCTCCTACAGATAGGTATAAACATGGCAATGAGAGAGACATATTGAAAAACTCCCCTTTTTGACTCCCTTAAATTTGGGCAGATGCCTGCCAGCTCTAGCTATGCTCAGTCAGGGCAGTTCAATGGATGTAGCAGTTCCTTTTTCTCTGGGACATTTATACATGTGTTTCTGTTAGGACCTTCTCTTTGGTAGTAAAAAGTACAGCCTTGGTATCTTTACAAATCATATTCTTCTCTCCTGTCAGAGGCTTGGTGTTGTGCAGGGCCAGTAGACTCCTGGTGGCAGGTTTTTGTCTCATGGTATCTGGTGCTATACAATCTTGCCTCAGGGCCTCCACTACTGATGGGAACCCTGCTATTAACTACCACCTGTAGATTATTGGTGTATTTGACAAAAGGCAGGTTCTCCAGCAATAGCCCACTGCACCTACTTCTTTGTTTCTCTGTTCCCCTATGAATCACCCTACCCATAGCAGCCAAGTCAGCACCTGAGACTTCCTGATGACTGTCACTTCCTATGACAGCAGCAAGAGTTGGGGAAATCCAGGATTTCTTCTGTTTATATCCCATCCAAGACTTTGTTGCTTGGCTTGTTTGAGCTCAGTTTACCACATGAGGGAAGAAGCAGAAAGTCCCACGTGGATCCATATTTAAGTCACGTTTCGCAAATCCAGATCACACCTGCTCACGTTAATGTGTCAATTCTTATCTGACTCCTGCATCTAATTTAGAATCTAGAACTGGTGAGAAAGAAGTCTACGCACACGGTAGCACTTTATTTTCGTGAGATGGCTGTTGATTCTCCCCCATTCTCTCTTCTCTCCTAGGGTGTTCTCATACCAATCATAGTCAATTTCTGAGTAGTTTAAAGCTCTTCTTTTGGTCTTATCCCAAACCATGTTATTAGTGGCCCATTTCTTACTCTGAATGGCTTATCAGTATATTTTTCTAAATACAGAAAATCCCTTCTCTAGAAAAAAAAGTTAATTCAGTTATGTTTATTTTCTTCCTATATGAATTAATCTTCAGCTTATTAATTTATACCATGAAAAAATCTTCTAAATATTGTCTCTTGACTCCAGAGAAACACTAAGTAATTATCCCACACAATTAACAAAAACTTTTAAGCTCTCTACTGTTTCACTTAACTCCAAACTTTTTGTTCTCTCCCTGAGTTTGTACATCATGGAGAAAGAATCAAACAAGCAAACCAACAAAACGATACAGCAACACAAAAACAGTTCTCCCATTTTTTTTTTCATTTCTGCCTTGGCTCATTAGCTAGAAAAAATTTAGTAGTGATAAGTATCTAACCTTGCCTCTATATCTTACTAGTTCTTTCCCATTAGAGAAGAAATGACTTTTCTTTATGTATGTGTGGTGTTGAGGAGCCAACCTAGGTCTCACACATACCAGGTAGGAGCTCTTTCACTGAGCTACATACTCAGCTCAAGAAATGAGCTTTAATGTGTGTGATTTTATTTCCATGATGTAACCTCACCAAGACAGCCCTGCCTCTATGTGATATCACTGTTGTCCAGCTCCTCAACCAATGACTGTGTGGCTTAGTTCAGCTCAGCAGAAAAAGGCAAATTTCTCTCATTTGAGAGAAAATGAGTGTCAGTTGCTTAAGACACCCAGTCAACGTTACATTGTTATGGCAGTCTGAGCTAAGACATTAATTTATTTAAATTACACCAGGAGAATTGCTAGTGTGTGAATAAGGGGCCAGGAACTCAAAGCTTTTAAACTTTTAAAATTTAATCAATCAAATGGCTTATTTTATATCTCCTGAACAAATTTGTATTTTCACCTATGTAGCACAGAGTGCTCTAGATTTTTTTTCCTGGTAGTAGAAAGATGTGCTTTTAATATGGTTTAAAGAAAATAGTTGATGGGGTATGAAGGACCAAAAGAGAGGTGAGAAAAATAGTCAAATAAGTGACTACTTCAGTTTTTATCCATGAACTGGCATTGAAATATATGAAGGGAATAAGGATAGAGAGAAAAGTCAGATCTGAAAGTCATTTCTGATATAGTATCAATAGAATTTCTTTTAAAACTGAATGGATATCATGAATGTGAATGAAAAAGAATTCAGCACTTTTTGTTTCTATGACTCTATAATGATGCATGTGACCAATTCAAAAAATATTGGAGGCAGAAATCTTTTCAAGAAAAACAAGCAAACATGATCAGGGTCTGTATTCTTGCTTGAGTAACCTTTGGAAAATTTTACATGCCCTCCCCCACGCAGTATCAGAGAACACTAGAAGTGTTGGCAGTAGGGTTCTCTTTCCTATACTCTTGCCATTCCTGTGATGCACATATTTTCTTAATATAGTACGTTTTATTACTTCTAGTAGTAAAAAAAAAAAAAAAAAAAAAAACACTATGGAACTGAAAAAAGGCTCTTCTTTTCTTCCACTATTATTTTTCCCTGAAATTTTGAACATAGTGATATTTGTATTTAGCAGTAAGAACCTACAATTGTAAATTAAAAACAAAATCTTCTTAAAAGGAGTTAAGGCTTCAAATTCCTGTTTCTGTCACTTCTGCATAGTAATAATAATCAAGACTTTAGTTGTCTTAGAGTGAGAGTGAAAACCTTAAGAAATCCTTGTCTGCCAATCAGTCCTCAGGGTCACCCCTCTTGAATCTACTTCAGTCTAGGAGCATTGGGAGCCACACCATTAAATGTTCAATAATTTTTGTACGAATGCATTTAGTCCAGGTGCTCTGTTCCAGTCACAATGTAGAATATCACAAGTAATCCTTACGTGATTGTTTCTAATTCTTTGGTGGGGGAGGTGCTAGGGATTGAACTCAGGGACACTCGACCACTGAGCCACATCCCCAGCTCTATTTTGTATTTTCCTTAGAGACAGGGTCTTGCTGAGTTGCTTAGCTCCTCGCTTTTGCCTGGACTGGCTTTGAACTTGTGATCCTCCTGCCTCAGCTTCTCTAGCTGCTGGGATTATAGGCATTTGCCCATCGATTATTTCTAATTTGCCTATTCATTCCCAGGATTTAGCCTGGGCATAAGTATATGACAGATGTTTAACAAATATTTCTTATATGGAAAACCTGAACCTTCTTTATTTCAGATTTCTCATTTGTAAATCGTTAAGTGCTGAGACACCTGATTTTCCAGACCCTTCCAAGCTCTGGAAGTTCAACAAGCATAGGGCAGGACTATCAGTCCTGATTCCATCTCTAATGATGAAATTGGATCCATAACCAATATAAACAAGAGTGCATGGAAAAGAACATATTTAATATGAATTCACCATTATGTATATCCATAACACACTAAATATATAAAAAATAGCAGAAAGATCAGTAGGATAGAGAGTAAAGGAAACAATAAGAGTAAGGAGGAGAGGAAAAGGGGAAGTACTGGAGACTAAATCAGAACAAATCATATTCCATGGTTTTATAATTATGTCAAAATGAAGCCTAAAACAAATAAATAAAAATAAATGTCTTACAAAATTATTCTATATAACTTCTTCAGGAGAAACAAAAGAGGAGATATCTGAACAATTTTATTTTTAACAAAATATCACAGATGATATTTGTTAGTACAAAAAATGCCTTGATCATAAATATAAAAAAAATGTGTTTTATGTTGATTATCGATGAAATCAGTATGTACCAATTTTATGCAACTTTGTATACTGGTAAGTGACACTCAGTCACTGCATTGAGGTACACAATCTCACTAGGGAGAAAGACATAAAATCATAAAAGCAGTTGACATCTAACATTTGGGAAACAATAAATTACAGATTTGCCTTACTTGTGATCTAGTATGAGTTTGCAGATATCTTCAGTCTTTGGGAGAATGTACTTCAGGTGATATTGATTAGTTCCATTGATGCTTGATAAATATTTCATGTTAATTGTGACTTTTAATACATAGTTTGTGATTTTTATAATTCTCATTTTATGCCAAATAGCTAGGATAAAGGAAGAAGCCTGAGTTAGGACTAGGAGACCAGCCCCAGGATGGCTGGTTGAAGGGAATCTCTTCTCTGAACACCTGCAGTCGACTTGCATCAGGCTAGGGTACCACAGTATAGATTGGGAAGCTCACTGGAACTAAGTTTTTTTCTGAGTACAAAATTCTGTAAAATGAATTCCACTGAAGTTTAAAAGCTGGCACAGTAGGCTAGAATAATTCTCAGAGCCAAATTCCATTTGCTTCTTCAAATAGTATCAAATATAACTTAAATTTTCTAATTTAGACTTTTCCAAGGGTTTCCCAATTGTCATTCAACATCATACTGTACTTAAGTGGAACTAAAAAGTATTGTATTTGAAAGCAAGAACACTATTATACTTTCTTCGTGACATCAAATGCATTAAAATGAAAGAAATCCGATATTAAATTCCAAACATATAAAATTATAGGAAAGTTTTTCTAGAGTCATTACCAAAATACCAGACCTAGTGACCTAGTTGGAATTCTTTAAAATAACACTGCTAATGTAATATACATGTTCTATGAAATTGTCCAGACAACTGTTCTCTAAGTCAATCCATTTTTCAGACATTTATTCCAATCTTTGAAGATTGAGGAAGATTCTTCATATACTATTTTATGAACATACACTCTACAAAGTATTATGTTTTTGATTCTGTGTGGTATTTGTGTGCGTGTGTGAACGTGCACGCGTGCTCATAACAGTATTTGTAACATGGATGTTATTATCCTCTTGTGCAAATTATTATCCTCAGGTAGCTTTCTAATTATCAATATTTATTCTCTTTCTCTAATTTAAAAAAAAAGTGTTTTTAAGTTGGCAATGAACCCATCTTAAAATGCTTGGTTTCCAAACTCCTTTACAGCTAAGAGTAGATTCATGGTATAGTTCTGGATAAATCAATATAGGTGAAAATCACTGGGTAGAAAAGATATTGAGTGGAGAGGTAGCTAGTAAGTCACTGTTAGGTCTATTGCTTCTTCCTATTATTCTTCTTTGAGAAGACTGAAGCTTAGAAGTGTTAGTAACGTTTTTATCTCACTTAATAACAAAGTGGTGGTTTTAACCCATCCTGTTAAACTTCAGAGTTCATGTTTTAAACTCTTAGGTTCCACTGAATGTATGAAATAAAGAGAATTGTTATAGTGATTTAATCAAGCACTACTGAGGGCACCTGTGAGGGTACAAGATTGGTGCTTAGTTACTATCATCAGAAAGCCTATTCTGCTTTTAAAACTAAAAACGTGGTTGCTTATATGATTTCTATGAGTAAACCAACCACATATGTGCATGTAAATACATACATATATACACACACATAAAAAAATACACATTAGCATACAAAGAAATTGTGCTCATTCTCTTTAAAAGAAAGCCACAACTAATTTTACCAATGTTCTAGAAATGAAAAAGGATTTTTTTAATAGTTACTTTTAAAAATGCTTTGTTTTTAAACCTATAAAAATTACTTAAAATGCATAGAAGTGAGTAAACTAAAAAGTTAATATGGCAGTAAATTATATTTAAGGAAATAATGTCCTGTAAATATTTAATATGTCTAAGATCCAGTTCTCCTAAATTTCCCTAGAGTATACTAATGAAGGTGCATGCTTTAACTACACAAGATTTAAATTTTTCTTTGTCTTTCTCAATGTCTCAACTATGTGATAGTTGATCATAAATCCCTCCTCCCATTCCTTTCTCAATTTCTTAAATCTTCAGTAATCATTTTCACAATCGCTTTCTCCCCCATTTTCTAAAAGTTGCATTTCTGTAATGGCTAGGGATGTTGGAAATCCATATGTAAGATAATAAAATTGAACCCCTATGTCTCACCCTGCACAAAACTCAACTCTAAGTGGATCAAAGATCTAGGCATTAGACCAGAGACTTTGTACTTACTAGAAAAAAAAGTAGGCCCAACTATCCATCCTGTTGGCTTGGGAATCAAATTCCTCAACAAGGCTTTCAAAGCAAAAGAAGTAAAAATCAAGAATCAATAAATGTGATGGTATCAAACTGAAAATCTTCTTCACAGCAAAGGAATCATTCACTCACTATTTAATTTTGAAAATAAAATTCCCCCAAAAGCCTCCATTATTTATTCTATAATCCTGATTCTCATTTTTTTTGGAAATGTTTCCTAAAAATTATATTAACACTACATAATTTTACTCCCTCTACTCTGTATATTATTGTGATTGAATTTCACATTGTTGGTCATTACAAAGCAGAAATGATTAAATCTAGTCAAATGTAATGTTGCTCTGAGAGATCATAGAAGCAGCTGAGTTCAAGCCTAAAACTCCAGGAAAGACTCCCTTGCCAAAACAGGATTTGGAGGAGTGTTCTGCATTCCTCAGCTTGTTATGGCAAAAGTACTGGCTCAAGAAGTTCAAGCACAAGCAGAACCTAGTACAGATAAAGCTGCTTATGGAAACAAGTAAATGATGAACAGATGAAAACAATTCCATGGTGTCTTATTCCTGAGAACAGCTCCCATGCTACAGCAGGACACCCACACAATGATTATTACACTGAATTATTTAGCAGGGCATTTATGCCAGAAAGAAAGTCCAGAACTCTGGTGCAAGGGATAGAATTCCTCAACACAACAATCACTTGAAGGCATAAAAATTTTCACCAATTTTTGCTTGTTAGTGTCTTTTTAGACTTTTTAGAGTTTGTCATGGATGATTCTTGAATCTCTATCTCTCGTTCCCATCTTCCTTCTGCATTTCCTAATATGCCCTGAACATTTTCCTCTGCTTCTCCTCCCTTTGCTCTAATGCGTCATGCTTGAAATCATGCTGGCCACCCGCTCCCTGCACCTCAGATCAGCTCCTCCCCGGAGTCTTGCCTGTTTCTAGTCAGCACTGTTGTCTGGTTTATTCTGGTTCAAAAATCTTTTCATTTCTTTCAAATTGAGTCTGTTTTCTGTGTTCTTGTGACTTTTTCTGTTTGTTTGTGATGTCTAATTTTCTCAATGGCCTCTGCCCTAATAATAACTGTTATTACCCTAGTCTTTCACCAAAAGAAAAAAAAAATCTTGAAACTGGTCTCTCTACCCCTAATGTCCCCCCACTCCTTCCAAATTCCTCATGTTGCTCTGTTTTGTTGTTATTCTTAAAATCAAAGCTATTATCATATTGCCCTCTTTTAAAGATGAGGGAATTATTGGTCCCTTCTCCTATCAGAGCAAGGAAAACTCATGGGCCTGACGTTCAAATACCTCTTAACTAACTGCAACATTAGCTTTCCACGTGGATACCACCTACATACCTACAAGTATGTCCTTAAATCCTCCCACCCTGTGTCTTAGATAAATACAATCCAACCCCTTATGGACACTAACCAACCCCCCTCACCAAAATAAAGACTTTGGTAGGCAATTACACTGATTCATCATTTGAAGATATAATAGTAGATAATTTATGTCAAAACAACCTAAGGAAATGTCTCTGATTATGGATTAGCATCAGCCTACCTGCCAGAAAAAAAAGACAAGGGAAAAAAATTATGAATATTGGGAAGACAGTAATAAAAAATTAACATCATGAACCCAGAAATAAAAAGATCGATTCCAAAAGTTATCAAAACTGTTGAAAAATAAGTCATAAAGATAAGAAGACCTTTGAAAGAGTATAGTTGATTTTTTAGTAATTTTCAGAAGAGTGGCATGATGCAAGGAGGTATATATGGTGAAAAATAACTTGGGGCTGAGTATATTAAAACATTTTATAGACATAAACATTATTAAGACATCGAGAGGCAACAGCAGGAGGAGGCAGGATGGTAGCTGAATAGGGAAAGATGATTTGTTTTGTTTTGTTCCTTGCACCTACTTGTTTATGTTCGGAGGAAAGTGAGTCAGTGGGAAGGGGGAGCCTGGTGATGCAAGTGAGGATGTAACTGATGGTGGAGGAGATTGTGGTCAGTGCCTTCAGGGGATGTTACTCATTTTTGAACCCCCAGTTCCTCTCATAATTCCTGTCATAACAGAATCACATTAAATGATTTTCAAACTAATGAATGAAATGGGAGAGATAAACAAAAAGGAGGAAACGCCTTCTGAAACCATGCAAAAGGTTAAAAGTGTGGGTGATCTCATAAAAATATCCTGGTGATAAGGAGGGATAAAGAATGAACAGGGATTTCAAGGCACAGAAATTTGCAGCAAAGTAGGAGGCAGGCTACTTTGTGAGAGAGAATAATGGGCATGGCGTGGCAAACTGATTGAAGTAGAGAATGTTTGTATGAAAATTGCAAAGGAATAAACAAAGCTAGGAAAGCCAATTCTAGGATGCACTAACTTTTGCAATGAAATTCAAAAGCCTCAATTCATAAGACTCATAGTTCACTGTAGTCGTTTCTTGGTTTCCATGGAGGAGTGGTCCCAGAACTCCTGTGGTTATCAAAATTGGCAGATGCTCAAATCCCTTATGTAATGGCACAGTTTTTCATATAACCTATGTGTATCCTACCATACACTTGAACTCATCTCTGGATTACCTATAATACCTAATATAATGTAAATAGCTGGTAAATATTTGATGTTTTGTATTGTTTAGGGAAAAATTATTTTTAAAAGTCTGTACAGATTGAGCATAGATACATATTTTTTTTTCAAATTTTTCCATTTATGTTTGAATTCATGGCTGTATAACCTATGGAAATAGGACTAAATGACCTGAGGTTTTTGAAAGATCTTTATCATGATGTCTTTCTCTCAGCATTGCTTTGGGTTTAATTATCACAATTTCAGACTACTTGTGTTCTTTTGCTAAATATTTCTATCATTTGCAGTTCATAACAGCTGCTGAATAACTTCTGGAATTTGGAGAGATAATGTCCAATTGTTGTTCTTGTTCAATGCTCCTGTGCACCTAGAAAGCCACCACAATTAACAAATAATATTCTGTCCAGAGGCAATCTTATGCACTTAGTCCATATACACTGTGTTGTAATTTAAACCGAATGGAACAATGCAATTGATCGCTATATTTTATTTTGAATAAGCTTTTAGTTGAAAACAGTAGTAAGACTCATTTTCCTATGAAAACAAGATGAGACCTAACAATGACACATCAAAGCTAGTACCCTGTCCAGAATATCAGTAAAAGTGGGAAGTCGCTCATCATAATCCTTGCAGCAGCTGTCATTAAATTCCTGCTGTCCAGTGAAAGGCGGGAGCAGCTGGAATGGCGAAATGCAGATCGAAAACAACTGGGTTTTGATCCAAAATGTTTTCTTACTTTTGCTTTTTTGACAAGGAGCGCTGCTGTGCACACACGGTTTCTAGAACATGACTTGTCAACACTTTCTTCCCAATTTTATTTTATTTTATTTTATATTGAATGAATATTCAATGAGGGAAGGAATGGCTCTACTCTGAATTTGAGAACAATAACATTCAGCTGTGTGGATAAAGTCTCCCTTAGCTCTTCTCCATCTGAACTCTGAACAACCAAATTACATTTGACCATAGTTGGAATCAGTGTGATGGAGTTGGTAGGGGATTAGACTCCAGACAAAAGTGAAAGCATTTTCTTCCAAGCTCCACTGCCATATTAAGTATGTGATCTGAAGAAAATTACTTAATCTGATGTTTTAATTTGTCGTCTTTCCAATTTAGGTGACACTAGTTATCCCATAGGCTTGTGGAGAGAAGGATGTATCACAAATCACCCAAGTATTTGGTACACCTATAGTACTTAACAGATGTGTATCTTAAGAGTTGTCTCATTTTATCATTTAAAGAAAGGAATCAGATTAAGTCTGTGAACTCTAGATGGTTTAGTTTTTACTGGTACATTTATTTTGAAATCTAGAATGTTTTTGAAAAGCTTCTTTAAAGAATGATAGAAATGGCCAACAAACCTCTTCTTCTATAAAAATGAATCCATTTCAAACTCTGCCAATCAACATAATGAAAATCTTTCCAATTCCGCAATTTTTAGGGAAAAGATTCCCTTTTGATTCCAAGGTTGGTTCATCATAAAACTAAATTGTTTACCTTCTGTGGTTGCTATTCCAAAAATTCAACCAAAACATGGTTTATGGAAAACTCATGAATTTTGCATTCTTGAGAAGAAATATTGCCAGTTTCCTTATCATTTTATACAATGGAAAGGCAATTATCTTTTAATATTCTAATGACTATAAATTTAGTATGCAATAAGAAGAATTACTTTTGTAATTTTATCCTCCCATAAAATGAACTAGAAGGGAATAATAGTTCTGTAATTTCTTTCTTTCTTTCTTTCTTTCTTTCTTTCTTTCTTTCTTTCTTTCTTTCTTTCTTTCTTTCTTTCTATTGTGTTTTAATAATATCAAAATTGGTAATGGAAAGTGTCTTCAAATAAATTTTAATGAATGGAGTATTCTATTTCTTTATAGATAGTTTGAAAATAATTACAAACACATTACAAAAAATGTTTTCTTCTTAAACCCAGATGGATTTTAGAGAAATGTAACCTTTCTTTTTAAATAACTGACATTAAGCTCAATTTTTTAACCAAATTATACTTCCAAAAAAAAACAGTTGCTTTTAAAAATAAATCATAAAATATAAATTATTGTCACAACTTATCAATAAAGGTTTCAGTTTATTTTAGAACTAACCTTCAAGATTACCCATATGATCTTTCACCTTTATTGTCAACTTTTACTCATGATTAGCATGTTATGGCTTTCATGAGTTTTTTTTTTCTTATTTTCCTTTTCAGTTCTAAAATTTCCATTTTTTTCTCTTTATATCTCCTATTTCTTTGCCGAGACACTGTATTTTTATTTTGAGTTCATGCCTGTTCATAATTGCTAGCTGGAACTTTTTTGCGATGGTTTCTTTAAAATTTGCCAGATGAGTAATATTTTTGACACCTTATTTTGCATCTGTTGATTTACTAGATATCAGTTGGAAATGGGGGGTGGAATTCATTCAAGGGGGACTTCCTTCTGTTCCTAGGCTGGGCTCAAGTCATCCTTTTCTGTTGGGTGAGGGGTCACAGGCCACACTGCCACTATATTGTCCTTCCAGTCCTGGGGTCTCCAGTCATTCTGTCTTCCTTATTGCATCCTTCAAAATTCTCCTTTGTCTCTGCTGTTATTTCTAGGGTTTATAGTTGCACTTAGCAGGCAGGAGCATACAGAAATGAATCTGGACTCTCTTTTCTGGACTGGAAGACCAGTACTTGTTCTTTTAAAAGAATGAGTATCTGTTCTTTTGTAAGTTAAAATATTTTGTCAAATAGATTTTTACTCAGCATGTGAAATGAGACAGAGCTGTAATCATCTTTGCTTGGATAAATGTTTTTAAAGATAAATATGAAAATGCAGAGACTACTCACAATATTTGAAAAATGCTTTAAATGTAAAAAACTAATGTTATGCTTATAGGAAAAATCCTCTGAAAGTCAAAGCAATAAAAGCATAACAAATTAAAACGGAATGGCCTATCATTTCAGAATCTGCATCTTGTTTTTATTGCACAATCATTGTACATGTTTCAATTTTCTCCCATTCCTGGTTTCTGTATCATGCAGTCCAGATCACAACATCAAAAAAACAAGTTTTAAAGTGAGTGGTTTATGATGTACTGAATTATGGGAAAGTGTTAGGAAAGCTAAAGTGATTCTGAAAGTTAAATAACGCTTTCATTTATTTCTTTGGAATATTTTTGAGGTTTAAGCAGAGATGTGATTTGTTTGCAAGAATTAAACATCTATATAATAAGCTTTATCTTCTTCTCTACTTCCTGATCTCTTTAGTCTCTGTGTTAGGTGGAAATAACTATAAGAATATGTTTCAAAAATGACTTTGGATGCACTAAGATATTGAAATATGTTTACATATAGCCTTGTAACTTTATGCATATCAAATATTTGAAGAGTTCTCCCAGTCCTCCTTGGAAGTGATAGACTATTTTAAATCTTTTAGAGCTCCATACTCTCCTGAGTAAACAGGCCTGATTCTACATCATTTCAATAACTTGACTCAACTTGAACTTCTGATGAATACTAGAATTGAACGTGTTTTCATCAGACTTGGGAATGTGCCTAGTATTAGAAATAAAACAATATATTTTTTGTTTTAAACCTTTACCTTATTAGAAAAGTTGGCTATGTATATGCTTGTATTATAAAATGAATGTATTACTTAATATAATACATTTCAGGTACCCCAATTTCAGTTCACTAGATCAGAAATAAAACTAGGAATAAAACAGTGAGTTTTTTAGCTAAAAAAAGACTTTTTAGTCTTTGTCTTTTGATGGGACTTGGTAGGTGAAAAAATTTTACTAATACAATACCTACAAATCCTAACTCTTGCCCATACAAAAATACACAGAGTAATAAAACATTTGTAAAAGAAAAAATATTTTAAGACACAAATTGTATTTAGACTAGCAAGTAGTTGCAATGAACCCTTACCTTTCAACAAGGCAGGAAAGGAAGTCTATCATTAAACAATATGTTGGGCAATGCCATGTTTAACTATTCTCATTGTTTGATTTTAATTACATGTTTGTATCAGGAAACTGATTCACATCCTCTGAACACCACCTAAAATTATAGCCTTAAATCTAAGTATATTTGTTGTCAAACACTAAGTACCATGTAGGAAAAAAGAAAAAGTGCCTGCCACCAGTGTCTTTGCAATTCTTTAAATAGCCTTTTCATTTTTTCATATAAAGTGTTTCAAATAAAAAAGTAGAATCCCCCCAGTAGCAGGTGTAAAGTTTTACCTGACAAGGTGATCACTGTTCCATGAGCAGTCCCAAAATTGTATTAAAAATCTAACGGCAGGCTGTCAGGAAAGGAATGAGATTTGAGAAACACAGATGCTTAATACATTTCCTATTCTGCTTTTCCAGGAAGCACCTTATGTTTTCTATCTTATTAAATAGTCTTGATATAGATTAGAAGTTTGATAGATCTGCTTTTAATGTAGTGAATGAATAATAAATTCACATGGTTCAAAAATCCAAGGTCACTTTGATCATTGACACTTCACCCAGCAGAGAGGAAAAGAACAGATGGCCAGAACAGGAGATGCCCTCTTAAATTTACAAGGCAGAAGTTGCATACAACACTTCTGCTTGTGTCTCAATATTGAGAGTTTAGTCCCTTGTCTACAACAACTTTTGAGATGTATGGACCTGTCCTTTGTGTGGGAAGAAACATGAGACAGATAAAATTCTTACTATAGAAGTAAAGAAATGGTACTGATGGAGATCTGGAGACACCAGAGAATGCATATTTTCCAAACTCTATGGATTCTGGATGACTCCATAGTCTGTGCAGCTATTATTACATGATAAAGGTTGATTTTTAATCAGAAAGTGATGACAAGAAATTCATTGTTTTGTTACCTTTAAAAATGTATTTTCTTCCTCATTGCCTTTCACTGATGCAAGATTTAAAAAGGAAGATTACCTGTTTTTAGTATGTTATATATTATTTTGAGAATGCTAAATTTCTCTCCATCTACAGGCACAGAAAATAAGTTACAGTAGAACTGGACTTTAGGTATAAAGCATATAATAGGATGTTGAATTTAGAAATTATATTCATTTCATAGTACAGCTAGCTTGTCTGGGCCAGAACCTCTGCTGGAACAATTCTGATTGTTATCACTGTTGAAACATTACTTCTCTACAGTAGAGTGCAGATTTATGAGACAGCCCGTTCCACTGTGGAGAGCCCTGATTGGTAAGTTCTTTCCTAATTAAACAAAAAAATCCCTTTCTTATAAAAATCTATCATGGGCTTTAATTTATTTGTGCTAGAGCTATATATGTTGTCTTGTATGTTGGCTGCTTGCCTCAGGTGGCTATATCAATGAAAATTTTAATTAATTAAAATTAAATAAAGTCAAATGTTGGTTCTTTGCCTGCCTAGTCATATTTTAGGTGCTCAGTAATTTTGCATGGTATGTGGCTGCTATCCAGAATCCTGTGGGGGAGTCCCATCCTTTTGAAAATTTGTGATGCTCACTGTAGCTAGTGTAAGGCATCACACCACCACACCTACCACATACCACATCTGTTATTACTGCTGCTTACTGCTGTTCCTTTTTTTTTGGGGGGGGGGGGTTATTGAGGATTGAGATCAGGGGCACTAGCCGCTGAGCCACACCCCCAGCCCTATTTTGTATTTTCTTTAGAGACAGGGTCTCACTGAGTTGCTTAGTCTTTTCTTAGAATTTCAGGTAACAAATCATTTTAATTTCCAAAAATATTTCTTGATGTCTCATGATGTTTCATATTTTGTTTTTAGAATTTGGAATATCTCCATGAAGAAAAGAAGGACACTCACCCTCGTGTATCTTTCATTTTAGCAAAGAGGGATAACTAAAAATAAAGAAACAATTCAAACAAAACAATAACCATCCAAAAACTGTAATTTTTAAACATGGATATGTACTGTGGAAACGAGATATATAGGATAAAGGAATAGGAATGGTTTGGAATTTTAAATGGAGTACTCTGAGCAGGCTTCTTTGAGGTGATATTTCATCAAGGACTTGACAAAAGTGAGGGAAGTAGCAAGGAGACCAGGGGAAGTGTGTTTCAGGTGGACGAAGCAGCCAGGGTGACTGCAGCTGAGTGAGCAAGGAGGGGAATAGCAGGAGAAAACAAGATATCAGAGGTGATGAGGAAGGATTGTACACAGCCTTGTGGACTCTTGCTAGGATTCTGTGGAGCCACTGTAGAATTCTGAGAAGCGACTTTTCATTTTTTTTTTTAAAGATTAATTCTGCTGCAATATTGAGAATAGATTCTCAGCAAATATGAGGTTGAGTATGAGGGTAAAGCATGGAGATATATTTAATAAGTGCACAATTTAAGAAGTTGTTTCCTAACTTTTCATCATACTGAATTTCTATTGTATTCTTTACTTGGCATGGTTCAGTTACTGGTGTCCCCTGTCAAATGTGGTTCTAAGAATAGAACACAATAAGCCAGATGATTCGACAGGAGAAGTGCAGACGACAATTGCATCTCATGATCTGAACACTATTGTTCAAGTGCCAATGGAGTTGTTAGAATAAGCTTCCTAAAGTACGCAATTAATCATTTTGAAATTATATATAAACCTATATTTATTTTTCTAAATATTATTATGGTTATTTTAGGTTGGTTGTTTGTATTAGCAATATTTCCTGTTTCATTTAAACATCAACTGTAGTATTCGTTTTATGCTTTGACCTAAGTTATCAATACATTTTTATAAGGCAAGAATAAGGACATGGCACTGTCTCATTTTACTGCCTAGAATTCCCATTAAGTGGGAAAGAACAGAAGTAATTTCCAAATTAACATTAAATTATTAATTAACTAGCACTGAGTACATTTCCAACAGTTACAGTTGCTAGCATAACCATGCATAAAGTTCATGTATAACTTCAAAACTTTAATGTAACACTAAATCCTTACCAAATCAACTCCCAATCACCTACATTCTGATTGTACCTGATGTTATTTTCACCTTTATCTGTTCTTGATATTCAGGGCTTCTTCTTGTCCTGCATAAAATCCAGGCATACTGCCCACTCAAGATCCCTATATGTACTGTTCCCCTATGTTCATAATACTGTTCTTTGACCAGATGCATAGATAGATAATGTCAAAACTTACTTCATGTTTTCAACACATTTGTCATCACTTGGAGAGCCCTTGCAGATAATATAACATGCATTTCCTATCCCTGCCTACTTTATTTTTCTCCATATGTATTTTTCTAATGCAATATATTTTGTTATATTAACAACTTTTCTGACCAATGTGAGACGGTACCATTTTATAGCTTTAATTGAGTTTCCCTAATGATTAGTAATATTAAGCATTTTTTCATGTCTTTAACCCATTCATGTCTTTTTCAGAGAAATGTCTATTAAAATCACTTACCTATTTTTAACTAACCTTCTTTGTTTTTGTGCTATTTAGTTATGTGATTTTTCTTACATATTTTGGATATTAGTCCCTTATCACATGGATGGCTTGCAAAATACTTCCTCTTAATCTATACATTGTCTCTGCATGGTGTTATAAATGGCATTTTTTTATGAATGAAGCCAAGGAGTCTACTTAGTTTCAAGAATTCCAACTGACTTTTCTCTACTACAAGCCACATTTGCTCACATAACAAATAATAATCATGAATACAATGAAAGATAAATCTTAATTTGCCTGTAGATCTTACCATCGTTAATCAATAAGCATTTTATTAGATATGAATAAGAACTAGAATTCACTTGTAAGATTGCTTTGGTTTTTATTTTACTAGTTGACTTCATTTGTGATATTATCTGATATTGAAAAGCACAGAAATAGAGGCTGAAAACATAAAAATTAAATATGTGTTTGTATATAATTAAGTTGAATGATATTGAGAAAAGAAAATAGTTTTATACTCATTGTGAATCTGAAAAAGAAAATAGTTTTATACTTCTGTATCTTGGGGGTACAGGAGTGATGATGGGAAGGGACCATGTCTGAAAATGAACAAGTCAATTTAATGTCAATTGCTAGGTCAAAACATTTCACTAAATAAAAGCCAGGAAAATTGTTTGCACAATGACCAGATCTTTGGAGAGTTAACTACATACTTAAAAAAAAAAGTCAGACTTGCTCCTGAATTCCAAAGGTATTATAAAGTTGATTTGGATAGAAATAGGTGATTTGATATAATTATTCTTTTTAAGTTTAATCATTCATCTTTCAAACTTCAGACACTGGAAATAAAAATCCATTTTGAAAAAATTTCTGCAACATTCCAGCAAATACAAAGTTTCATTTTTAAATCTGCTTTGGAGGTTGATGCATCCTTTATCCACCTATCAGGAACAATTAAGTTTCATATTTTGTTAATCTGGAAGGACACAAATTAGTTGTGTCTAGATTTTAACAAATTCTTACTAACAAATAAATTATCGACATGGGATCTATTTTACTTTCTAGTTTGATCTTTGTTTTCATTTTAATCACAAATATTCAGTCATTTCAACTTAAATAGAAAGATTGGCAAAGAAAATGAACTGAGAGATCATAAAAAATTGTGAATTTGTCACCTGTTTTTACTTACTTTTTATTCATGTTGGCACCAGCAAAATACCTATTGAGTAAAATAAAAATAATATTTTATAAATATAGCTGTTCTTGATCTATACCTGGTACTACTAATAAGAATTAATTATTATTATTTAATAATCAAAGACTTACTTAGAATAATGCAAGAACTTTATTTTGTAGTTTTAAGCACATTAATAGGATACAGATCAAAGTATTTCAGATGATTAAAATCATATGATTGAACTTATATTTACAAAAAAATCATTTGAAAATGCTAATAGGTTCTGCATCTATATTTCTGTGAAATTTAAAATATGCTCTTATATTCCACATAGAAATACTTTCATATGTTAATTATAAAATTTGAAGCACAAATATTTAACTAATTGCATTGGGATATACCTTTCCAGTATGACAAGGAAAAAATTTTATCATGAATCTGTGTTTGATATGAGTAATATCTGGATAAATGGTTGAATATAAATGGATGATTGAATTTTTCCTTTTGCTCACAATTTTATTATGAAACATCAGTGGAATTCTGAATTTTACACAAAATGACATGTTTAACAGAACTCACTGATAATGGTATAAATTATCATATAGTCATGATGAAATTTAAGTATATGATATTTTGTTTATGAGTATTTTATTACTTATTATTTGAAATTACAATTATGAAATAATAATGCACTTTTTTTGGCTTTCTAAATACTCAAAACATATAAAAACAAAGCAGGGAATGAATTTGTTTGATTCTGACATATTCACCAAAAAATCAGAACACATACTGGAAGATTCACATATACCTTGATGATTACTAATGTCAAGAGAAAATTAAAATTAACATAATATAGACTAACATATTAGAATACGCACATTCAAATCACTTGAATTTTAACTGAAGATCGCAGTCAACTAAATGTATGGATTTATAGATGAGAGAGAGAGTATTAAGAGAATTGGCTCATGTGATTATGGAAACTGCTACGTCCCACAATAAGGAATCTGCAAGCTTGAGAATCAGGGAAGCTGGTAGTATAGCTCACTCCAAATAGAAAGGCCTTGGAATTTGGGAGGCTGTTGGTATTAGTTTTGAAATCTGAAGACCAGATTCTGGAGTTCTGAACTTCTAATATCCAAGATCAGGGCAAGATGGGTTTCCTAGCTCCAGGGTAAAAAAAAAAAATGTATAGGTCTACCTTTTAGACTCTAGTCTAAATCCTATTAGAGATCATTATGAGCGGGCTATGCCATTAACACAGATAGAATGTTTGTGTCTTTCTACAATGTCAGATTCTTTGAATAACAATGAATTCACAAGATTCATCATTTGCATTGACTTTAACTCACTGAGCACTCATGGTTTACTTGATAGATGTGAATAAGGAAATCACAATTCCTTTAATTCCATTCCAATCTTAGTTACTGATATATATAACACTCAAGTCATACATCACACTTTAAGCAATAATATATTAGGTTACAGAATGGCTAAGAATGAATTAAGATTGTCCAAATCATTTCAAGAAGATAGAACAAATGCAGAGAATTGGCAGAAATGAAGAGTCACCACAGGTAGGCAGATAATGGTTTTAGTAAACCAATTCAAAGAGTCAGAACAAGAGTCCAGAAGGCAGTTTAGAAGTGGGTTGCATCAACCAAGGAGATCAATCCTAGTTGAATTCTTGAGGAAGCTGAGAGATTGTTGCCTGCCAACCTCATGATACATTCAACCTCATACTCAACTGACACTCTGATACGATGGATCTGTATATGCTGGTGTCCCATTGTCTTAGGTGCCTCACCTTTTATGTGCTTCAGGTGTTGGTGCTGCAATATTCAGCAGGCTGGTGTGTTTGATAAGCTCCTGGGCCTGGTTTCTCTGATATGGATTTAATATACCCACATGCTTCTTATTTAATCCAATAAATTCACAAGGTGGTCAATTTGTGCCTTATGATTATGTAATGCAATTGAGGGTTATTGTTTTCAATGAGTTCTGTACATCCAACATCTGGTTGTTTTCTATTTTCTCAGATAAGTTTCTAAGTCATTCTGCCTTTGTGCTCTAAACGAAGTAGCTCATGACAAATTTTTGCTTTAAAAAAACAGAAGAAGCTCAGTGATAGCGTGCCCCTGGGATTAGACCCTGGTACTACAAAAAAATAAAAATAAAAATAAGAAATGAAGTAACTCAGGGATAAGCACAGCCTGAAAGTTGTTATTTTGTTATTCTTATACATCATGGAAGAACTCAGAGCAGGATACAATCTGCTCTTGACAGAGACTGCCTACATGGTCAAGAACAGAATGTTAGTAGGAATAAGTAAGGTAAAGGTAATTTTGATAGGGTTTCACATGTAAATGAGGACCAAAATATTAGAGAGAGAGAGAGAGAGAGAGAGAGAGAGAGAGAGAGAGAGAGAGAGAGAGAGAGAGAGAGAGAGAGAAGTCATTCTTTTTATTAAGAGACCAAAAAAAAAAAAAAAAAAAAAACAGGTGGCTGAGTTGCCCATGTTCTGGCATTTTGTGGAAGGCAGAATTTAAGTATAATTGTGGAAAAAATCCCTAAGCAAAGTATTGAGAGTGCTACATTACTTCTCTGATTGCTTTTAGTAAAATTTTTAAAGAGAAATAAATTGAGATGGCATTTATGAGTAAAAGAAACATAACTTAAAGATTTGGGAAATCCTCCAACCTGACCAGGTTGTAATGAATTGAAAGGTATGTTCAGGAAAGAGCACCAAGGGTATGTGTGTTTGGCCAAAAGGAAGTGAGATAATATTTATCAAGAAATGATGAATGACCCTGAAGGCATTTCAGAGATCTTACCTGTAATACCAAGGATTCCATATCCCAAAGTGCTGAGGCCTGGGAGACAGAACTATAAGAAAAGAGAGACCTTTGTCACCTTTAGGACTTCAGTGCTGCACACCTCAGGTATATTCTCAAAGTAATCTGGCACAGTGTTCCTTGGTCATCCTAGGTATGGATCCAGCAGGCTCAGGTATGATTCAGGCTACTTCTCTTCAGGGCACAGGTAATAAACTTTGGTGTCATTTATATGGTGCTCACTCTGTAGACACGCACAGTGCCTGGGTTCTGGAAAAAAGGCTACCTCCCTCTGGATTTCAGGGATGCCTCAGAGAGCCTTTATCCAGGCAGGAAGCACACAGTGAAATGGAACCACTGTAGAGTCCCCACTCAGGAAATGGCTGGTGGAGCCACAGGATTGGATCACACAGAGATTCCTAGCTAAAACAACATCTTATAGAATGGATTTTGGCTGCTCTTAAGACCTTGGAATGGTAAAACCAACAGCATTCAAAGCTAGCTTAGGAGAGCCATGGGAATGAGACTCCCACCTATGAGGGTTGTAACATGGGTTGCACCAGGTAAAGGCATGGGGTGGGGCTGCCTGAAGATTTGGGGGCCCAACTCCCAGCCTAGGGTATCTAGAAGACAAGAGATATAATCAAATATTATTCTCAAACCTTAAGGTTTAATATTGTTTGACTTGCTGGGTTTAGACTTACTTGGAGCTGTCAGCTCTTTCTTCTTTTCTAGTTTTCCCTTTTGTAATGGAAATGTCTATCATAAGCCTATTCCTCTATTTTGGAAGAACTTGCTTATTTCACAGACTTACAGCTGGAGGGAAATTTGCCTCTGCATGAATTGTACCTTGGGTCTCAGCCATATCTGATTTAAACAGCAACTAGATGATACTCTGGACTGTGGACTTTCAGATCAACACTGAAACAAGTTAAAACCCCAAAATGGAATTGCTGGGATAAAATGAAAGTACTTTGCCTATAATAAGGACATAATTTTGAGAGTCCAGAAGTATAATGCTATTCTTTGGATATAGGTATCCCTCTGAACTTCACATGCCATTACTTAAATCCCAAGTTGATGGTATTGAGAGGTGGGAAATATGGGAGGCAATTAAGTCATGATGATGCTACACTCATGAGTAAGATTAATGCCCTTATAAAAGAGGATCCAGAGTGCTGCATGATCCCTCTGTCTTTTCTGTTATATGAGGACACGATGCTCACTCACTCCTTGTTTGCCTTTCACCATATGAAAGCAGAGTTTGAAACAGAGACTGAACCCTGACACTGAGCCACTGGAAACTTGATTTTAACTTCTAAGCCTCTAGAAGTATGAAAATAATTTTTTATTACGTATAAATTACCCAGTTTATGGTATTTTGTGATAGCAGGGGGGACAGTCATTTTGTGTTTCATATTACATCTTACCAGTCACAAAATATGTGATTCCAGCATTTTATTAACAGTAACTAGCACTGACCATAGGTTCATGTTGCAACAGCACAATACTTCCATTGTCAAAATTTCCACCAATTTTGTTACTTCTTTGAATATCCATGGAAGGTTAGTTCCTTAATCATTTACTTCATTTGGAGTTGCATAATGGTGATTTTTTTCATTAATTATTCTTTGGTTATTAGCCAAAATATTTTTTAAATAATAAATTTCTTTCTTCCAATTAAGTCAGTCTGTTTGGATGATGCAAAGTATAAATCATGCAGAAATTACAGAATAAATGCATATTCATGTTAGACACTCATTTTTAAGAGGAACAAGTTACTTCCAGTATTGTTCCAAGAGTGTCTTTACCACCTCACAATTTTCTCCCTTCATCCCTCTCTTCTTTTCTCCATGTTATAAACTCACAGTACTGTTTTAGTGAGTTTCATGCAATTATAATTAATTGCCATTTCTTCAAGTTGCCCTTCCCTATTTGAAAAACATGAACTCTCTAATGTTGCTCTCTGTGTCCTTTTACACAAAAGAGAAAGGCTTGGTAGATATGGGATTGTTGACGGACTAGAATTCTCAGGACTCTAAAAATTTTCTGCCACATGGCTGAAATTTGTATTGCTTTTAATGGGAACAGTAAGGACTAGAACAGGGATAAGTACTGTCAATTATGTTGGTATTGTTATTATTTCTAGGAATTTGCATTGAACACAGCTAGGAAACAATAATTATTATTATACAATTATATGTTATAAATATTATCTAGGTGATTTTTTAAAAATTTAATATACCTTTAATTGACATAATATTTACATATAGTTAAGGGACACTTAATAAATACACAAAATTCTGCTTCTGGTGATTTGACTGTCTATACCCCCAGGCTCATCTACTGTAAAATATTTTTTAAAAATTTTAGCCATCTCCATGAGCTGTTATAAATGTAAGAACTGAGGTCAAAAATAAATAAATGTTAAATTTGGCTTTATTCTGCAGAATTTTTTTTAACCCAATGAATTTAAGCATTAATTTTGCAAATGTACTGGGCTTGGAACAAGGATTAAATTTCAAAGCCTGGGTTAAAAGGCATAATTGAAGACTATGGTAAATCTGATACACACCAAATATTGCACTTTATTTTCAGAGAATGAATAAGAGATATACTTCCCCTAACTAGATTAGTGCTATGGAACTGACCATAATGAAACTTGGCGTAATGAATATTTAAAAAGTTACTCCTGAGAATTTAAATTTCAAATTTAAATTGATCATCGGAGATTTACAGCCTATAACACAGTTTGACAGCATGAATACATATTAATAGGTGCCCCCAAAAACCTTGGAGTGAAGAATCTGTAAAATATTGTAAATTCAGTGTTCCCAGATGGCAGAACTGCAAATTCTACTGGAAGAATTCTGTATCATCCTAGGCTCAACTATTTCCATAGGACATGTCCAAGTGGCATGAATGAACAAAGTATATGCAAAAGTCACAATATGTATAAAAAGGTAACAAATCACTTGCAAGAACAAGTAAAAAAATATATATACAACTGAGACATACCACTGTGCATGCATGCTTGTTGTGTACAATTTAAAATAGGTTATACAAATGTAAATTGCTTAGATTTAAACCTAATAAAATATATGCACAGTATCTTTGGAAATAAATATATGCTCAATATCTGTGGAAACTCTGTACAATGCTTTAGCAAAATATTTGAGACACCTAAATAAATGGAGAGAAATATTTTCACTGAAAAAAATCAGATATTATAAAGATATTATTTTGCCCAGTTTAATCTGTAGATTCAATACTATTCCAATCAAAACCTAAATACATTTGGGAAGAATTTAGGAGTAAATTCTAAAACACATATGAAAATTCAAAACTCAAAAACTTAATAAAAGTCAAGACACTTCTCTAATTGAAGAAAAATGTGACTGGACTTGACTTACTAAATACTAACACTCAATTTAAACTGTAATAATGATATATGTTATAAATTTATTTAAATATATTATATATTTGTAATTATATATTATAAATTTTAATAACAATTAAAAGTGTGATGCACTGTAAAATAAATTTATAATACAACTGGACATAAATATAAACTTGATTCTTGACAGAGTTGAATCTGTAGGCCATTTCAAATAGAACTCTTCACTGAATGAAGTGTGATAATTGAATATCCATATTTTAGAAAAATATTTAACAGTATTTTTTAAGAAATATATTATTTTTGATTGCGTAGTCAAATGACCTCAAATATGCCTGGTAGATGAGGACAATTTTAACCTAAGAGATACATAGTTCATCCCATTTCCAGAGAATAGGATGACCTTGGAAATAAATGTTAAATTTTATCCATTTGAGAAAAATAGAACTCATAGTTTCTTACTCTAAATGAAAGGAAAAAAGTACAATCAAATAATTTGGATTGAGCCAGGGCACAGTCATGCTGGCTTGTAATCCGGGTGGCTAGAGAGGCTGAGGCAGGAGGATCTAGAGTTCAAAGTCAGCTTCAGAAACTTAGTGAGACCCTGTCTCTAAATAAAATATTTTTAAAAAGGTTTATGGATGTGACTCAGTGGTTAAGTGTGCCTGGGTTCAATCTCTGGTATTATGATGATGATGATGATGATGATGATGATGATAATAATAATAATAATAATAATAATAATAATAATAATAATAACAATAATAATAATTTGGACTGAAAATAAGATAAACATTATAATCTCTTAATTCTTTATTTTTATTTATTTTTTTTGCTTTGAGACAGGTCTTATTAAATTGCTTTGGGCCTCACTAAGTTGCGATCCTCCTACCTCAGCCTTCCGCGCCCCTGAGATCATAGGTGTGTGCCATCTAGACCAGCTAATTCCTTCATTCTTAAAAATAAATAAGTCAGGAACCATAAAAAGGCTACAGTAGGACAACACATTTTGATTGGGGGTTTTCTGAATGTCAGGAAGATCCTGTCTACCACAATGAAATATCCATAAGCTATTAAATCACAGGTGTCAGAGAGAAATAACAGCTTGGTACATTAGAGATTTAAATAAATGGTATAAAAAGAAATATGTAGAAGTTGATTTAAAAGAGTAAATTTAATATCATGGAAGATAGAAGGAATAGTGTTCATAATTTAGGTAAAATAATTCTTGTACTAAGTAATACCTATCTCATACATGAGTGAATAAGAAATGGAATAGTTGAGTCAAAATTTTACTCAAATTTTAAATGTGTAAGTCACTAATGAGTCAGCCGTCTCCACTCCTGAAAATGTACAGCCATAATGGTGAATAATTTGTTATGTCTAGAAATTTAATCCTCTCTCCATGTTTCTCCCAATGCTTGCTATTTATAGATTTTTAATGCTTTTAATTGAAATTTACTTAGTAATTCTGAAATGCTACTTAAGCTTTCAATGTCTGTAAAGTCTATAAGAACATGTAATTAATATTAAATTATTAGAGCTAGAATAGATGTATTCTTTATAATAAAAATATGGTAATATTAAATATTATAGGCCAGGCATTTTGAGTTTTAAAAGTTTACTTTAAAGTTTCAAAATAATAATATATATTTATAATTAATATAATATTACATATAATGATTTTAAATATTATAATAAACAACATAATATAAAATAATATAATAAATAATATATAATAATAAGTACTTCATCTTTATGAAACCATTTTTTAATGTTGGATATATTATTTTTAAGAAACCATAGCTCAATGCATAAATTAAAAGCATAGATAAGTTTTCTCCTACCTTCTCATGCACTTGAACATTAATTAATCTCTAAATAAAAGTCAGTGCTTTGGCTTATATTTTACTTTGATTATTAGATCTCATCTTGAAAAATTAATATGCAAAAGATAGAATACAACATTAATATATTTTAATTCACATCTAAATTACAATCTCAGCTGAAAGTGATTTTCAGGATTTTAAAATCATTTTAATAACTCCTTTTTCATGAACCTAACCTTGGCAACAGCTGTTTATTAATGTCCCTTGGCAGAATAAAAATGAAACAGTCTGTCCAATGGTAACAATTCCTGAGCCCCATGGATCTGTAACATCTCAACTTCTGGAAAGCTCTCCTTGCCATTGAAGTTTACATTATTCATCTAACTGTAGCACAATCCTATTTCTTACTTCTAGTTGGAAAACTAGTGAGCAAAAGTATTTCAGGTCTCCCATGGATTACAAAGGAAATGCCTGTGCACTGTGCTCAGTATATTCTTTCCATTGTGAATACTAAGTTTCTATATGCCTGTATGTGCTTTTGGCCATTCCGTATTTTAATATGATCTGTTTTCAGATTCAGAAAATCTGGAATTTCTTTCCACATCAATTATTCTTCTTTCAGAAATGAGGAGAACCATTCCATTGGCATAGTGCCTGTGGGATGCCTATTTAAAGAATTTCACACATATTATAGCAAGCATATTTTCCCCTTTTTATAGCTATTATTAAAGCTTATGCAATACTTGTTAAATCACTTAGATCCCGACACTCAAAACAATATGAAACCCTTGAATCATCAAAATCAAGTAGTCAGGAATTTCTGAGATGGCTACACTAATATGACCATAGCTGACTAACCTACTCTTACTGAGAACAAGTAGAAAAGACACAAAGTTACAAAGACATGGATTTGTTTGACATCACTGAAAGTTGCTGATGAATCAAAGAAGGTGATATATTGTGAGAAGCTTATGGATGGGACATTTTCTGGAAAGAAACTGAGAAACCAGGCAGAAGGCCATAGTTCACACACACACACACACACACACACACACCCATCCACACACACATCCTACACACAGACCCCACACACACCATACAAACACCACACAAAAACTTTGGTAACCACTTAAGGTATTTAGGGAAAATATGGTGGAATTGAGAAAGAAAAATTGGACTAAGATATCCTAAACTTAAAAGGCAAAGTCCAGGGAGACAAATAAAAATGGGTTTATGATAAATGATATTTCTCCTTGATGCATTTGTTCAAGTTTATGTCCAGAGAGAGTCTAAAAAATGTAAGAAGAAAGTAGAAACCACTTAACCACTGAGGTGTTTCTTAGTATCAAGTAAATAAAAAGTGACATTAGAAAGTGATCATAAAGAAGGATCCTCATAAATACCCTAGACTTTCAATTGGTACCTCCACAGAATAACACCCTAGGAACAGTGGAAAAATTGACCCATACAGAAATTATAATTCGGCATAATGATTTGTTTTTAGATCTTCCCCCTAATTCAGGGTCCTCACCAAAGGACAGAGTGAATCTTTTTGGAGATAATGCTACCACCTAGGTCTTCTAAAATGTTCTCCTTAAAGATCACCAGTTTTCAATGAGAAATAGACCTACAGATCACTCAAGTTGATGGCCAAAGTTTTGATTAACACATGAATGTAATGTTAATAAAGTGAAAAGTCTAAATTTAAAAACCTCGATACTTATATATACTTAAAACAGGTAAACCTGTAATAATTTAAGAGCTACAATTAATTTTAATATTAGAGAAAGTAAAAGAGGGAATTAGTCAATGGAAATATAGATCTGTAGAAAATATTCAAGCTAAAGCACAGAGATAAAAGGAAGGAGAACAAGAAAGAAGGAAAGGAGAAGACCATAGGAGAAATATGAAACATTATAAAAGGAAAAAAATAAACATCTATATATTTAAAGACTCAGAAGCAGAACAGATAATATTAGGCAAACATATTTGAAAAGCTAATGTCTAGAAACTTTTCAAAATTGACAAAAGTAGTTAAGCCACAGATCCAAAACTAAGGTGGACCTTGAGCAAAATAAATTCACCACATTGTTAAAGAGGAAAAGTCATAGGGTGACACCAATAGATGCAGAAAATTATTTGATAAAATTCCAATATCATTTAAGGAAACAATGACTAGAGCAGAACTTTCTTAACCTAATAGCAAATATTATGAAATTTCAAAAGCTTTCTCTTGAGATCAAAAATAAGTGTTCATTATCATGATCATATTTATTCTATTCTTATACAGGAAGTTCTGGATACTTTAATAAAACAAGATAAAAGAATAAAAGGTATAAGTAGAGATAAAAGACTACAACAGTCATTATTGAAGATAATGAAATGTAGGAAATCCTAAATAATACATAGATAAAAATTTAAAACTAATATATATAACAGAGTATATTGATATGGTCAATATAGAAAAATCACTATGTATGTATTTATAGGGGTTAGAGAATAAAAAGAAAATGCCAATTATGATAAAATTTTAAAAATGTAATATCGTAGGATAAATTTAATGATATCTGTATAAGAATCCACCCAGAAACTACAAAATAACTAAAAAATAGAGAAGACCTTAACAAGCTGGGGTTTATGCCACGCATTCAAATATTTTATATTACAAAAAGATTTCTTTCAAAATTTATCAATACAAAAACTTCAATCTCAATCAAAATACCAGAAGATAATTTTTGCCTGTTTACATATATAGATATTAACAAATTGATTCTAAAATTTATATGACAACTCAGAGTCAAAAAGAGCTAACCTATTCCTGAAGTAGAATAAGGCTCAATGATACATATTACCAGCTATCTAGACCTAATTTAAACATAGTACACTCCTGCTGCAAGCAAGATAAATGGACCAGAATAGAGATTAGAAACAAACAGATCTGCATTAAAGTCAGATGTTTTATACAAGAGTGCCAGGGCAATACAAAGGAGAGACAGGCAGCCTTTTCAATACCTGGCATTGATGCATTCGGCTATCCATATGGAAATTAAACAGACCTATCTCCAGTTGACACCACACACAAAAATCTACTTCTAATGGATTGAAGACCTAAATGTAAAAGATACTGAATTTTTGTAATGTGTTAAAATTAAACAGTTTTTGACTGAAACAAACATTCTTGAAAAGAACGAAAATACACTAACAAAAAAAAAAGATTAATAAATTCAACCTCATTCAAATATTTCTAGTTGTTGAAGGATGTCATTAAAATAGTCTAAAAACTAAGCCTCAGTGGAGAAGATATTGACAAATTGTCTACTTGACAAATGTTTGTGTTCAGAATGAATGTAAAAACATTTCTGGCGACCATGGAGACCAAGTCTTCAACACATGAGACTCTGGGAAATTTCAAATGCAACCAACAAGGAAAAGGCAGGCTCCCCTGCAATAGATTGAATGAAAAAAGATGACTGACATGAAAAAAAGATGATTGATATGAAAAAAGATGATATCCAAATATTCATTGAAAATATTTAAAAATTGCCTTTAATATCATTACTACAATGAGTCAGCACTAAGCACATATGAAAATGATTAGAATTTACAAGGATCATACCAACTGTTGGTACAAATTCAAATTACAGAGCTTTTTATACATTGTTGATGGATATACACAGGGACAAAATCAGGCCAGAAATCTATTTGGCAATATTTATTAATACTAGACATATGAGTAGCCCACAATTCTATTCTTAAGACATACACCAAACAAAACATATTCAAGGATGTTCCTAGAAGCATTATTTTTTAAAGCCTCAAATTGGTTTAAAAATCTCAAATATGCATCAATATTTGGATTATTAAATACTTTATAGTAAATTATTAAATGAATTATAGTCTATCTATGAATGGAATACTATACTATAGTAAAAAAGGACACGTTCATGTTATACTAATAAGAAGGGCAGAATCTAGAATGTTGATAAGTAAAATAAAATGTACAAAGTGTACATATAATCTGATTTATTGTACATAACGTATAAGAATGGGCAAAACCATTTTACAGTGACAGAACTCAGAAGTATTAGTTTGGGTGGGGTCAACAATTATTGGGAAGTGATAGTAGTTACACAATTGCACCACTTTGTAGTAATTCATCAGGCTACATAATTATGATCTCTGCACTTTTCTGAATCTGTTACATTTCAGAAGAAGTTTACTGGATCCTGTGTAATAAATCCATTTTGATGTCAATTTCTAGGAGAAAAATAAGCAATTTAAAAAGAGCTTTACGTGACTATTACATTTTCTTAGAAGAAATAAGGACACCAATATAGTAAAAGTAGCATATATAATAAATATCTTAATAAAACTTAAAGGTCTATGTATTTTTAAAAACACATAATTAAAATGTGGCTAAATATTTAAACTTAATTTTGCTTTTCATTCTTATAATGATTTCAATTAGGTTTTAGGAAGAAAGATAATGATTAAACTACATTGAAAGTTTAAAATAAAGAGTATTGGGTTTTGGTTAGTATTATGGCTTATATATAAGGTGTCCTCCCCCACACCCCCCAAAAAGTTCCTGGTAATACAGGAATATTCAGAAATGAAATTATTAGATATGAGCAATGTAACCTAATCAGTCCATCCTAGTTTGAATGACTGGGTGGTAACTGTAGGCAGGAGGGGAGACCAGAGGAGGAGGGTCACTGGGGCATGCCCGGGGAGGTTACATCTTCCCTGTGGCCCCTTCCCCTCTACTTCTCTGCTTTCTGACTGCTGTGAGTTGAGCAGCTTTCCTTTGCCATGCACACTCCTCCCCCATGATGTGTGACCTCACTTAAGCCCCAGAGCAATGAATTGGTCATCCACAGGCTGAGACCTCAGAAACTGTGAATAGACTTTTCCACCTCTAAGTTGTTCTTTTCACGTATTTTGGTCATTGCAATGCAAAACGTGACTGAATCAGTGAGGCACACCAATGTAATGCAAACTATAATTTAAAAAGCAAAACACTTGTATTAAGCATCTGAATTTAAGGAAGGGTAGAGGACAACTTAACTTCTCACGGTAAGTCCAAAGAACACTACTGTATTTTCTCTATGTAAATTACAGTAACCAGTATGTTAGTTGTACCTTTTGACAAGAACACAATAAATTAATTTTACCAAAAAGACCGGTCACGATATGGTCTTACCTATGTATGTAATATTAATTTTCAGACTTTCAGTCATCTTACTCAAAGGTGATATTTCATCGATTCTTTTTAAAATCTTTGTCAATCACATTCTATGTACCATGTCCTTTATTAGCCTCTACCCTATAGACATCCCTACTTTGTGCTGCTTAGGGTCTGGAGGATGAAAGATATGTAATGTCATGATCCTACAATAAACATATAATTTAAACTAAGATTTAAAGGATCTATAACTGTAATGAGCAAACTATTGAAAGAGACAATCAGAGAGCTTCAACTTCAGTTGAAGGACAGTCAAGGATGTTCTTGCTGAGGAATGAAATTAAGACAGAGAGCCAAAAGATGGAAAGGTCAATATTATTGTTTGTATTTGAAATTTCCCAGAGTCTCCTGTGTCGAAGACTTGGTCTCCATGGTCGCCATGTTCAGAGGAGGAGTATTTGGAAATGATTGGATCCTGAGTGATGAGGGCTCTGTCCAGAGTCTCAATCCATTGGTAACTGAATGGACTATGGGGAGCTGGTGGAAACTCTAGGCAGTGGGGCATGGATGGAGGAGCAGATCACTGAAGCTGGAAGGCCTTATCTTTTTCCAAAATCCTTCCTCTTCTCTATTTTCCCTCCCTGCCCTCCCCTCTCTCTCCTTCTTCTTCTCTTGGCTGCCATGAGCTGAGCAGCTTTCCTCCTGCATACCCTCCCACCATGGTGTCCTGACACACCACAGTCCCAAAGCAAAGGAGCCAGCCAACCATGGATTGAAGCCTCCGAAACGGTGAGCCCAAATGATTTTTTCATCCTCTGAGGTGTTTTTCTCAGGCATTTGTCACAGTGACACAAAGCTCACTAACAGAAGAAGGGGGTTCAGGCTGTTCTAGCAGAGTACCGACAATAAGGGAGCCCTTGCCATAGGAAACCGAAGGACGAGCCATGTGGCAAGGGCACCGTGGCCCCGGGGTCAGATGGTTCTTGATGAGAATGTTTATGAGTGTTTTCTTCTACGTGCCTTGGGAGGTTATTGAACATTTCTAAGATGAAACATCTGTTAAAATTAAACTTTTAACTTTAAATAATTGACTAGCTGCTAAATGATGTGAAAGTTTGGTTGGAGAAACAAACAGCAGGCTTGGGGCTCCCAGTTAGGATCAGCGAGTAGCTCAGGCAAGCTGTGAAGGTGCCCTGCATGAACCTGAAGGAAGTGGTCAGATGTCAGGTCTACTTGGGGGAGTTGGATTCCTTGAGGTTCACTTTCATCCCTGGTGAATGAGAACAATAGCATATCTTTAAGATGCAGAAGGAGATAATTCTAACTGTTATTTTTAATAAGGAACGAATTCTGCTTAACTGGGAAACGTTTGTATGCCATCTAAACTGTCCAGGGAGCCGACTGCTCTCTTCTTCAGGAGTGAATAAATGTGCACCTGGTTCCCCAGGACTCAAGGCCATCACAGTGCTCCACATCACAAGTTGGTCGGCACCTCTGTCCCCAACAAGAGTTTCCTTTAACCTCAGTTCTCTGTGGAACAGAATGGCAGCTTATGTATCTATTTGTTAAAATTCACAAAGATAAACGTATTCACCAGGAAGTACTGAGCCTCTACTGCATGCCAGATGCTAGGAAAGGTTCTTTGTATATACTGAATATTATTATTCCTCTGTTGTGATAAGCTGAGACTTAAGTACATTAACTAATATACTAAAAGCCACAGATGGTATTAAATTCTGTATCTGTGTAATTCCAAAGCCCATACTCTTTTTACAATTTCTACCTATTTCCATGTTTAGGTATTTCCCTTTTTAGCCATTCATGCTCTGGCTGGGATTCATGTGACCTAGGGTAACCTGCTTCTTGCCTTGTAATCTTACCTAATGGCTAAATTATAGTCTTGCCTTCCAGTCTAATAGTCTCCTGGTACCATTTACCTGTCTGCTTCTAATTGCCTCTTACAACCCCTCCAAAACTAAAATGTTTCTCAGTTTTATATATTTTAGATACCACAAGCAAAATTTTGGCAGTATCTATACTGTATTTTGAGACTCATCTTGTTCTAAATTTATACTTTAGGTTCTTATTTCTCTGCATCTCTCACCAGAACAATGAATTGCTGGCTGTTTCTCCATGTCTCCATGGTTCTCATTGCATCTGTTGGGGGAGGGGTACCCTGAAGTCATCTCACTTCTTTTACCCAACTAGGACACTTTCTCTAACAGTTGGACTGTTGCTGTGTACATAAATCATTAGCCTAGTTTCTCTATTTTAAAAGCATAAAACAAAAAATCTGCTGTACTACAATTTCTTAAGAGTTTACTGAGCATCCATTATACAAAAGAGATACCAGTACAAAGAATTTGGGACACAGTGGCCTAGGTGCATCATCCCAGCTACTTGGGAGGCCGAGGTAGGAAGATCATAAGTTCAAGACCAGATTGTGTAATTTAATGAAACTTTGTCACAAATAAATAAAAAAATTTAAAAACAGTTTTAAAAGGGCTGGGGATTTTGCTCAGTTGTAGAACATTTGCTCAGTATATGCAAGGCCCTGGATTCAATCCCCAATATTGCAAGAAAAATTAAGAGAGCACAGTTCCTTCTCTCTGGTGCCTGAATCTATGTACACTTTCAAAATAGAAGCTCTATATTTATTGAAAAAAAATGAGTAGAAATTATGCCATAAGGAATGAATTTTATCCAAGCACTAATTTAAAAAATATTGAAAAGAGAAAAATTAACCTTAATTTAAAAATAGTATTCAATTAAATTATTCAAAATATTAAAACAATCTGTTAAAAAAATAGCCCCAATTAATATTAATGTATTTTAGGAACCAGTGAGTGACACTTGAAGTAGCCTATCTGAACTTCAGTGTGTTTTGCTGATGTTTTCAAGCTTCATCCCAAATCTTGGATTTGATTAGAAACATCAGGCTACCGTAAGTTAGAAGAGCAAACACATTCTTTGCTGGAAACTTAAGGGAGTGTCTCCAGCCCCAGTTAGGTCAGCCAAGAGCTAAAGGGAGGAGAAGGAACGGAGCAAGAATCAGATTTATTAAACCATATTGTATGCATTTAAAAAGCATATTTTATGTTATTTCTTCCAGGTAGAAAGAAGAAAAACCTGGTAACAATTTACACTGATGTTTAGACCCATCCCCTGGGGTGTTTATCAATTTGAGGTAATAATGAAGTATCAAGGTTTTAATTATTTTACAAAGTTTTGTGAGTATAATTTTTTTTTTTTAAATTTAGGATATAACATGGTTCTTAGATTCTTTATTTCTATGCAACCTGGGTTCCAGCTTCATGTCCAGCCACTATAAATTCAGGGTATTGACATGAGTGCCCAAATATCCCTGCTCCAAGATCCCTTTGTTTACCTGCAAGAATAATTGTGAGCATGAGTCAATTTGAATTAGAATTTTCTCCTGGGGTACAGGAGAGCTGGAACTTGATGGCCAATGCTAAATCTGGCAGATGGACATATACTGTATTTCTCAGAGGTCATCCCCAGAAAGGCGTTGACATTGGTAAATACTAGACAATGACATCTACCACCTTTCTACCCTTACAAAACAAATAAGGAGCTCATTGTTTTCCATGTTCTGCCCATTTAGAGTGTTTAATAAACAACTGCTTAAGAAGAAAACTATTACAGGAATTATTGAAATTGTTCTTTAATGTCTGCTTGGGTCGCTGAGCCAGAATTGTACAGCCCATCCAGTTTCCCAAAGTCCTATACTCTTGTTTCCCAGTACATTTTCTTTCTTTCTTTTTTTTTTTAAAGAGAGAGAGGGGGGGGAGAGAGAAAGAGAGAGAGAGAATTTTTTAATATTTATTTTTCAGTTTTTCGGTGGACACAACATCTTTATTTTATTTTTTTTAATTTTTATGTGGTACTGAGGATCGAACCTAGCAGCCTGCACATGCCAAGCGAGCGCGTTACCGCTTGAGCCACATCCCCAGCCCTCACAGTACATTCTCGAGGCCGTTGCTGTCAAGTATGAGCTGGTAGAGTTGGAAATATGCCTCTCCTGAGTAGGTTTAGAGGAGTACCTTTGGATCTTGAAATGGAAAAGCGGCATTTCTTCTCTAAGGAAGTGAGAAAGCAGCACTCCCAGGGAACACTCAGACTGGTAAATAGGAAGGATGCTAAATGAAAGTTGCTTTGGATTCAAAAGGCTATAACCCTGAGCAGATCTCTTAAATTATGGACAAAGCCCCTATCTCCTAGCATTGAAATATGATGCCAAGGCAGCTGGGTTAGAATTGGAATTTTTCATGAACCTACACTTGGACCTCCTTTAGTCTGCCAGCTGTCCCTGTCCCTGCACCTGGTACACCATACTGATCCTTTCCTTTGAGTTTTCTCTTAGAAGCCCTTTTCTTGCTCCAGGCAATCTGAACTCCACAGAAATAAAAACCAGTCCATGAAAATATTAGAATATGTTTGTGCTACAGCAGTTATATTAGTTCAAATAATTTATGTAGGAGGACTGCATAAATTAATGGATACAGATAACTCAAAGCAGGGTGGCGTATGACCTAATTCCATTTACTAGAGGACAATAGTGTAGATGTCATGGTCAGAGTTGAAAAGGTTTTGCTGCAGCAATAGATACAAGACATGTTCTAAGCTGAATAATAAGGAAGGTGATCTGCTCAGATGTGTGGCTGCCAAGATATGATACCTTGATAAGGCAGCCAAAAAATAAAATATTTTGGTAAGCAATCACCTAGAGACATAGGATAAGATGTCACAATGTCAGGTGAAAATTTTGAAGTGTGGTATTATAGAAAGTATAAATGTAAGACTGCTTTGATCTACCTGACCAAGATGTCCAGGAATCCAACAAAAACTTTCAGATTCCTTGACCCACGACTTAATAGATACTGGTTTTAAAAAGTGCCTCTTTAGTTTTTTGGGTTTTTTTTTATCTTTTTATACATTTATGTTTCCCTTCTTTTTTAGCAAAAGGTCATTCTATTTTTTGATAAAGACAATAATTTCCATGAAGTAACCAGAGACAGAAGTAAAAGAGCCTCCCATAGAATACTGAACAGAAAAAATAAATATATGTCTCCAGGGTTTTAGGATCCACCAGGAACAAGCAGGCTGTCTGACTACCTTCATACTCAGTGGCCTCACTGGGTGTTTTCTCAATCAGAGGAAATAATGTGGGTAAAACACTGAGATGTGGGATACTGGCAAAAGCTCAGTGTTAGTGCTATGGGGAGGAGGGTGTTCCACAAGGGACCATATGTCACATGCTTGGTCATCACTGTGGCAACGTTAGGAAACTTTAAGAGGTAGAACCTAATGCAAGATAATTAGGTCATTGATGGTGCTGTTCTCTGAAGGACTTATATCTCACTAGATTAGTTTCTGCAAGAAGATTCATTAAAACAAGAACAACAAAAGACTCGCCCCTCTCAGCACTCTGTCTTCCTGTCTCACCGTTAGGTCTTTTCCTCTTATATACTCTTCAGCTCTGATGTCATCTACCATTGATAACCCAACCAATGAGAACCCATCAGAGGCCCATAAACAGGTTTGCCCAATCTTGAACTTTCAGCCTCTAAAAATGTGAGCTAAATAAACCCTCTTTGCTTTATAAAGAATTTAACCTTGGGCATTTTTTTATAGCAATGGAAAATGATTAATATAATTGTCAGTATTGTTTGTATCTTAAGATTGTCATCAAAAATTTGAACTACTGAACATTCAATACCGTGGCAGCTACTGTCGTTGTTTACTAATACACCTTACTAAAGAAACAAATCTAGTCAATACTCAATTCTTTATGCTAAACTGATCATGGCTAATAAGTAGACTGGAAAAATCTCCACAAATTGTCACCTTTCTCTGCTGCCTTTCCCTGTAAATTTGGAGTGTTTATTCACTGTCTTGCAGGGTTTGGCCATGTAATTTGTTTTAAGCAATGGGACGGTGGCAAACAAGCAAATGTTTACACATTAACTGAGGCTTGTCCTTTCTTACTGCTTATGGAACTCTGCAACCACCATGTGAGTAAGCCTGGCCTAGCCTGCTGGATGAAGAGGAAACAATGACCTTGTCACCACTGTTGCTTCAGCCCTGTACCAGCAATTCATAGGACTGCAAGTGGAACCATTCCAGATGAGCCAGTCCCTGTCAATCCCCAGGTGACTGCTGATGCATGATGTTCACCAGCTGAGACTTTTGGAAGAGCCATTCACTAAATCCAGCCTGTATTATAGCCTGATGTTCTGTGAGCTAAATAAATACTTCTTGATGTTTCAAACCACTAAATTCGGGATGGTGTACCAATCCCCAAAGTTAACAGATGCAATTAGAAAATGAAATCCTAATTGAAACCGTAGTATAACTGGGGTAGAAAGTAGAAATTTGGCAATTGTTTTATTCATTAGATGTCATAAACACGGTGATGAATTCAGATCTATATTCTGATCAGAATTATCTACTTTGGTGTTGCACAAGACTGTGTCATATGCAATTATTAATACACAGGTGATTGCTCATTCCTGGAGTTATTTAAGGTCATCTGGCTTTGTATTCTGTCTTATTTTTGAAGCAGGCAGAAGCAGGGCTTACTGTAAATTAAGAACTGAAAACTATTAGCTTCCAAGCCCCAACAAGATTTTATCTGGTAAAACGGTCAGCCCTATTCTTAAAGCGACTAGAAAAAAAAATTGTCATAGGAAATCCTGCCAGTCTGGGGGAATAGATGCTTTTCAGTATGACAGTCTCAATCCTGGGCATAGGGTGGGTCATCTTCCTTTGTATATATCCACATTTTAAAAGAATTGTTATAGACTCTAAAATGTTGGCTTCCACATGATAGTAAATTGAAATTGATAAGTTTTTTTTTATTGAATTAGCCAACACTGCCAGCTTTTCTAATCTCTTACATATTTGAAGAGAGTCAGTCATCATATCTTTCTATGAAAGTGGGGGATGCTTTTTCTATGTTGAAATAAAGAATTCTGTCCATAATACCCATTTTTGTTTTTTAAAATGAAACAGAGTAGCTCCTATTTCAACTAATTCATATCAATCTGGTAAGAGTCTGAATCATATAATTTTATCCTAAAACGTCAATTACACACAATAAAATCCTAATACAACAATTAACTCTTAAGCGTTTCTAATTATTACTTAATGAAAATAACCACAAAATCATGTACCTTTGCAGAACATTTTTAAATGACTTTCTGTTTTAGTTTCCATTGTGGGAAAATATTTCTTCAGAAGACCAAAGACACTACCTGAAGTAGTCTGTAGTACTAAACATATTTTAAAATCATACAACACAATATGGATAATAAAACAGGTCTTTCATTGTTCTAAAATTTTTAATAATTCTTTGTATTTTCACTATACCTATCAAAATACCTTCTTGTGGCTCAAAACATTTGTTTATTAAATATAGTTACATATATTTGTTAAGCATAAAAATAGAACGGATTCTATCTGACCTGGGAGCTGCATGACTTAGGAACTGCTTGGCTGCGGGAATTGCAATTGTCAGTTGGTCAGAATATATTTACCATCTGTTATCTTCTGTGTTTCTGCTTGGCACTGCCCCTTGGAACATTCAGAATGTAGCATTAAAATTCTCTTCCAGTTGTGATCTGCCCAAGTCAGTGTTTTTCCAAATATTGCAATACATACCTGTTAAACCCGTCATTCATATTTAACACAGCTTTGTCTGAGGACAAAACCCTTGGTCAGGGTGGTTTGTACATAGTAGAAAACATGCCTATAGCAGGTGGACAGGTGGTACCATTGTTACTGTTAAATTTAAATTAGAAAAAAAAATGATAGAAAACTTTTTAAACAACGTTGAAAAAGAGCAGTTTGGAGACCAGTTTTCCATTTGCTGAGTTATGAAGTATGAATGTGTACTAATAATAGCAGCCAAAGTTTTAATCAATAAAACTAATGTAAATGTTCCATGAATTCAGTAGACTCTTTCTATTTACTTATCAACATGGATATTTTCATTAATAGTCATGTTGATATTTCAATAACATTGCCTAAGGGAAGAATTCCAAGAAGTGTCCAGAACAACTGACAGAAGTTTTCCTTTGTAACTCAGTATGAACCATCTTCTGTGGACTCCACCATATGCTGATTCTATTTTTGATATTCTTTTTTAGGGTTTCCTCTAATACCACTTTCATTCATAGTTCAAAAATATTTCCTTAAGTCATATTTAGAACCCAGCATAATATAAATAGACATAAAAAGCCTTGAAGCCATATTTCCTATTGTTTCTTCTTTCACCCAGAGAGTACTACAAGAAGATTGAACTAACACTAAAGTCATAGTTGATAAAAATTCATAATTTTTATTCACTCAAAGTAAAATTAACCCAGTTATTTGGGTGCCATAGTTGATATTGAAATCATAGCTAACCTTATGATTCTGTGATGTGAAATTATGCCAACTGTAAGAATAGTAAAAATCATTGCACTGATTATACTCCTCTTTACCTACTTCTGAGACATACTTTCAATTGAAAAATACACAATAAAGTAGAACATGAAAAGTTAATGTTTTTCAATGACACTAAGTGGGAAAAGAGTAATTATTTGAAAGATTTTATGTGTGTGTATGTGTATTCAAATGACATTAAAATTGGAAATATTTCAGAGTCTATATGTGTCTCTCTGTTTAGTCACATATCTATAACTAAAGTCCCTGGATTCAAATCCAAGTACTGACATTTGCTGGTTGTGTGACTTTGGGAAAGTACCTTTATTTTTCTGAACTAAAGATCCTCATAAGTCAGATGAGAGTAACCGCTGGCTTACCTCCTTGGCTTTTCTAGATGGTTCAGTGTGAAGTGAACAGAAAGTGCATGCAGCTTCAGCTTTCCATCATCTGTAAATATCCATAGGATGGAAGCCCTGAGATGACTCAGGCATTGCGCTGCATTCCACTTTCACATGCATAATGGTTTGGATGTAAGGTGTCCTCCAAGAGCTCACATGTGAGACAATGCAGGGAAGGTTCAGAGCAGAAATAATTGGGTTGTGAGAGTCTTAACCCAACAGTGAATTAATCCCCTTATTGGGATTAACTAAGTGGTAACTGAAGAGGTGGGATGTGGCTGGAGGAAGTGGGTCTTTGGAGGCATGGCTTTGGTGTATATATTTGTATCTGGCCAGTGGAGTCTCTCTCTCTGCTTCTTAATTACCATGATGTGAACTGCTTTCCTCAGCCGCACTCTTCTGCCATGATGTTCAGCCTCATCTCAATCTTGAGGAATGGAGCCAGCCTTCAATGGAAACATGAAAACATGAGCCCTCAAATAAACTTTGCTCCTCTACAGTGGTTCTGGTTAGACCTATCAATCACAGCACCGAAAAGGCTGACTAAAACAACATGTTTCTCATCCATTTTCTCTGCTTCCGCAAATCACCTGAAGGATACTTTATTCACTAGTATTACCCGGTTTTTCTTGGTATACTGTTTCCTTTCCTGCAATGTTTTTCCAATATCTTTACATGCTCACTCAACAGGGTTAAAAGAGGTCACTCCTTAATCAAATTGTATGAAATGACCAAATTCACATATTGTGTTCTATTCTGTAGCTCCATGTACTGCAGTTTTCTAAAAGACTTAGCTAAATATTAATCTTATTATCATTTATTAACTCATTTATTGTCCGTTTCCTTCATTTTACTAACCTTGAGTTTCCTGCATCTTAAATAAAACCTATAGAAGTGGTGCTCTATGAATATTTGTAGAATAACTGAATGAATATATGTCACATCCCCTTTTTGATTCCTTAGCCCCAGCTCATATATTTTCTATATTTTACACCTTTACCACATCTCCATCCTGTATGGACATTTAAACTAGGCTAATGGAAATTTCATTATCAGTGTCCTTAACATGAAAGGAATTATATTATATTGCAATATATTATATTTTTGAAAGTGAGTAGAATACAGAGATTTGTTTAAACTTCTTCAATAAATTATAACAGAGATGTTGACATGCAAAACAGAATTCATTCAAAATTACTTAAGCACCTACCCTATTTTATTAGTGTTGGATATTGGGACCTCAGCTACTCAACTTCAGAGAATCCCATGTTCACAGTGCCTACCAGACTTGTAAAACATGGTAGAACTACCTGGGAAAATTGTGGTAAATCAGAAATGCAAAGTTTTTATCATTACACATAAAGAGTTTAGAGGGGGAAGATAGATAAATTGTAAATGTAAATAAAATCCCAAAGTGCCATGAAGAAGTAGGAGAACTGTGAAAATAAAAAGGTAGTAATCCTAAAACCCTAGACCTGAGAAGATGCTTCTCTGCGGAAGCAAAGCTTATCCCTATTCCTGAAGGATAAGTAGGAGGAGCCAGGTTGTTCTTCACCTGTGCCCATGGTCAGATCTGACACACCAAGACTAGTGGCAGCTGTTTTCAGCAGGGGCCCTGAGCACTAATTGGGCTGATTTGGAGCACAAATGACTGAGAACATGGAGTGGGTGGGGGAGAAAAGACTTCATTCCCATATGGTAACTCTGGTGCCTAGCAATGTCCTTGTTAAAAAATCCTGGAAAATTGCCAGTGACCAGGTGCCTCCCCTTAGGACATCGCCTGGCAGTGTCATTAGCAAGAAGGCTGGAGTAAAAGAAACTGGGAAACATATATGGACTTCCAGAAATAACTGGCTGACATTTCCAGACACTGCACACTAGGAGGGAGAGTGCTGTCTTGCCATTACTAGGGAGCCTGTGGAATTTGGACATTAATATGAATGAGTCCTCATCTGAACCCACAGGCTGGTAAGCCTGACAGATATTGTCGGTAACTTGCTATAACAAAGAGGATATGAATTTTGTCACTATTTAACTAGGAACGCCCCTTCATACAGAAAGACAAGGAACACACCCGATCTTAGGGATGCTTTTGAACATCTGGTTGCTTTATGACTTCTCAGCCCTTTTCCCTCTGGAGAGCACCCATCTCAGACCAGTTTCATTTTACCTGTGGAGCAGCACCATAACACAGGTCTCTCTGGATGCTTTTCAATTCAGGGGTTCAAGTAGTATTTTCACAGCTCCTGTTACAAGGATTAAGAACCCCCTTTTCAAACCAATTCTGGGCTGCTGCTTTTCTTCCCGGCTCTCACCTCGGGCCAAGCAATAAAAACACCTAAAGCACTCCTATCCTATCACATACAGTTTGGTTTTGCTGAATTATTGTATTTCCAGATGAATTGCTAATCAAAATTACCCCTAGAATATGATTTTAATCATATGTTAATGCAGTACAATCTATGAAACATGTATGCTTTTGCCTTTCACATAGGTTTGGTAGCCCATTCTGACTTTATAAAGACAGATCGAAGTTTCCCTGTCAGGCTAACATGAGAATAATGTACAAAACAAAGACTGGTTGTCATAATTGGCAGCATGGACTGTGCTCTTCAATGGGTTCAGTCATTTAATTAATATTTATCAAGAGCCCAGACGGAGCTTGGCAGCCTAGGAAGTGCCAGCCACTCCCACCCTCGCAGCCTTTCTGCCATCTGCTGTGCATGTGGATAGCAGGCAACCAGCCACCTTGGGAAATGTGTGCAAGGGTCCTCTCCACTGCTTCCATTTCCCTGATTGCCTCTGGTTTCTCACACAGCTTCAGCATTTCTCATGAATGGTACTCAAAGACTCCAAAGTTCTAAATGTGCTTCAGCCACAGGGTAGTTAGGTGTTGAGGTTTCCCTTCCCTTCATAGTCTAATGAATCCTTCATGTAATAGAAATGGTTTTCATGCTTCTAATGATTTTTTAAATCAACCAGGAAATAGTTTTCTCACAGAATCTTGGCCATCAAGGAATACATAGAAAAAAATATTCAGTATGATGACACAGTTCTTAACCTGGCATATATATATGAAATATAAAAACCTATACATTACGTCTTTTCAAGTTTTATGAGAAGTCAGAGAGTCCTGCTCTAAATCAAGTCTCTGGCATGGCTCCCGTCCTGATTGTTCTCTTGCTGCTCACACATCCCCTGTACAGGAACAGGAGTCTTGCGATGTGCAGTCCACAGTACTGTAAGTCCTGCAATGTCCACCTCCTTTAATGAGCAGCACACCAGTGAATAGCCAGAGATTTCCACTGCCTAATAATGGTACTCTGACTCCTTGATTTTCTCTCACCTGTCAGAAAATGAAGTGTTGAATAAGGTTTTTAACCCTGGTGGGTTCAAACTCTGGAACCCTGAGTTAGAGCCAGTCTGCTACAGTGAAGGCTTTCTGCATTACACTGAGATTGTGCCCACAGTTCTGACACAGCCTTGGGACCGTCTGCTGGTGGAGACCTGCGGTTCTCCCCTCCCCACTGTAGGCATACTTTGCCTTCTTGCTTGATGGAGTAGTCTTCAAGAGTGTGCCACAGTGGCCATGCCAAAGTCCTCCTTACTGTTAGTCTGATGAATCATGCTTAATGGTAAATTTCAGTTATGTTTTAGATGTGAGGTGTTCCCCAAAATCTCACATGTGTGACAATGTGAGAGGGTTCAGAGGGGAAATGATTAGGCTGTGAGTCTTAACCCAATCAGTGAGTCAATCACCTGATGGGATTAACTGGTGGTAACTCAGGACAGGTGGGATATGGCTGGAAGAGGTGGGGCACAGGGGGCATCACTTTGGGGTGTATATTTGTATCTGGTAAATGGAGATCTCGATCTCTCTCTCTCTCTCTCTCTCTCTCTCTCTCTCTCTCTCTCTCTCTCCTTTCTGATGATCATGTGAGCTGCTTCATCCCGCCATACTCTTCCTCCGTGATATTCAGCCTTACCTTGAGCCCTGAGGAATGGAGCCTGCTATCTATGGGCTAAAATCTCTGAAACTGAGTATTCAAATAAGCTTTTCCTCCTCTACAGTTGTTCTGGTTGGGTCCATTAGTCACAGCAGTGAAAAAGCTGACTGAAACAATTTGCTTGTGGTATTTTTTCACATAGGAGAGGATATGAATGAATTACCTATTAGAGCCAACTGAATGCAATATATCTGACTCTAAACTCCAAAGAGGAAGGAGCTTCTGAAGTGTAATGAACAAAATATTGAGTACAATGCAATTTCTATTTTCAGTCTTAGGGTTTCACCTTCAACCTCTTTCAAGAGTGCCGTGAGTTAGATGCTGTGGCACACACCTATAATCCCAGCCACTTGGGAGGCTGAGACAGAAGGATTGCAAGTTTGAAGTTGGCCTCAATAATTTAGCAAGCCCTATCTCAAAATAAAAACTAAAAAGAACTGGGGATGTAACTCAGTGATAGAACACCCCTGCGTTTGATCCCCAGCCCAAAACAAACAAACAAACAAACAAAAACTGCTGTCAACTAAATCATGACACTGATGAGGTAGGTAAGGAACAGTGGGTAGACTTTTTTCATGAGAAAGGAAACCCCAGCAAATTCTATATATATATTTTCTGCCACTACTAGTGAATGCTATTTTAGGCTGCTCAATCATTTGAATCACCCTATATTCTGTAGAAAGAAAGTTTTCCTAACCCAAATCAGTCTTGCCTGGATTTCTAGAAACCCACGTAAATGGTTTTTATTTTATTCCATTTCTTTCCATAGCATCTTTCTTGGGAATTATACCCTACAGGAACAAGTAAAAGAAGTTTTCACTAGAACTTCAAATTTTCATTAATCAGCTAAATGGTAACATTTATTTTACTACTGTCAATTCCTGTGAGTAATTGCTCAGAATGCATTACTCTGTGTGTGTGTGTGTGTGTGTGTGTTGTGGGAGGATAATGGCTTAAACAGTTTCTTAAAACAGAAAAAGTATTTAAAAGTAAAAACTAAAGTTTTCTCAAACATTGTAAATATTTTGAGAGAATCAATTATTTAAGAAAGTTATCCTAGTAATATCAAATAATCACTTTGATGAGTAATTTAAATGTATAAATTATTATAAGATGTATATAGAGGTTTTAATCCCCAAATCTCAAAATTAACTCATACATTTTGAAATTAGTATAAAATATCTGTATTTCTATAAATTTTCTCAAGAATCATTGTAAATATGCAAACTATTAGAAGCTGTACTAAAAATGGTAAATTAAATAAACTGCTTCTCACCAGCTCTTCTCTTTAGCTTGACTATGTCTTATAAAATGAAATTTTTATACATAGGACAAAATTAATTCTGTATAATCAGTTTGGATAACTTAAGGGCATCCTATAGCTGACTGGACTAGATCCCTATTTCCCAGCATAGGTGTTTTACCCGCCAAGGAATATTTAGGAACTTCAGAAGGTATTTTCAGTCACACTGGAGACATGCTTCTGGCTTCAGTGACTAGTTTTCACGACTACACCTAAACATCCTAAAATTCATGGGACCAAGGTTGTAGACCCCTGGAATAAATAAACTTTAAGGTAATGTCTGAATTTGATGGTATTTTTATACTGATAAGTTTGTCTACATCATATGTCATCTAAAAGAAAGATAGCTTTATATACATGATATACAGAATGTGTTTAACATTTAGATACAAAGTGGTTTTAAAGATGGATTTTTAAATTTATTAAGCAAATATCCTATGATTCCTTAGTCCTTATGCAGGGTTTTTATTCCATACTCAATTTGAGAAATTATGAATTCCACATCACTTGCTTACTCTGGTTTTGTCCCTTACCAACACAACTTTGTTCCTAGCACTGCACACAGTTCTTCATGAATTGTAAACATCTGAACAATTCAGGAACTCTCTTTTTAGAATATAAATTATTTTACCAAGCTTTCAAATTGTATTAAATAAATTGAAAATATGTATATACAAGAGCACATAAACAAAGAGAGAGGAAGAAATGACCTTGAGACATGTAACCTGGATTACCAGGACTAAGTGATCTAGAACATCATATTCATAAATAATATTATTTTGCAAAAGAACCTAAAGCAAATGTGATTTTAAATGAGAGAAGAGTGTCCTTTATATGAAGGTAGATTACACAACAACTTTGAAGAGGAACTTTCCACTGATACTTTAAAACGTCCAAAGATTCACAACAGTATTATCTCGTGATTACTGTTAAGATTATGATCTAATAGAAGTTTTCATTGATGCCAAAAAAATAATTATTAACTAACTGTACTGAGTTATTTCTTAATTTGGCTCTTTTGAATCATTTTACTTCTTTCCCTGTTGAAAAAACTCAGTTAATTCATAAAATATACTGCAAGAGTTTGGAAAAATTTAGTCATGGAAGAAGAGTGCTGAACAATGTGACATATACACACACAAAGTTTTAAATTTCGTTTTGATAATTATTCTTTCAGTATTCCCAAGAAGTTTGGGAAATATATGTTTAAACACACATAAATACAAATGTGCGTATGTTCATGTATATTTGACTAGCACAGGCACATGTTTGTTTTCCTGAATATTTCTTCCTTAAACTTTTAATATTGGTGTCAGGTACTAACTTGTAAAATTAAAAATATGAATTCAAAGGTTATATTTGCTGAATACAAATTCAATTGTGATTTTTTAAAAGGACTAAAACAAAGAACTAAAAATACGTGCAACTTAAGTTAGATGTCCAAATGAATCAAGGATCAAGAAATGAAGAAGTACTGTCCAATATTGTCCAATGTTTTTCACATCTTAACTTTATGTTAAATGCATACACACACACACACACACACACACACATATTGTAGTAGCTCTATATGTAAATATATAAATTGGCTTGGAGTTCATGTATGTGTGTGTGTACGTGTATATATATATATATATATATATATATATATATATATATATATATATATATATAAATGAAATTACTTCCCAAATGTCCCTGTTCTGGGTTCTAGGTTGACCTTAGATTCCCATTTTCGATGAACCCTTTCCCTGTAGACTGATCAATAGAGCTACTTAAAGAAGAAATGGTGGCAGGAGAGTCCAAGGTTACAGAACCTAAAAATATAAAAGTATTTAAGTTGCCTAGGCATGCTCAATATATGTAAAACAAAAATATTTCATTATCTCAGGTACCTGAGACATAGAGAATTATGATCTGCATTACATTAAGAATTTGCAGCTAGTTAAAGTTACATTAATTGTGATATATTATCAAAGAATAATAAAGGTGTCCAGTTTTATAAATAACATGTTTTTAACTTCATAAATTTTATTCTTAATGGAATTTATCAGTCTATGCAAATTGTGAAATCAGAACATGGATTAGAGTTTCAGTTTATATTTTAGAAATAGTTGTTATATCTTCTAATGAATATATATAATAATTTATAAAACTAGCCAGTAATTGATGAGATCAGCATGTTTTTAGGAGTTAACTTATCTCTGTAGAGGCAGCCTATTTTCAAAATTTGTATAATTTTGAAATTTCATACATTTTAAAATATTTCAAAAGGTTATCACTAATAATAGTAATTTTGGTTGAGAATATTCACATGCATTTATTTAAGAAAATAGTTTTCACTTATTTCCTAAACCAATTAGGAATCTAAGAAATTAGGTTGTTGAGAGAGAAAATAAACACAGGATATTTCTTTTACCATGTTTATTTACTACTGTTAATATAACCATTATTAGTAATTTAAAACAGATGTTTTCCCAGATTTTATTGATTATTTAGCATTTTTTTACTTTTCCTTTCACAGCACAATTTTATTTCTTGGGTTTTACATTTGTATGGTATCATAAACCACTGAAGAATCAGTTTGTGAAGCAAAGCAGAGCCACAATCTACACCCCGCCCAGTAAAGGAATTTTTAATATTATGGCTTTAAAGAGCTTAATGCTTGACTTTGTCATCACTTGGCATTGTTGATATATAATATTTGAAATGTTATTCTTTTGAAGAGCTTTAAGGAGCCATCAAGAATAATGTATACACATCAGTATCCAGCATCCTCCAGAAAATGTGGCTGCTGTCTCAATTACATTTTGCCTCATCTTCAAAAACACACGAGGGCAAAACTTAGAAATTCATAAACTGTCCCAGTGTTGTAACTTGAAATGAGCAAGCAATGGTGGTAATTGAACCATATTAGAAAGAAAATAGAACTCAAATAACTAACTGTAAGCAATAAAGTCCCAAATTGCTTTGGCTTCCTTATTCATAGACAATTCAAAAATAAATAAATAAATAAATTATCCCTTAATGGGGCAAAGAACAATGAGAATTCAGGACATATTGGAAACATTCCATTTCCAAAATATTTCAGTTGTAAGACAAATGGATTCATTGTTCTCTAATAGTTGCTTGGGATAAGAGTAAAACTCATAATGGGCAACCAAAGCTAACTGGTGAGAAGGGAAGCCTGTGTTCATATGTTTGTTTCAGGTTTGGTTTGTTTGTTTCAACTAACCTGGTCTGAAAGTTAATGTCCCTTAAGAAGAAAGAGGGAGCCTGTGGAGGATGTGCCCTTGATTCCAGAGAAACTCCATTGCCATTGCCTTTATAGATCCTAATGGAAGGATCCAAAACAATCATTTGGAAAAGAAATAACAGATTTTTCAAAAAGCGGTCAACACAAATCCAAAAAAAAAAGCTTTCCAATCCCATATTTAGGGATTTTACTGTGAAGATGGCAAGAATATGAGAACTGTTTCCACATGACTGGATGGCAAATAGACCTACACAGAAACAAAGAAAACCTCAGTGGTGAGTGGAAAAGAAACTGTTGCTTGTCTGCCTTAAACTGGATTTCATTAATGTGCAGATCAAATCCACATGCAGTCGTATGACTTTCAAGTATCTCATTTTGTTAACACAAGATCTTCCATTGTACTTCAGTGAGAGATCCAATGGCTTTAGGACAAATATTATAGACCTTATAGTTATATAACTTTAAGACTCCCTCAAAAGAATTCACAGAAGATTAGATAAATAAATAATAGTGGGGTTCTACAACATCTCATATCTCCTTGTGCATCTCTGCATTTCTTTGAGCAATTTTCTACGTATTTTATGCATTCAATCATACTGTGGATCTACTTGTTATTTCTTGCTTAGAATCCTAAATAATTTTTGGTATCCTTTCATATCCATGAGGAAAATACTTTTTACTAGTTTTTAAATGATGGCTTGTGATTAAGGTTGTAATATTAAGATTAAAGAAGCACCTGTTCTTCCAAAGCTTACCTACCCACTTTTGTCCCATGCTTGTGTTCATCTTACTCAAATTTTTTTTCCTGCAAATATTTTTTCTTTGTCCTGTTTAATAAATTTATATATCATGATTAGATGATTCCTAGTATATAGATAGGCCTTAAAACCATGCCCTTAAAAATAAACTTTGGTCTTGAACAAAAATTCCCAGTAACTCCTCCCAGGGCAGTCTAGTTTCACTTTGCTGATTCACTTTATAACCTTCCATTTTCTTCTCAATTAAATCTGAACTTGCTTTTGTTCTATCACCTCACTGTGATGACTCAGATAAAGGTCATTAAAATTTTCCATATTGAGGAATATTGCAATTTCTTTCTTCTTCAAACTCTCAGCAGAGTTAAAACAAAACAAAAATAAAAAAGCAAAACAGAACAGAAACAAAAACTGTGCTAATGATTTAAAATCCATTTTCTCTTGCCAATTAGACTTCTCCATGCCCCTTTCCTCCACAAAGCAATTACAGTGATCTTTAAAAGCATCAATGAGATTATTGATTACTTCCTTAAAAAAAAAACAAACTATTCAATGACTTGAATTAGAAATTAACAAAATCTGCTGGGGCTGTGGCTCAGGGGTAGCACACTTGCCTGGCATGTATGAGGCACTCGGTTCAATTCTCAGCACTGCATATAAATAAATAAAATAAAGGTCTATCAACAACTAAAAAAAAATTTTTAAAGACAATGAATTAAAATAAAATCATAAACCTTTGGTACAGTCCATTCTCTGAAGCACCATCCCGTAATCCTGGTTGACAGCCTCCCTGGCGCTAAAAGCTGGACTTCCTGGTGCCCCCCCCCACACACACACACATTGTGGCACCTTGTGGTTGAGCCCCTTGTCACTACAATGTGATCACCCACACAAGGTCTCCGGTACCTCCAGCAGTTGCCTAAAAAGGAACAAGAAAGGGAGGGGGAAATAAAACCTCATGTGACAAACACCAATGAGAGAATGTGGAAGTTGCTGAGAGATGCATTTTGCCTTCTATTGACCATATGACCCCAGCAAGACCTACTTCCTGTCTGAGCAGTAGCTTGTGATTAGCTTAGCAAAGCGCTGCTTGAATTTGCTTTTACTCCTTTCCTATCTGGTTTCCCATTTTCTCTCACATTTCAGCACCCTGAAATTACACTCTCCCTAATATGCTATTAGTCATCTCAGGATCTGTTTTCTAGGGAAACCATATTCTGAAAGTAGGCAAGATCCACATGATCAACTGCAGCCTACCTACTCTCTCTCTCATTTCCCACCAATCTCTCTGAGTCCCTTACCCACTAGCTGTATTGGCTGAATACAGTTATGAAGCTCTCCTCTTCCCCTGTATCTCTGTTCCTACATCTTCATATAGCATCACTAGTATGTATGTATGTATCACCATGTATGTCTCAGTTCAAATATGAGTTCTTCAAAGAGTCATTCCCACCTGCTGCACCTAAAGAAGCCCCTTTTGTATTCAGCTCTCTGTATCCCATTTTACTTTTCCATCACTTTATCATCGTCTTACATGATATTCTTTACTTGATAATTTTTTTATTATCTTATTTTTCCATGAAAATAACACCTTCTAAGAGCAAAGACATTGTGAGTCTTGAGAGCCTCTTTCTACCTGCCACATAATAGGCACTCTGTTTGTATTAGCTAGTAAACAAAAAAATTTGTTCTCAATAAATATGCATGATTTTGATATGAAAATTAACTACAAATACATATGATTATGTATACATAAGCAAAATAGCCAACTAGAACAGATAAATGCATGCTTTAAATAATTTAGTCAGTTACATATACTTCTTATTCATCTATAATGAGTTTTTAAAAAATGATAAAATAGTAAGTGAAGTCTATGAGAAATATTCTTCTTGCACCCCCCCCCCTCCAAGCTTTAGGTATCTTTGGTGATAAACTATGACTTTATATATAGGCTATGATCACTGTGGTGTTAAGATAATAGATCTCTATAAAAAAGTGTTTAGGTCCACAATGAAATATTTCAGCACAAATTCTGAGGCTTTCATATAAACAGATTGAATTTGCTGTTGTTATTTTGAAGTAGCCATAATATCATTCTAACAGGAAGATCTCAGATTTTGTAAAACAAACTCATTAATTGTTGGCATATGGGAAATCATCAAATATAATATAAGTATCTTAACGAGTAAATTGAAGTAGATGTAAATGTAATATAAGGAAATTACCTAGGATGGCAATTGTTTTGTAAATAAATTATACAGAGATATCTATCAACATGCAGCATCTTAATATACTCTGGCCTCTGTGTTTCTGTATTTTTTTCTGCTTTTCCCTGACATACACGCATACTACTGTCATAAAAGAGATTTAAACACAGATCAGCAAAAACTTGCCAGCTGAATACTTCAAAGAAATTCCGTATTTTTTTTCTTTGCAACCAGTAACCAGAAATCCCAAGGTAAATTATATGAATCATCTTGAGATAGGAATAGTTCCTTTTGTAAAGTGCCTTATAGTTTGCTAAATTCATTTAATATGTAACTTAGTATCCACAGAGTCCTAAAAATGGATGCATGATTTATTGGGCTTGGAAACCAAATAAAGATATAAAAGTTACATAAGGACCATATTTAGAAATATTTTCTTAATATAAATATTGGAAGATTTACTACACATATGAATATTTTGAAAAAAAGGATAGAACATTTTATCAAGTGAGGGTTTCAAATTGATTGGCAGCAGTAAGAGTGGATGAAGAATACTCTTAGAAATGTGATGTCCTGGAATACTCAGGAGAAGAGCAAAAAACTTTTTCTAGTTCTTCATAAATGAAATTGATAATGTGCCTTCCCTGTGGGAGTTGGCATTAACATTTGTTTCTACGTACTTCTTTATGCATCTAAGATGTAAGTAAACCTATGAAAAAATTTTTGTTTTGTCTCTAGTGATTATTTAACAATAAGTGTATGCCTTTTAAAAGCTTATTTTTAAAACGAAAATGTGCTTATAGTAAAGTAATTTGATAGAACTTAAAAGAAATGACTGTGTTTACCCAGGAAGTGATATGAACTAATACAAAACTTGGTAGAATTGATATTTAATAAACTTGGTAGAATTGATATTTAATTGATATCAAATAAGTGTTTCTCTTGTCAAAGGGAAAACATGTACTTCATGTGAGATTTCCCCATTAGCAAATATAAAAATGTCTTTAATTATTATTTGGCTTGGGGAAAGAGTGTAGATGAAATTCTGAAGTCTGATTTATTAAGATCATATAAAAGATAGGGCAGTAAAATGAATCACACTATTTAGTTTAGCTAAATGATCTTTCTTATGCTATGACTCTATGTCATCTTCATTGGTACAGTTTTAAGCCTATTTCGTATTTATGAGTTTAATATTTGTTAACAATACATCTGGATATCAGAACGATGACATTCTGACAGAATTTCAGATATTTAATAAACATAGCCAAATGTAACTTTTCTAACTGATTGAAGTCTTCCAGCCTTTTAAGGCTGGCTAACACCATCATTTAATTTTAAAAAGAAGGAATCAAAATTCTCTTCCACCAATAGTGGGATATATTATACCTGATCCCACCCAATGATTCTTATGATTCTTCTAACCATAGTTTATGCTCCTTCCTTACTTTGCCTGAAATAGTCTTAGCAGCATTTACTTTTTTAATGTGATATAGGTCCGGTTATGGAGTATTATTCTCATATTTCTCAAGTCACATTTGCACAAGAATTCGTGTGTATGGTAAGAGCATAACAAGAGATCTAGCCTTTTAGCAACCTCTGTGTGTGCAGTGTACTACTGTTTACTCCTCAACCCCTCCAGGCACTTCAGGTCCTTAGGTAATGCCATTATTTTTATGAACAGCCTTAAGAAAGTTCCCAATTCATCCTAGCATTATTATGAAGAGAGAAGTAGCTTCTTAGATCAATCTTAACATAGTTCTGCCTTGTGACTAAACATGGCTCATAGAAACTGTGCTCAAGAAAAGATGGCTTCCCTCCCTGAAGATCTATCATCCACCATTTTATTTTTTTACCACTACACTCACAAACATCTCCATATCATTGGTGTTTGTGAGATAAATTTTAGTTCAAATAAAAGATGAACCAAGAATGCCCCTGTAGAATAAACACTATGTTCTAAAAGAGAAGACTATTTGTTTATAAAACTCAGAGTCAATATGTTTTCTCAGGTCACATCACCACTGAAGTTAAACTATCTAGAAAAGTGAATGTTTACAAGTAATCCAAAGATCCATTTATTCCATCCTCTACCGCTGCCTCCATTCCTCCAAATAGTGGTTAGACATAGAAGAGCTTTCCAGTGTTTTTTGGTCTGAAACTGTGTTAGCAGTTTTTGTTCCTTGTCTTGTTTCAAAATTCAGCTCACTTGTTTATTTTTTTTCTTATTTATCATGCCCATATGTTTAAAAAGTTCCAGACCTGGGATCTGGCAGAAATTTCTAAAACAACATTCAGGAGTAATATTACTAGGAGATGCTCTTAGATTTAGAGTCTATGAGATGTGTGGTTTGTCTTTTAATCTCAGTGTGTTCTCTGAGTAATTTGGCACTATTATGAATCCCTTAGGGAAAGCAGTGATAGAATTTAAAGATGAAAAACATATTGTGTGTAGATATATAATTACATAAGTGTACGTGAATATGTATCCTTTGGTCTTGGTGACATATTACTGCGTGAGCATAATTCTTATTTTAAAAATGTTGAATAAGGACTAACAAAATGAAGGCAGAAGAAAATATTATTTTGAGGACAAGAAAATTCAAAGACAAACTGGAAATATCCATACATATCTTTAATATTTTTTTCTATTTAATAAATCCCAATTAATGTGTTAGATCTCAAGCTATTTATTATTCTCAATCATTAAACTCATTACATTTAATGAAACTGAAGTTTTTATTTCAGTTTTTCATATTGACAATTGCAATGTGTTCTCCATAACACCAAATTTGCAGTCTATATTTGTGTAAGTTAAAACTTTTTGTAAAATAGCATTCTTATAAATAGGGTCAAGGTCAAGAATCACATAATTGTCTCAATAGATGCAGAAAAAGCATTTCCATTCATGTTTAAAACACTAGAAAAACTAGGGTTAGAAGGAACTTAACATTGTAAAGGCTATATATGACAAACACAAGGCCAACATATACTGAATGGAGAAAAAAATGAATGCATTTCCTCTAACATAGGAAGAGACAAGGATGCTCACTTTCACCACTCCTATTCAACACAGTCCTTGAAACCCTAGCCAGAGTAATTATGTGAGAAAAGGAAATTAAAATGATACAAATAAGAAAAGAAGAACTCAAATTATCTCAGATGATTCATGATTCTATATGTAGAAGACTCCAAAAAATTCCACCAGAAGATTTCTAGAGTTCATAAATTAATTCAACAAAGTAGCAGGAAATAAGATGAACACTCAAATCAATTGTGTTCCTATATTCCAAGGATGCATCTGCTGAAAAAGAAATTAGGAAAACTATTCCATTCACAATAGTGTCAATAAATAAGCAAAATACTTGGGAATCAAGCTAACAAAAAACATGAAGGATCTCTACAATGATCACTATACAACACTAAAGACAGAAATTAAAGAAGATGTTTGAAGATAGAAAGACCTCCCACATTCTTGGATAGACAGAATTAATATTGACAAATGGCCATAATACTGAAAGCACTCTATAGATACAATGCAATCAAAATTCCAATGATATTTTTTCACAGAACTAGAAAAAGCAGTTATAAAAACTACTTGGAAAAATATGAGGCCCAGAATAGCCAAAGGAATTCTTAGTGGAAAAACAGTGAAGCAGGAGGCATCAAAATACCAGACATCAAATTATATTACAGAGATATAGTAACAGAAAGAGTGTGACACTGGCACCAAAACAGGCATGAGAAACAATTGACTAGAATAGAAGACACAGAGACAAACCCACAAAATATAGTTATCTGATACCAGGTGAAGATGAAAAAAACACATTGAAGAAAAATGTTTTTTAACAAATAGTTCTGGGAAAATGGAATTTAACCCCTATCTCTCACAGTGCACAAAAGTCAACTCAAAGTGTATTAAAGACTTAGAAATTAGACCAGAAACCTTGCAACTTCTAGGAGAAAATGTAGGCCTATTCTACAGCACATTGGCATAACAAGAGTCCTAAAGTGCAAGAAATAAAATTTAAAAATGGACAAGTGAGATGGCATCAAATTAAAAAGCCTCTACACAGCAAAGGAAACAAAAGCATGAAGAGAGAGCCTACAGAATGGGAGATCTTTGCCCCCCACTCCTCAGATAGGGCTTTAATATTTAGAAAATACAAAAAACTCAAAAAACCTTATCTCTCACACACACACAAACAATCAATAAATTGGCAAAAGAAATAAACAGACACTTTACAAAAGAAGAAATACAAAAGATCAAGAAATATATTTTTAAATGTTTAGTGATTAGGGAAATGCAAATCAAAACTACATTGAGATTTCATCTCACTCCCATCAAAATGACAAGTATCAAGAATACAACTAATAGGGCTGGGGATGTGGCTCAAGCAGTGGCGCACTCGCCTGGCATGCGTGCGGCCTGGGTTCGATCCTCAGCACCACATACAAACAAAAAAAAGATGTTGTGTCCACCGAGAACTAAAAAATAAATATTAAAAATTCTCTCTCTGTTTCTCTCTCTCTCACTCTCTCTTTAAAAAAAAGAATACAACTAATAATAAATGTTAATGAGAATATGGGAGAAAAGGTACAGTCATACATTATTGGTAGAACTGCAAATTAGTGGAACCACTCTGAAAAGCACTATGGAGATTTCTCAAAAAAACTAGGAATGGGAGCACAATATGACCCAGGTATACCACTCCTGGGTATATATATCCACAAGATTTAAAATCTGCATATTACAGAGATACAGCCACATCAATGTTTAAGGCAACTAAATTCACAATATCCAAGCTATGGAATCAACCTTGGTGCCCTTCAACAAAGGAGTAAATGAATAAAGAAAATGTGGCATATACACACAATGAAATATTCCTCAGCCATAAAGAAGAATGGCATTGTGGCATTTGCCAAAAAATGGGTGAAACTAGAGACTATCAGGCTAAGTGAAATAACCCAGGCCTCAAAAGTCAAAGGTCAAATGTTTTCTCTGATACATATATTTCTCTGAAGCTAATCCAAAGTAAGGGGAAATTTTTTTAAAATTAATACAAAAATAAATAAGGGAAAAAAGAAGAAGGAATTTCATCAACATAGAAGAAAGCTTAGTAGAGTACACAAAGGGGAGGAGGAAGGAGGGATAGGAAAAAAGAACAGTGAAATAAATCTGATACAATTACATGCATAGATGTGACAAAGTGGGCCAGGCATTGGGTGTTTCCACCAGACAATAATAAAAAGTAAAAAAAATAAAAATAAAAAAAAGGTAAACTGTAAATGGATTGAAGAGGGATTGGTGGAATGGAGTAAGGGGAGCAGGGAATGAAGGGCTGGGAACTGAATTAGAGTGGGTTGTGTGCCATTGTTTTGTGGTAATGTCAGGGTGACTCCTAATATTATATATAAATAAAAAAAGAATACATTTAACAAATTTCAGAAGTAACATTCTTAAAGAAAATCCAGTTGGCATATTTATTTTGTGGTGGAACAAAGTGCAGTGAGTGCACGTGGAGTCAGGTCCCTTGGTTCTGGTCCTGATCTTGGTTCTCACTGGATCTAACCATTCCAACTTGGACAAAAGTCATAAAAGCTTTCCCATCTCAATTTCAATTATTATAAATTAAAAGAAAACAAATGATATGTTTCATTGTGATTACAAGGATTAGGTTTAAGGTGACAACTGGCTGTCTTCTGACTGTTTCCCAACCCCTGTCCCCCTTTTCAGTGTCTTTTTTTCTTTCTCTCTCTTCACTTGTTTTCCCTTAACTTTCCTCTCACATTAGGCATATCATACCCTCTTCTGAGCCTATGTTTAACAAAATCATTAGCTTCACAATATTTCTCTCAGAAATATTTTACCCAGACTTGTTTCTCTAACTCATCTTTTTTCACATTATTTATATTAAAAGAAGTGATAAATTGACTCATAAAAGTATATAAACAATTATGTGCTGCCCTTTGGTATGTTTTGTTTTATGAAAACTGAAAAATTAAAATTTCATTTTGGAAGTAAAGTTAATTGATAAAAATATTGTTTCAGTAAAAAAAAAAAAGTATTGGAATGCTCTGCTTCAAAAGCAAATAAGAACATTGTGCTGAATGGTCAATCTTTTTGGAAAGCACCAATAGTTAAGTACTTAGAAACACGTATAGGTGACACTCTTTAAAATTATATAATAAAATTTTCTATATAATACCTACAGCTATCTATGTAACTGTGAAGACGTGGACTTCATAACAAAATATTTCTTGGCTTTGTTCTGTAGTCATTTCAGTATCATGGAAGTATAAATAAGAAAGCATGGGCATATACAAAATAAATTTTAGTTATCAAGAATTTTACCAAAATCCCTAACACTAGTCAGGATCTGAAATTAAAATACAAAATCTGGTGTAGCACATGTTATGATATTATTCAAAAATCTGTTGACTAAATGGTCTACTGCAATGATTTTCCAAATTATTGTTAGCAGATTTTATTTCCTAAATACAATATTATAAGGAGAAAAACTGAAGAACAAAATAAAACACAAAAAGGTCATCTCTTTCTAAAGTAGCAGTAGGGAGGAAGAAGGATTCTCCATCACTCTTTGCAGCTGTCTGTGGACCATACATGGGTTTTAGGAATCCAGTTCCAAAATCACTTGTCAGTTTCAGGAATGTCATAGTGGCTTGAAAGTAACAATTTCAACGATACTTGGAAAAAATATATTAGACGCAAAAAATAAGTTAGCTGTTAAAAATATTGGAAAATGACACAAATCAAGCAGAAATTTGAGGTAAATTCACCTGATGTAATCTATGTGTATATTGATTTTATCCTGAGCTTTCCCTAGTGTACAAAGCGCTGGGCAAAATCTACAGATTGAGTAGAAGACTGCAGTGTGGGATTGAGGTGGGATGTCAGAGGATAGACCTTGGGGTTACCAGGTGGCTGGAAATTGAGAAGATAAATTCAAGAAAGGAGAGGGCCACAGACATGGAAGCCTATAAATTTGCAAACAAATTTTCCTCATATGCTTGCTGGGTCCTTTAACTGTGCATAAACAGGAGTGATTACAAGAAACCTAGCAGAAAGCAAAAGCTGGAGGACAGAAATGTTGATGGGACCTTAATTAGCTTATCACTGTAATGGAGTTAGAGTTTGGAATGTAAAATCTGTCTTCTGTTTCCCAATCAGTAAGAGAGGTTTCCGTTGAAACCAAAGGCTCATGTCCTCACTAAATTCTGTGTTAGAACTAGCTACTCATCTTAAGACAAATTAGTCAGTATAAGCCTCCTTGCTCTTCCTTGCCTAGTCCTTCCTGTGGGAAACAAAATAGGTCGATGGCCACAATTCCTCCTCATGCCCTCTGTCTTCTGACTGACCCTAGTGTTTCTTTATTTGACTCTCCTGGCAGGGCATGCCCCTCCTCTTAAAGTGTGTAACATACTGCCTCCTCAACTGCAATTGTCTCCTTCAACACTCCTGAATAGCAATGCACCTTACATTTTTAGAAGAAGCAGCTTCTCCAGCATCTGGCTTCTATAATGCCAGCCACTTCTCCTGTAGCTGTTTTTTGCAGAATACTGTGAACAGCAGCGTTCAGTGTCTAGTGGCTTCTCCAAAGACAGCCCATGCTAGTTTCATAGTGGAGTATCTCTCCTAAGCTTACTCCAACTACTGAGAAGGGGATTTCTGGCAAGGTCTGAAGGACAGATTTCTTACAGGCTCCATTGGCAAAGCACAGCAACTTCTCTGTCCTTCAATGAGCCAAGGTTATTTCTTCTCCCAGAAGTCAGGGTCTCAGGCTTATGGGAAGACGTGCTACTTCACGTACACTTATCATAGCCCCGGGGCTCTGACTGTCCCACATGTATTCCATTCCTGTATGCAATAGCCTAGTCTTTCATACTCACTAGCCAACCTTTTTTTTTTTTAATCCTAATCCCCTATTATATTTAATAGTCCTTTATATTAAACTTTTCCTATGCAGATTACTCTGTGGTTTTATCTCCTAATTGGACTCAGACTCACACAATATTGAAAGGCATTGTTATAAAGAGAAAAATGAATTTCCCATTTCCATATCCAGTAGGAATTATACTTTTTTATGAACATTGTTACTGGTTTTAAGTGCTCAGCAAATGCTTAGAAAGCACAGTTCTTCCCCTCATACTTAACATATGGCTTCACCTCTTAGTAATTATCTAACCCATTGTCACAAGAGTAATAAAAATCAATCATCATTCAGCTTTTACTTATACAACTCTTGCTATTTCTTTTTATTAAAAATTATTGTGCACCCAATATCAAACTGTATGTACATGTAGAAAAATAAACTCATGACAAAAAAATAACACAAAATCCACATGAGTGACATGAGGGAGTTAGATATCTGAAGGAAAGTCACAATGCTTCCATTAATGCACCTGCATCAAAGACTGCAGATAGACAAGCAAAAGTTTTACTAAAGATTCTCATCACAAGGAAATATTTAATATTTTTCAGTTAACTTTGAGGTACTCTTTAGTTACTGCTAGACTGTGATGACCTGCTATCCATTGTTAACTGAAAGTTTGGCCTTCCAACATTTCATTCTAAAAACAGATAAGGAGGTCAATTCATGTATCAACCACCCTGGGGAGGATGCATTTTGTTAGAGTCATTCTGATAAAGTCTAAATTAAAATTCAAATATCATGGACTTTCTCTATTATGACATGGAAATAAAACCATATAACTTTTTCTATTAATGTTTTTCCAACAATTGAACACTGAGGATGCCCAGCATCTGTGAGTAATTGCTGTAAGGAAAAATATTTATTTTTAAAGTTTTTATTTATTTTTGGCTTTATTTAGGTATACTTAACCAATAAGAACTGAATATATTGCTCTGGCCAGTGTTTCGAGAACTATATTGAATAGAAGTGGAGATAGAGGGCATCCCTGTCTTGTTCCAGATTTTAGGGGGAATGCCTTCAATTTTTCTCCATTGAGAATGATGCTAGCCTGAGGCTTAGCATAGATAGCTTTTACAATGTCGAGGTAAGTTCCTGTTATCCCTAGTTTTTCTAATGTTTTGAACATAAAGGGATGCTGTACTTTGTCAAATGCTTTTTCTGCGTCTATCGAGATGATCATATGGTTCTTATTTTTAAGTCTATTGATGTGGTGAATAACATTTATTGATTTCCGTATATTGAACCATCCTTGCATCCCAGGGATGAATCCTACTTGATCATGGTGCACAATTTTTTTGATGTGCCTTTGTATCCGATTCGCCAGAATTTTATTGAGGATTTTTGCATCTAGGTTCATCAGAGATATTGGTCTGTAGTTTTCTTTCTTTAAGGTGTCTTAACCCAATCAACAAATGGGCCAAAGACCTGAACAGACACTTCTCAGAGGAGGACATACAATCAATCAACAAGTACATGAAAAAATGCTCACCATCTCTAGCAGTCAGAGAAATGATAATCAAAACCACCCTAAGATACCATCTCACTCCAGTAAGATTGGCAGCCATTATGAAGTCAAACAACAACAAATGCTGGAGAGGATGTGGGGAAAAGGCAACTCTTGTACATTGCTGGTGGGACTGCAAACTGGTGCAGCCAATCTGGAAAGCAGTATGGAGATTCCTGGGAAAGCTGGGAATGGAACCACCATTTGACCCAGCTATTGCCCTTCTTGGACTATTCCCTGAAGACCTTAAAAGAGCATACTACAGGGATACTGCTACATCGATGTTCATAGCAGCACAATTCACAATTGCTAGACTGTGGAACCAACCCAGATGCCCTTCAATAGATGAATGGATAAAAAAAAATGTGGCATTTATACACCATGGAGTATTACGCAGCACTAAAAAATGACAAAATCATAGAATTTGCAGGGAAATGGATGGCACCAGAGCAGATTATGCTTAGTGAAGCTAGCCAATCCCTAAAAAACAAATACCAAATGTCTTCTTTGATATAATGAGGGCAACTAAGAACAAAGCAGGGAGGAAGAGCAGGAAGAAAAGATTAACATTAAACAGATGCATGAGGTGGGAGGGAAAGGGAGAGAAAAGGGAAATTGCATGGTAATGGAGGGAGATCCTCATTGTTATACAAAATTACATATAAGAGGTTGTGAGGGGAATGGGAAAATAAACAAGGAGAGAAATGAATTACAGTAGATGGGGTAGAGAGAGAAGATGGGAGGGGAGGGAGGGGAGATAGTAGAGGATAGGAAAGGTAGCAGAATACAACAGTTACTAATAGGGCATTATGTAAAAATGTAGATGTGTAACCGATGTGATTCTGCAATCTGTATTTGGGGTAAAATTGGGAGTTCATAACCAACTTGAATCTAATGTATGAAATATGATATGTCAAGAGCTTTATAATGTTTTGAACAACCAATAAAAAAAATTAACAAAAAAAATAAAAGTATATGAAAATAAATATAGATTTCCTAGTGAAATATTAGAATACCAAAAAAAAAAGAACTGAATATATTCAAGATGTATTTTTCCCCCCAGGAAGAGACCAAAAGACCCAATGTTTTAGTCAGTTTTTTCACTGCTGCCCGGACCAGCACAATTGTAGAGGAGGAAAGGTTTATTTGGGGGCTCCTGGTTTCAGAGGTGTCAGTCCAAGAGGAGATGGCTCCACTCCTCAGGTCTTAAGGTGAGGCAGGACATCATGGAGGAAGAGTGTGGCAGAGGGAAGCAGCCCAAATGATGATCAGAGAGCAGAGAGAAAGAGACTCCACTCTCCAGATACAAAATATATACCCACAGCCACGCCCCCCCCTCCCCCGCCGTGAACCACTTCCTCTAGTCACAACCCACCTTCCTCCAGTTACCATTCAGTTAATCCCATTGGGGATTAATTCACTGATACAATCCAATCATTTCTCCTCTGAACCTTCTTGCACTGCCTTACATGTGAGATTTGGGGACACCACACCTAAAACATAACATCCAACAGGAACAATTGGAAGAAGAAAAGTTTATTTGGGGGCTCAGGCTCATAGTTTCAGAGGTCTCAGCCCATAGATGGCCAGTTTTGTTACTCTGAATTCAAGGTGAAGTAGAACATCATAGCGGGAATGTGTGGCGAAGGAAAGTGGCTAAACAGGACACCAGGAAGCAGGGAGAGAGAGAGAGACTTCCCTCCACAGACAAAATATGTACCCCAAAGGCACACCCCTTCTCCAGCTGCACCTTACCACACAGCTAAGTCCTACCAGGGGGATTAATGACTGATTAAGTTAAGGGTCTCATCACCCAATTATTTCACTTCTAAACTTTCTTGCATTTTCTCTCACAGGAGTTTTTTGGAGGACACCTAGTATCTAAACCATAACAATGTACAACATGAAGTTTTGATAGATGTATAAGTTGTGAGATAACTACCACAACCATGATCATTAACACATCCATCATCTCACATTTTTTTGTGGTGAATATAAGTATAACATCTACCCTCTCAGCAAATTTTACATATGATAATATATATATATATATATATATATATATATATATATATATATATATATAATTAACTATAGTCACCAAACTGTAGATTAGTTTTAGAATTTATTCCTTTTATAACTAAATGTTTACCCATTGACTGTCTTCTGATTTTTCTCTACCACTGAGCTCTGGGACCTAGAGCTATCATTCCTCTATTCCCTGCTCCTAGGAAAGCAACTTTTCAAGTAAATAAATAAATGATTATTTTTAATTTAAAAATGTAAAATAGAATTATTATATGATTCAGCAATCCTTCTGATGAACACAGATCCCAAAGATAAGTTAAAGAACGAATGTTCTTTAACATCCTCTTTCCTTTGGGAGATTTGTAATTACTTTCTGTTTAGAATTAGTGTTAACATTCTATAAATAAATTTTAAGATAAATATCAGGGATTAAACTTTATGAGTTTTATAATGTTCTTACATTATTTTTGTTACTGTCTATTGTCCCACTGATTTTGCCAGTAAAATATTTTATATTAAAATACAAATAAAGGAGTTTATGTAAGCCCAATATATCAGAATCTGGAAAAACAGGTGTTGGATGACTCCAGGATTATTTCTCCATGTGTGAAACACTAAACCATTCAAATGCTTTGTTCATCAACCCAAGATGTCCCCCTCCTTACCACTGCCCCCATAACTATAAGATTTCTTTGTCATAGCTCAGAGCGTTCTGTTTTGGACCTTATGTGTGATAAAACCAACCAAAAAAAATTACTATAAAGGAAAGAGTTTGACAGATGGTAGTGGTGAAATAAGTAGGCTTTGAAAACTTTGATTTCTACATTCCAATTCTAGATTTGCTCCTCATTAGGCTAGAGAAGATCAGTTTCGTACATTGTGAAAGAAGAAATCTTACAAGGTCATATTATGAGAACATAAAAAAGTACATTTAAAAGTATGTCCTCTTAATGTGAAAAGAACCTATCGTTACTAATAGCAATGCCTTTTGAGAATTCTGAACATGTAATAACCACTTTCAACAGTATCTACCAAATATAATCTTTTACGATCTGATTGTTGAAAATGCAAATTTGTTGTAGTCCTATACATTCTACTCAGTCTTAAAAATTCAACTAATGGAATGTTCCAGCTCACAGATTTCCATTTTCTTAGTGAATCTTTAATACATTTTCTTTGTTTACCATTTATGATGACTTTCTTGGCCAATATTTGATCATAATATCAAATAGTTATTAGTTCTTTGTTATTTTATGTGGATATCTCACAGTAACTAAGATCCCACCCTTTCAGTACATTTTATCTCTGTGTATAAAGACCACCCACTGAGGTAATTAGGCAATTCTATTTTCCATCTCATTCTTTCTTCATGACTTCACCAAGCAACTCCGCTTACTGTCTGAATCCTGAGAATACAGAGCAAGGGCAAGAATTTAAGATGATTACTAAGGAAGAAAAGAGGAGAGTAATTGGGAGAATAAAAGCAAAATATTTAGACAATTTATGAGAGAAGCAGAGAATTCATATTATTTGATTCATTCTCAGTGGGACTGGGCAGAACCCTTGAAAAAGAATAGGAAGTAGACTTGTGGTGGTTTCAAAGAAAGAGGAAGGAGGACCTAAGTGGTCTTTTCCATTTCTTATTGATGTGATTAAACAACTTGATCTTTGGCCTTCTTACCAACTTTGCTGAAGAAGAAACCAATTAGTGGCAATTAGGACATTGGCTTTACCACATGGGACACCTGCTCTAGAAGCTAAACGGAGAATTGATTAACATCAAATATGTCAGCAGCTGTCAGGTGGTAACAATTTCCAGTCATTTCTAACCCAAGCTAGAAGCAAATCAGGGGCAAAGGGGTAAAGTTGCTCAAGAATCCATAGAGATATCACATTACCATTTCATAAACAGTTGGGTCACTTCTTTTGTTCCAGCATTTTAATTTAAAAACATTTGGTCATTTCTAGATTTTGGTTTATGGATTATTTATAAAAGAACTTTGTATTGCCCTTTATCAGGCATATCATGCAGTCTCCATATATGAGTGGAAACAAGATGCTTTTAAATTGTTATTTAAAATGCTTTATATAAACCAAATTGCATGACATCAAATGTGCCTTTGAACAGTTCCCAAGTGTTTATTGTGAATGCTTAACAACTGACAAATCATATATTCATAGTGACCAATTAGCATTTTTTTTCTCTTCATAAAGCATTCCCCCTGCTTACAGCCTCTGTTTGGATCCCCTGTTCCCTGAAGATGATGAGAAGCCAGGGATTAGCCACAGGGCAGTTGTCACTTCCATCTCTCTCTCCAGCCTCATCTCCTCCTACATTCCCTTCACTTTCTCTTTCCCTTCAGGCTTCTCTTCTTTCAGTCTCTGAACCAGTCATGCTCTCTTTCACTGCAAGATCTTAAACCATGTGTTCACTCTGCTAGACCACTCAGCCTGCCCTTCTAACACCTGCTCCTGTGTTAAAAAAAATAGCACCTGGTCCTGAATTGGGTGCAAGAGCACTCTCTCAGGAAGAGTTTGCCAAGGTTGGTGTCCAGGTCAATGTCCTCTTGCAGGGCCTCTTTTACCCCATAGGATTCAATTGAGCCATTATGGATCATTGTCTTTCTGCCCCACTGGAATCTAAGATCTGGCAAAGCAGGTGACAGGGTCTCTTTCATTCACCATTTTATATTTGTCACCAAAAACAGTGCATAACCACATATTTTGTTGGTAAAAAAGAACAGGTTAATTACAAGGAAGTCAGTTATAGAACATTATTACAGAAATCAGGTACTCTATGTGAGTAAATTGCACTGGGGTCTGACATTTACAAAGCCATCATTTTAGATACATTTAGACCAATCCGACCAATTTGAATTTCTCTTACATTGTTTGGCTAATGTCTTTTCACTGTTATATTCTAGCAACTGTATTTCCTGTACTGTGAAATAAAAGTACAGTATGTTTGCAAAGTGCATCTCACAGGGAAGCAAAATCAATAAAGCAATAATTACTTCTAAGGTGAAATTACCACACACTCAAAAAAGAAAAAAAAAAGTCAGAGTAAATAAGCAGAATGCAAGAGGATATTATAATAAAACTCAAATCCCTCATTACTATTAAGAGTAGCCAAAATTTTATTGAAATGGAGAAGAAACATATTTCCTAAAGCTTAAGGAAAACTGAACACTATGAGGAGAAGAAATGTGGAATAGACAGAATAAAGACTAGCACACATTGAAGAGTTTAGGAAATAGCATATCTGTGTGTGCGTGTTGTGTGAATTTCCTGCTGAGGTGTTCCGAGTTCATCAGGAAAGGAATGTGGAATCCTTGCATGGTTTTTGTTAAAGGGGTTGACATTATCAAATCATTTTTATAATCTAATCTAGAGAGAAGAGACAGAATTATTGGAGACATGGAGATCATATTTTATAATAATACCGTCAGAGATCCAGAACTATGTGGCTTAGGATGGGAATGAACTTTAAGAGGGCAGATGCACAAGATATTTTAAAGAAAAATTTGTCAGAAATTGGTAATCTACATATAGTTAAAAGAGAAAAACAAGAGTCAAAATAGTACATGCTCAAAGGCTTATTGAAAGGATAACATCTTTATAAAAACATCCAAAAGGAAAACGCTATTTGTCTTGGCCAACTTACTTATTTTCATACTGTCTTCATGCTTTTAATTTTTGACTGTGCAAAACCTCACTGATATTCTTAGTACCGACTCACAGGAATACAAGCATTTTTAAGGACAAAAATTGGTATTTTTACACTGGAATGATCTCCTTGAACACAGAATGCATTTTGATCTTCCTACAAACTAGTCTTACAAACCCAAATTGTTTAAAATTTTGCTAGACAAGAATTCAACAACATGACATTTTCCAAGCTTGAATATTATCTTTATTTTTCCATGTGTTCCATTTATGAGGAAAAATTTTTGTAGAAAACAAGGAAAGTACATCTGTTAAAATATCTACCAATTCACCAGAAAATTAAGTACTCTGTAATCATTTTTGCTTTTTTTATAACCCCACGTCAGCCATAAAAGTGGTGTACAATGTTTTTTAGTTGAATGGTGCTATAGTTTGAATGTTGAGCCAACCCCAAAATCCATTTGTTAAAGCTTTGATCCCCAGTGTGAACTTGTTCTTAGATCACAGGGGCCATGCCCTCAAAAGGGATTATGAGACCCACTCTCTTCCTTTATGTCTCTCTTTGCCTGGTGGCCCATTGTGTTAGCAGCTTGCTCCTACACCTGCTCCCCACTACTGTCATCCAGCACCCTCATGAGAGACCCAAACCTATAGGGCTGCCCATCTTGGACTGAAACCTCCAGATCTGTGAATTAAATAAATGTTTTATCTTTATTAGTAAATTTGCCTCAAGTATTTCATCATAGTCATATTAAGATGACTAATGGGAATGGCTTCAAAAATGTGAACTGAAGTCTTGGGGTATTTGGAAGGCTCCACAATCTGTAATCAATCAATTAGAATTTAGTATTTTAAATATGTATTTTAACTATTTAAGAGATATAATAATGAAAAACACCCACAGCAGATATGTTTTGTGTTAAATTGTGATCCTGTGGAATCAAACACACATTAACTTAATTGTTCAGAATTAACTGATCTTTTGCAGATCTGCCATCTCTCTACATATACTTGAACTTCATGTTGATATGTCATCAATGCAGAAGATACAGTTCAGTACTGTCACAATTTATTTCAAGTAAATGCAGGCCTGGACATATCTGTTCATGTAAACCTGGATAGGTGAGTGCCTATATCAAGTTCAGTTGGCAAGACCCAGGTATGTTCATTTAGCAGTTGTGCACAGCTGGAAAGATAAAAAGTGAGTGACGTGGATATTATCCCTAGTAAATTTGTGGGGGGGCTTTTTTCTGATTTTATATTTTTGATAAGAAGCATAAGCAGTACTTCACACTTCCTACTACCAACTAATTCTCCAAACTTTAACAGAAGATTATTTTCTGATTACAATGTAAGTTGGAAAGAAATCTTTCAACTACTCACCTGTGCCAAGTTGTGCCATACACAGTACAGAAAAACACAAATGTAGAAATAATGCATATCATTTATGACTGTTTCCTAGCCCTTTGTTTCTGCTTTGAAAATCATCTCAAGACAACCAAAATTTTCTCATTGACATACATTAAAATAATAAAAATAATACATATGAATTGAGGTTCACCTATGATTTATTTTTAAAAGAGGATTTTGCTGAAAAATAAAAAGATAAACTGAAAGAGACTAATACTTGTGCAAGTTTTTGAGTAAACTCTTGAATTTAGAATTTTATCTTAGAGTATAGACATGCTCAAAATTGGATATTTTTGATAAAGGGTCTGTAATTCAATATTTACAGAGAGTTGAAGAACATGCACAGCAAAAGCAGAGGCTGTTTTACTTCTTATTGTCCACAATGAGTTGAAGTATCAGAACAGTTTAATACCTCTAGTGGATGTTAATTCATTTTAGAATGTTCTAGAGTGTGTGAAATTAAGACTATGGAGCCACATTCCAGTTCCAGCACATAATGGTCAAGTGATCTTGGGCAAGTAACCTAAGCACCCTGTGCCTTGGTTTTCTATCTGTGAGGCAGGTTGATGTAAAGTTAAAAGTTATTTCTAGAATGCTTAAAAGAGTTATATGCAATTGGTAAAGAAAATCATCTTTCAGAGCTGGTTTTCAAAGGGATAAAACTATGTCATTAGATAAAAATTCTGATTGCAGATTTGTAGAACTACTGACATGCTTTGTAGATACCATGTTTCCTTTTTCAAAACTGTGAATAAAACCTACTTCTTCAAAATTATATTTGGACAACTTCAGAGATAATATCATATGATTTTCAAAGAGTTAAAATGATTTTATATGTCCCCTCAAACCCCACTCACAAAAGACCAGGTTTCACTGCTGGGCTTCTTTATGATGGACAGGTAAATTAATCAACATTCTGACATATTATTAAAGTTTAATGTCCTACTGTGACTTCACATGAAATGAACCTTTTGTTGCATATAGACAACAACCTGTAGATGTAAACTACTGATCTAATATATTTTTCTATATTATAGAAAAGGCAAAGATACTCAAAAAAATGCAACAGCTTTTCTAAGGTCACAAAGATTGTGAGGAAAACACATGCACAAATCCAATCCCTAATCCTTGTTTTTGCCAGTATTTGATGTCAACTTTTTAGCCCAACTCATGTCTTAATGAAACCATAAAGTTGTAGAATTCTGGAGCGTTATTGATGGAAGTTACATGATTTTAGAAATCTTCACAAATTCTCCACTTTTTTCCATTGGTGGGGAACCTGTTCTTAATTATGTGTCATACATTAATTTTTCCAGTATTTAATCTATATAAAAAAAATCATATGAGGAAGGTAAAAGAACAATGAGTTGCTTTGGTTTTTATTTTTATTTTTTGTAGACAATGACATCAAAGTGACAATGGAGCTGGCAACTTCTAGCTGCATTCCCAAGGAGTGCTGTTTCAGAGCACATACACCACAAACATCCTAATAGTTTCATCCAAAGTTTGATTCTAGAGCTTCATTTGCATTTCCTTAGCTCTTGTAAAAGTCTCCTATATTCTGAAATGTTATGTCAACAGCCCTTTCTATTGTGTGAATAATATTGGTGGCCAACAACATGGTTATGAAGATACCAGTTCAAATTGGTCAATAAACTTTCTAATCTACAAGTTCCACTTAGGCATTATATTTCTCTCAGGGGCAATCAACACTACAAGATTTCATTAAGCAGTTCAGACACATGTTGACTTATTAAATTTTAAAACAGTAAGATATTTATTCTTTGGTTTCATAATGGAAACCCCTGAGTAATTTCCCAAAACTGTTAACAATGTGATTTCAAGCCATATGTTACATTTTGCTACCATTCGCTATTAAAAAAGAATGTCTTAATTCTTTAACATTTTCTACTTCAGTTTTGTAGTAAACAACTTTTTCCACACAAGCTTGCATAGCATTTTAATTTGTTTTTATTATTGTCTTCTTTGGAATTTTTAGTTATGACTCAAGTCACATTCTGACCAGTTGTTTCCTGAAAGTCATCTGCATATGGTTTAAGGCAAAATAATTGGATTCATAAATATTCCTGTTATACCAAACTTGTCATTCATCTGTAACCATTTAAAAGAAAATTGATTTTTTTTTCTTATGATCACACTTTGAGAGTTTGAGGTAGGTACACAGATCAATTATTTAAACAGAATTTCTTCTTTATAGACTTAAATTTTAATCTATTTTCAAAATTCCATTCATTTGTAAACTGATCACTTTTTTACTTATACAAATATTTTATAACCATATTTACTATTAACCCAGATAATTTTAAGGTATTAGATTTTCTATTCTACTCTTTTTATGAAATTCTAATTATTAATATTTATAAAAATATGATTAGAAGCAAGAATACCTAAATTCTTCAAAGGTACAATCAGGTTATTTGCATAAAGTACACAATAGGATAAACATCATTTTACCAGTCATATATATAAAATGCACTTACTGTGTTTATACTATAACACAGAATTACAGGAAATAAAAATGGCCCAAACTTTGAAATGTACATGATCTAACAGAACAGATCAAGTATTTATTAAATAATTAGACAATAAATATTGGATATTTAATTAAAGACTTAATTAATAAGTCTTTTAATTAAAGCTATATATAACACTAAAAAATAAGTAGAAGGTAAGAAAGTATTCAGAATGAGCTTAATTTGTAGAGCCAAAAAAATACCACATGGGTGGCTTGTTAGAGAGCATTTGAGTAGAAAGGAAGAGAAAAACCATGCTTATAGAGCAAAACATGAAGCCAATCAATGAAGAACTGAAAACAAGACCATTTAGGAAGTGATACTACAAGGCGACCAGCAGTGCAGAATTCTGGCAGTAGTCCTGAAGTACTATGGACTGCTTCTTCTCTGATGTGGATTTGCATATTCTCTTCATTCATATTTATCTCCTTTTCTGACTTATTTTTCTCTCTGTAATTCCTTGGCAAGCCTTCCTGCCTCCAAATGCAAGTCAAGAAGGACCTTTTCCATGAAAGCCTCTCTTTCCCATCCTGAAGACTTTGGGATTTGTGCCCCTTAAATGCTAAATGATTCTAATTAGAAACATGGCCCTAGAGTACTAGATCTGGGCTACACACTGGAATCACCTGGGGAATTTTAAAAATATTGATGCCTAGACCCCACCACATCAGAAGCTCAGTAAGGATACAGTGTGGGTATTCAGGAAGACAGACAAAGATGAGGAGGACAGGGTGGAGGACAAACCAAAAAGTATAATACCAAATGATTTTAAAGTACAGCAAAGTTTAATAACCACTGGTATGTTTTCATAGAAGTGATATTTAAGTTATACTCCATATATAGCTATAGGTTTATATAACAGAAACCCCTTTTCCTCAAGGTTGGTTGGAAACCTGAATTGAGACAAACAGCTGAAACTGTAACTCAACTCCCTGAATTACTAAATGTGTGCATTTTGGCAAATAATTTAATCTCCATAAGCTTCAGCTTTCTCACAAATTTATTGAGATGAGTAAATTAGATGCAATATACATAAACCTTAACAAGGAATTCAAGAGAGGCTTCATAGAGAAAGTGAAACTTGAGCTGTATTCTTAAGTTGCTGCCAATATTGTAGGGGACACACACAAAACTCCCTTTATTTGAACTAAGTAATTAGAGTTACATATAAGTTGATGTGCATCATTTCTTGGAAATTCATAAAAAGCAATAATCAAATAAGAATGAATGCAGTTGTGTTAGGGATTGTTAAATATACTGGGTATCTATTATTAAAGAACATGGGATGTGATTTTATGCTGAAGTGTATATTTTCATTTTGAAAATAAATATGTGGAAGGTTGAGTGGTCCTAAGGGGAGTGTTCTCTTTCATATGGGATATTATTTTCCTTGAATCACAGGTGGGGAATTATTCACCATTATTCAAACAATTACAGATTACTTCCCTCTTAAATCAGGACAAAGGCAAGTATGCCTAGTCTTGGGATGTTAATATACATCAGAAGTAGAAAATATAATAGGATAAAAAATAATGTAAATCAAAAATAGTAAGAGGTTTAAATACAGAGAATTTATATTTTCATTATTTGTAGATTATCTAGAAAACACAAAGGAATCAATTTTAAATCTTTAAGATGAAAAAGAGAATTTGGTAAATTGGACAAAAGTAAATATATTACATAAATAGCCAGCACTAAAGTGTTAGGAAGACCATTAGGAAAAGTCTCATTTTGCATTAGAATCTAAATCTATGTACAGTGTTTTAGAATAGCTTTAACAAGGAATGTACAGAATAGATAGACACATGTAATCAGAAAGAGATATACCAGGTCACTGAATGGAAAGACTGATTTTGTAAAGCTGTTAGTTTTCTTGATGAGTACATAGATTGAGTGTGTTTCCAGTCACTACCTCAATGGACAATATTTTAGTCATTTGAGCAAATATTTTTAAGTTATTTAAGTTAAAAGCAAAAATAAATGAAAAATAAGGATTTGTTTAGCTATGAAGAAAAATTATAAAATTACAATAATTAAATCACCAAGGGATTAGGGGAAAAAAAACAACATACAGATAAATAGATCATATACAATTAGTCCTAAAATAGACCTTAAAATATACAGGAAAAATACATAATAAAAGATGTCTCACAAGTCAATAATCAGAGCACTTATTCTTCAAGAGTTAATAAATAAAAAATAAAAAATTAAATTACATGTATTAAAATAATTACATTTAAAATGAAATCACAAAATAATGAGGAAAAATACAGTTAAATATTTAACTGATATTAGTAAAAACATTTTTCTTTTGACAATTCTGTTTTAGGCTCAGATCCATTTGAAAATTAGAGAGTAGTTATGTGGTCTGTCTCTGGGGGAGAAAGGGAAACGTGCACATGCACAGAAAATCCTGGATATAATTACAGAGGATTCATAAAAATGGGAAGAGTGTAAGATAGAAGTAGTAAGTCTCATACCATTGTTATTAGTCCATCTTCAGAAAAAAAATTTATTTTAATCATCCCATTGGATCCTTAAACTTAATCCTGCTTAAATTTGAAGAAAGTAGAAGCAGCAAAGGTTGGTGGGGGGTAGGCATCAGAAATAGTTTCAGTGAAGTAATTAAATTACTGTCTTCAACCATGTTCTCTAAAATGATTCAAAAAGTGGTAAGAGGACAATTGCATGAGATCTGGAGAGAAAGAGATGTCTGTCTATAGGCTTGTAATGCTGCTTCACTTCTTGAGTAAGTAACTTCTTTGATTCCTTCTGATTTGTGTGGAAACAGTATTTCCTCTGGAAGACATCCCCTGACTTCCCCTAATTTTATGCAATGACTCTAGTATGAACATGTTCCCCAAAAGTTCATGTGCTGGAAGCGTGGTCCCTCACATGACTGTATTGAGAGATGGAGAAATCATTGAGACAGGGTCTAGTGGAAGATAATTAGGTTATTGGGGGTTCCCCCTTAGAAAGAGATTATTATAGCTCTGCTGGGACATCTGTTAGTTCCCATGAGAGTGGGTTGTTATATAAAGAGAAAGCTTGGCCCTAAATCTCTCTAGTTTCTGGTCTTACCACATGACCTCTATTGCACATGCCCCAGCTATTGTGATGCTCACCTCCAGGATGCAGAATGGAAGCCAAGCAGATGCCTGACCTTGAACTTTTAGCCTCCAAAACTATGAACTAAATAAACCTCTTTTCTCTATACTGTACTATCATGACCTGAATGATGATAATTCAGTTTTCCTGAATTATCAGTGAGTCAGATTAGAAATATCAAAGGCATGAGAAATTTAAGAAATGAAGAGAAGACACAGAAATAAGTGAAAATCGGGGACACAGTGGGATGATCCAGCTCTGATGGAGACTGGATCTAACTAAAAAAAAAAAAAAATGGAACCCAAGCACTTTATTTAAATGTGTGGGAACACCAGTGGGATTCAGCGTGAAGAACTTCTTGAAGAGAACCGGATGAAGATGATAAAAACAACTTGGCTTGGGTTTAGAAAGATAAGGCTCACCTCCTCTTTCAGGTTGCTGCATTTGAACCTAGAGCTGTCTGAGCCAATAGGCAGGGTGTGGGCATAATCTGAGCAGTCTTGAATTGGTGTAATTTCTAACTTCTCAGGAAAGCAATCCCCGCCTTGAGATAGCTCAAAGAAACCAATAATTCCTTCACCCCGACACTGTAACAAGCCTCATTCATTTTGTTATAGCAAAAGAAACTGAACTAGTATACTGTGTTAATCCCTATATTATTTATTCCTGCTTTATATTTATAAAATAAATATTATTATTTATTTTATAATTCTTGTAACAATTAAAATTACACTTACATTTATTTTCTAATGCCTCTATTTTTCATAATAATGAATAGAGTTTTAAGAATAAGAAATATATTTTTTTCTCTTAAATCCTTCTCTAGAGTCTATTCCTTACCCAGTACACTCCAAAAATAGGCATTGAATAAGTAGGAAGGCATAGAAAATGAATTAACATTTTCATAATTTTCTGTAGTTTTATTTTAGCAATCCAAATTAGCTCAACTGCTAAACTATACATTGATTCTTGAGAATTAAATAGAAATCAATTTCATAATGGAGAAAATTCTAAGATCATATTAAATGCCTACAATGTAGATATTACATCTTTTTTGTCATTGAAATAATAAGTTCAGTAAATTTTTATACATTATTATATGTAGCCTTGCTCCCTTTTATGATTCTTTATGCTATGTTGTATGAACTGAGTGCCAAGCCATAGGATCTCCTGGTTCTATCCTGAGCTTAATCACCTGGGCAGGACTGGATTAACAGATCTACAAAGTCAAAAAAAGTTCTGTGGTAGGTGCTGTGGAATTTGAGGATAAGGTTACAAATGCCTCAGACATGCTCTGGAAATTCTTGGTAATAATGCACCATAATCAAAACAGGAAAGGTAGAACCAGTTAAAGGAGACTTTGAAATATAATAGTGTCAAAATTCTGATAATCTACTATATTATCAAGCTGTTTCTTCAAATTGTTTCTCTTCTCCATTATATGTGTTCCAAGAAATAATCTCCACAAAGTCCTCTAAAACTATTCCTGTAAAAATACTGTTTGATAAATATTATTTTATTATTGTTTTCCCCCTAGGTAGGTAAAATTAATCAGATTTAACAATATTTCTATAGCATTTTCAGTGGTATGAATGAAGTAATTATCAAATGAGAATGTTAGTTTCCGTATCTAGTCTAGCTATGAGTGAATGAAAAACTTAGATCTCCAAAAATTAACATAATAATTAGCTAACTGCTCAAGCCAAACACTTATAACCAAGTGAAAATATCTAACAATCAATTTATGAGCATTTGGTTTTATGTCATCATTTTCTACATATTATACATATTAAAATATAACTATTTTTTATTTTGACTTCCACAAAATGTAGCTTTAGTAGTAATGTCTAGAAAGTCAAATGAAAGCATTTCATTTTACTTTCTTACTCCTACTTAAAAATAATAATAATAATAATAATAATAATAATAATAATAATAATTGTTGACCAGTTGACCAGAACTGTTAACAAAACAAGTTTCTAGCATGTATAAGAGGGACAGAATTTCAATGAAATAAATGCTGCAAGAATTTAGAGAATAGCATTTTAGAAACTAAAATATATAAAGTTGTTTTATATATACTACATTAATTGTCAATGTGTGCTTTATTTCTTTTGGGTTCAGATTTGTTGTATTTTCTGAATGTATAGTAGATCACTCAAACACTGCTTAATAGTGTGCAAGGGTTGAATAAGAACAATCATAAAAAATTACTGAGTGTAATGATAAATGGAGTAATATTCTATTTAAACTCTGGTCATAAACAAGGATTCTTTTGATGGGTGTTGATAAGCCACCACTTAAAAACAAATCAAAAACTTACAAATTCACTATGTAAATCAAAATGGAGGTTCTTCAAAAAACTAGGAATGGAACCAACATATGACCCAGCTATACCAACCCTCATTATTGATACAAAGGAACTAATGTCCACATAGTATAGCCATATATGCCTACTCATGTTCTGGCAGTGTAATTCATGATGATAAAACTGTGGAACCAGCCTAGGTGTCTGTCAACAGATGAATAGACAAAAAAATGGTATTTGTATACAATGGAGTTTTACTTAGCAATGAAGAAGAATGAAATGATGCTATTTGCAGAAAAAAAGATGGAAATGGAAACATCATTTTTTTCAATAAGGAAGACTTAGAAATTCAAGGGTCAAGGGTCATATGTTTTCTTTCATATGTGAAAGCTAGAGAGAACAAAGAGGGGAAATGATCTCATGAAAATAGAGGGAAAATCAGTAGTATAGAGGAAGGGAATTAGGGGAAGAAGAAGTTAAGGAAAAGGGGAGTGAAATTGACTAAATTATGCTATGTGAATGTACAAATATATCATAATAAATTCTGTTATCATGTATAATTATTATGCATCAATAAATAATTTAAACAAACAAAATACTCGAATTGTACTACAGTCTTACATCATGGACAACTTTACCTGTTGGAAAAACCAACAAAGAGTTTACCCAAATTTCTGAATATAGCATCCAGTAATACAGAACATGAACCATCCTTACCCTAAACTCACTGGTTTGTCTTTTTTTTTTAAAAAAAAAAAAAAAAAGACACACACACACACACACACACACCACAAATTCACCATTTAAAATTACCATTATTTTGATTAAAAAATGCATTCAGGGAAATCCAGATGGACAAGAGCCCTTGTCCACAATGATTGCTTAAAATCACTTCTGCTGTGGTCTAATATACCCAATTCCAATAACTCAAGATGTGTGCTGTTGCATTTTTAAGAACCAGGGAGGAGAGAGCCATGTTTTGTAGCATATCCTCCCACCATGGCTGACTTAAAGCTGTCAATGTGCTATCAAAAAGGAGAGTTGGAAAAATATGCTCAATAACACTCAGATAGTATTTTCATATAGAAAGGCAATAAATTTGATAGTCTCAAAAGCATAAACTAAGGTGATATGTAGCAAAATCATTAGAAAGTAATAAGTTTGGGACATTTATCACCTTTGTTTTTAACATAATCAATTTAATTGTAAATTTGTATAATTTAACTTTGTATAATTTCTCTGTTCAAAGAACCACCTTTCAAAACTGAAAATTAAACAATCATTTCTATAAGATCAGTACAAACCTGCTCCACATGCCAGTAACTCTCACTGCTCACACACCTCACTGCCAATTATATGACAGTAATGAAGAACTGGGAATCAGAAAGTAAAATGAGAGTCCTCACACACACACACAGACTTCAGAGTGTCACTGCACGAATCTGCCAAAGTTGTACCCAAGGTCACCATCAGGATGTCTCATGACAGTTTCTTATCCCTGTCTGTAAACAATAGCAGCATCAACCTGTGATCATCTATCATTTTAGGCCCAGCGATGTCATCAAGTTTAATCCTGAAGTAATGATACTGGATTTAGGAACAGGGATATAGGCCAGGACCCGACACAACAGACACATTCTGCTCTCTCTTTTCTCTCCCTTTCCTGAAAATACCTCCTAGCAAACACCAATCCTGTGAACACAGCCTGAAATTCAGAATGCTAAATGCTCCCATAACTGGCCACAGCTAATTGGGAACAATTGACAGTTTCTCAGTAAGATTTTGCTCTGATCCAAGTACTATGATAAGCTTATAAAATAGATGTTCTAATTTAATTTCATAACTTTTTTAAATGAAAATCTTAAATCTCTATTTTTAATAAAAAGAAAGCAGCTTAGAGACATCACTCAACTAGTCAGGATTCACAGGTAATAAAAGACAGTGAGTTGAATGGTTATTGGGTACTAAGCACTCTTTTAGTTGCTTTATATGTGTTAATTTAATCCTTATGATTTCTAGATACTAATTAGCATGTTTCCTCAATTCTATTACCTGTTTCATAAAACCCTTGATTTGAGAATAGCACTTAAGGAAAAATATGTAATATGTGTCATATTGATTATACTCTGCATAACAAATTAAGGAATATTTAAAATTAAAAAGCTTACATCTCAGGACCAAGGAAACATGATGTACTGAACCTTTTTGCTAAGGAGGAAATCAAAGGAAGAAAATCCAAATGAGGAAGTACAAGATGTAAAGGACAATGTAGAACTAAAATTCTAAATAATTTGAAAGACTGCATAGTTTCTCAAAGTTCCTGAGTATAATCCTGGAAGCTTTTGATACTGCCACTAAATGGGGGATTTTACATATGGCTTGGGTAGCAGAATGTTTTTACTGGGAATTAGAGATAAAGAGAAACTGAACCATTTATTATTAGGTGGATAAGGCTAAGTTTCAGGTTATTGAAGAAACTTCCTTATGCAGCAGATCTGTAAGCCTAGGGTCAAAAGAAATGAATAGAGCCCGAACAATGACGCGTTCCTTGTGGTGTCACTTAAAAGATGTCCTCTAGACTTAGAAGAGGTTTATCTTCTTAAGTAACAAGTCTCTCACATTTTACTGTACCTGTTGCACATGGAGGGAGGGGAAAGATAGAGCCTGTATGTGGGACCATTCAGAGAAATTATTCTGAAAGTCAGCCTGCTGCTTCAGATTCTGCAAGCACACACAGATTTGTTCCCAAGTGGACAATCAGGCCAGGTGTTCTACATGTTGCTCTAAAATTAAGGAAAAGAAGGCAGTCTTGACTTTATTGTCTTTGTCCCTCCCCCTGGTCTGTTTCCATCTATCTTGTCTCTTTATGTCGACACACCCAGGGGAATGGAGTGGAAAAAAGGCAGTCAAAAAAAACAGGACATAATATGCTAATGAGAAGGCAACCCAGGAAGCCAGAAGAGCTCCTATCAGTCCTCCAACTTCTCAAACATTTAAGATCCTTGAAGCTAGGTGAGTTGAAAGAAATTTTCTCACGGATCATCTTGTAAATAACTTTTATGATTTAATCTATTAATTTACAAAAGACAAATAATATCACCATTAGCAATAGTATGGAGTGGCAGAAAGTAATTGCACAAGATCTATTGCATGCCCTTTAAACATAAGAAACCATCTTCTATACTAGTCTATTTTTTAATCACATGACACAAGTTATATAGATATATGAAAGTCTGTAAATTGAATTAATCTGTTTTGGAAAATTAATACAGTTAAGTTGATGGATGAAAAATTGAAACAGTGTGAATAATAATATTATTTAATGGTAATAGAGAATAATGATATTGATTCAAAATTAAAATTTAAAAACAAATTTAATTGTAGAATTGAAATTAATCAGAAAAAAATAATGAAAGTGACTGTGTTTAGGCTAAGTGGAAATCCTCCACAGAATCAATCCTTCCTTATTTCTTCTCTTTCTCTTTTTTAATGGAATAAATTTACACTGTGTTATTGTGTATAAGTATACCAGTAGATCATTTGTATTAGGTCTTTTTTTCACCATATTTATTTTTCCATATTTTTATTGGCATATTATCATTATATGATTTGTTGTTACTTACTAACACAAGCACACAATATAACAATATAATTTGGCCAATATAACTCCCCAGTGTGTTAGGTCTTAAAACTAGCTATTCCTTATAAAAATAAATAAATACAGTCATTAAATATTGAAATGAACCCATCAATAAAAATTTTCATTTTACTATGCTCTATACATTCAAAATAATTTTATTACATGTAACTGCAATTAATCAATAGACTCAAAATTATTGCTTTTTCAATCCAGAATTCATAATAATTATCCTGAATATAAATTACAACATATTCCTCTTTTCACCAAAACCTTAATGTTATGGCCTTAATTGTTTGAACCTGGCCTTAATTGTTTGAATCTGGCATGACTTTAAGTTAGCACTCCTATTATGAGAGTTGGAAATTCATCTATACTAAACCAAAAGGAATTTTTTTGATAGTATAACTTCATGAGTTTTCTATTGCCACTGTTACAAATTCTCAGTGAAGTAAAATAATTCTGCAGTTCAGAATATCAAAGCATGTTCGATTGGGCAATATGGACTGAAATGCATTCCTCCCCAAATTCATAAGTGGAAAACCAACTCCCAATGTGACTATATTTGTTGATGGGGTCTAAAGGGAGACATTAAGTGTTAAATTGAGTTAATGAAGGTAAAGTCTTGATATGATAGAACTGGTGCCCTTACATAAAGAGGATGAGGCACTAAAGCTCTCCTCACTACCCCTTCATGCACACAGAAGAAAGGCCACATCCTCAAAACAACAAAAACATGGCCACCTGTAAGCCAGGAAGCAAGGCTTCCCCAGACATTAACCTAATGCACCCCAATCTCGGACTTAGAGCCTCCAGAACTATGGGAACTTCTTTCATCATCTACAAAGTCAGCAAATGTGTGTTAAGTCCTCTTAACGTGTCGTTACTTCAACCTGCTCTTCTGCCTCCCCCTCCCACACTGAGGTAATGATCCTGGAATTTTACCTGATTCAAGTGGGGAATCCAGGATGACCTCCCTATTTTGAGGTCAGCAGATTGGCAACCCCAATTGTATCTTCATCATCGTTGCCATGTATCTTAATATATTCACAGGTTCTATGAAGTAGGATGTGGTTATCTTGAGGGCAAGAAGGGGTTTATTCTGCCCAATACAATGACCAAACTACAAAAAAAAAAAAAAAAAAAAAAAAGTCCAGGACGTAGCTGCCCTTCACTTCAACTTAAAAAAATAAAATAAAATGCTGGGGAGGAATTTTTATTAGCCTGGCAAGGACCACATGCCCATTCTGTGGTAAGGTTGGGATTGGGAGCCAGGCAATATATCATAATTCAGCCCCAAATAAAGCTACATATTTGGAATAGGATGTGGAACTGGTCTTTGAAAGAAGAGATGGCTTTTCTCAGAAGGAGGGAAGGCATTAGAAGAGCCAAACATGGTTGTCCAGAGCTCTACTATCTACCCTCAGCCCTGTGACTTTCTTTGTGGCACTCCTATAGACACACCCTAATACTAGTTGCTCCTCTTTTCATACAACCCTTCATGTCTTTCTTTTCTCAGAAAGCCTATAGGAATTTACATTCTTCTAAATACACTCAAATGCTAATTCTTCTAGGAGAGAAGTGAATTTCTGGAATAACCCAGCTTTCCAAAATTCAAGTTACTTACTGCTTTATGAAAGTTTAACATTTATGTCCTTCTGATGATGAGAGTAAATGCTTTCCTTTTCCATTTCTTGTGTTTCAGACACTCTCTTAACTCCTGACTTGGGAAAACTCATTTGGCTCTGCCCCATTCTTGTGTTATCCTGTTTGAAGAATTACAGCAAATGCTTTCCAAAAGTCCAGTGCATTTGACTTCATTGTGGAGAGATTTATGAATGCCAAGTTTACTTTCCAGTTCAAATCTCTTTCCTTGTGCCACTAATAGACAATAATGACAGTGCCAACCTCCAGGCAGCTGACTTCTTTCTGCAAAGGAAAATTCAATCTTCAAAGGGCATTCTTTTATTAGAAAGGAACTGGTTGAGTGGAAAATTAGATTTTTACTAAGAATGATTTTCTAAAATAAATAATTAAATTCCAACATAAAAATCCAAAAGAGAATAACCTGAGATATGTTTCATTACATTACTTTTGTGTAAAATGCAATTCTTCTTAGATGTGCATATCAATATCAGTCCACTATTCTAGCAGGGAATTCTAAGATCAACACATTACATGATCTCAGGAAAAAGTGTCATTTCGCTCTAAGAAGGTAAATGAAAAAGCTAACTCACATTTCTTGGCAAATAAGATTATCTATGAAGCAGATATATGCCAAAACAAAATCAATTAAAATTATGTGAAGACAATAGGGAACATCAAAATGGTGACATTTAGCACAGAGGGTTTATTTTCAGCTCAGGGATGAATTGCCTTTATCTACTATCCAGGCTTCACTTTTTAACCTTTTTAATTCTTTTAATAATCATAGGTCCTCATGATTACATTACCGGTATGGAAAAGCTCCCGTCAATGCAGTAATATTCAGAAGTGAAATGATTAGATTGTGAGAGTTGTAACCTAATCAGCCCACCCTAGTTTGAATGCACTGGCTGGGTGGTATAAGTGTAGGCAGGTGAGGCATGGCTGGAGGAGGTAGGTCACTGGGTACATCTTCCCTGTGGGCCCCATCCTTCCCCACTCCCCGTCCCCAGTCCCCACTTCCTAACCCCAACATTAGCAGAAGAGTTTTCTGCCACTGGGCCCTTCCCCTATCATGTGCTTCCTCATTTGGGCTAAGAGCAATGGAGTCGGCTGCCTATAAACTGAGACCTCTGAAACCATGAACCCCAAATAAACTTTCCCTCCTCTAAGCTGTTCTTGTCAGATACTTTGGTCACAACAATGCAAAAGCTAACAAAAATAATTATATTTCTTATAACACAATGCTGGGTTAGGAATAATTTACCAAAAAAATGTTTTTGCTTTCACAGGAAAAAAAAAATGTACTACTAAAGTACCACACATCCATTTTAAATTTTATAGTATTTGGACCAATATTAGTTTTACATTTATTAGATCTCTATGAACAACTTGTTTTTTACTTCACTTAAATTTCATGAGTGAGATAAAAGACATTTGTTGGACCTTGGCAATATTTGCTTTGCCAAGATATTTTCTGTCTTTTGCAAAATTTTTCGTAAAAGTACTTTCTCTTCTTAAAGTGCTACATGCTAACTAATGCAGCTGCTAAACTTCTTCACACTCACCTTTAGTGTGATTGATGGATACTCCCTCCTTTATTATCCTTTTCAATGCTGAAGTTCCTCAGGGTTCTCCCCTAGTCTATCTTTCTATATCATCCCATGTTTTTTCCCAGGCTTTACTATTTTCTCCAGTAGTTTACTTTCACCTATGTGTGGAGGACTCTGAAAAAGAAATTTCAGTCCTATAAATGTCATCTGAGCTCCACGATGTGACCATTTGGCTGCTGGACAGCTCCGCCTGATATACTATAGCTGCCTTCAGAAATGAAAATGGGCTCTCCTCACAAGCCCTTCCTGCACCCCATTGGAAGGGGGTGGCTTCAGCAACTACTGAGTTGCTTACACCAGAGAGTGGGTGATGGTCCTTGATACTTCACTCTTCCTTAAATATTACATACTGTTTATATCAATATAATTGAAATATTTTCATGTCTCACATGCTAACTGGACTTCACACATCAATATCACCAAATTGTGATGTTTCAGCCAGAAAAAAATCTGATGAAATCAATGATTTTTAAAAAACATTTCCTCTTAAAATGAAGAAAAAGTGACTACTATTGCTTTTAGAATAAAACTTAAAATCTCAAAAACAACCTACAAAAATCTGATTTCTTCCTAAATGTCTCCCCTCATCTTCATATATTATTTTTTTCCAAATTTCAGCTTTCCAACCACTCTTCACAGGCCTGAATTTATTCTGATCACACAACCACAGGACAGTTGCACAGGCTATTCCCTAAGCCTAGAATTCTCTGTCGTTCCCTTCTCACTTGAGTAAATCCTATCATCCTCATACCATGACTTATCTATCTGTCCTAGCAGAAAATTTGCCAGGGGCCAATATCTAGATGATATGATTTTATTCTATGTTCTCTTCACCTCAAGTCTCAGAGTACATTTGAATGATTCACCAATTATTTGTACTTCATGTTTTTGCATTGTATTATTTGTTTTGTTTTGTTTTCCCTTGCCTTCAGAAAGGATTGTATCTATCTATGGTGTCACCTTTACCTGGCACAATATTTTACACAAAAGAAGTCATCAATAAACATTTTTAATGGAAAGTGACTTGAGAGGGACAATAGGCACTTTAAAGCACACTGAGCCTGTGACCCATGATGAGACAGGCTGGTTCAGGAGATTGGGAGCCAGGCAAGATTTAAATAGGAAAGTGGAATACTCTGATTTATTTATTTATTTATTTATTTATTTATTTTTTAAACAATGAAACATTGCTAGTACAGGAACTACAAAAAGATGAATAACTACCTAGTGAAACAAACAGATTGCATTATTTTCACCACTTTCCATTAACTACAGCCAACCGATTACATGTCATAAAGAAAATCCCTCCAGAAAATGCTGTTGATCCATTATTGATGACTGCAGAAGTGAGGACAGGGACCCAACCATGAGTACAAGGACAACAACACACTGCGTAGAGGGTGAGAGGCTCTGAGGGGGTGGTTTCTACAGCACTGGAAATCTGCAATGGGGGAGCTATTGGAGAACTTAACTAAGAAGGTATTTTAGAAGTCAATGGCAGTGTGGCATCTTGAAAAAGATAATTAGGAAACAGTGATATGGATCACTTTTCTCATCTGAAGGAAAAATTGTCCATTCTTATACTTTGGATTTGGTACAGAAGGGACTATTAATAAAATAGGAACCAAAAAAAGAATTTCTTCTGTATTGTCTTTATTTCAAATTCTCCAAAACCACTTTTGTGTTTTTATTAATTTGCTCCTTTTTTTTTTCTTTTTCTGATGACTGTTTTTCTCAATAGGCAGCAGCAATTTTTCTTGAAAGCTTTCCTGGGACAAACAGAGAATATTGGTTGGAAAGAAAGAATACAGTATTTGTAGAACCTAACAAGTACATTTCATATATAAATCATTGTTATTTATGAAGCCTGCAAATGTGTGTTCAGCAATTCTTTGGAATCATTTTCTTTAACTATTAAAAGTCAGCAAACATTTGTTCACTGACTGTCTATCACCAGGTGATATGTACTCTGGAGTTGGGCCATAGTTCCTCCTCTTAAAAAGGCTAAGTGTTTTCCATATTTTTTTCCCAATATTAATAAGTACTTAGAAACTATCCCTCTCTGATAGCCCCCTGAGCCAGTCCATTAACCACTATTTGCTTGTAGGAAGGAAGTGGTTCTATCTAAGGCTAAGTGCCAAGAATTTTGCATTCCATTCCATTCATTGCTTCTGTTGCTGATTTATTGAGTAATATTAAGTAGCAATTCTGCAAACTTCCCCTTTGTCCTTCAGAGCATGGAAATGTAATGTGGAAATTCCAGTAATGTGGGCATAGCCTGGGGCATGACTAAAAAATAGGTGGAGATCAGAAACATATCTCTAGTACGTCTCTGGAATGTCCCTAGAGATGGCTCATTATTGAGTAGCTGAGCAGGGACATGACTCAGCCAGTTTCTGCAACTGGCTGTCTGGGTCAGCTAGGAGAATGCTGGCAAGAGTAGCAAATCAGCCAGTGTTTGCTGACTGTAGAAAAGTGAGCCTGTTAGAGTTGGAACTTTTAAACAATCGTATTAAAAAAAAAAAAACTGATTTGATTTTTTTTGTCAGTACTACAATATTAAGAAAAGTTACAGTCTTTCATCTGCTTGCAATAACTTTCTTAAACATTGTCAATGCATTTGAAGTATATCGAGAACAGTTATTTAATCAGTGGACATTAGAAATCCTCTTCGGATGGATTCTTTAGAAAAACATCTTGATATTTGCAGTTTATAAACTAAGGAAGCTTCTGTTGACTAAGAGTTGTGTGAATTGTTTTTAAAGAAATTAACACTAAACTGGAGATAGTGGGAAGGAGAAGAAATAGAGAAAGAGAAAAAAGAGTAGAAAAGTAGCTAAGCAACAGAGTGAAGGAAGGAGGCTGGAAGTCTATTAAACAGGGACACCTAAGAAATAACACATACCGGTAGTGTAAATTTTCCTTGCAAAATGATAACTGCATGCAGATAGATATGTCATATGTACTGGGGTTTTAGTAGTTTGATATTTGCTTTTGGATGATATTCACAGTCTTTGATATGAAGAAATTTGAAAATTTTTCTGCCCATTACACATCATTGTGTTATTCATGCCTCCTTTTATGATAGAAACTGGGCAATTAAGGCCAACTACAATCACCCTATTTAACTTTATTGGGCAATAGTTGCATGATACTCAGTTGTGGGAATTTGTGTTAAGACTCATGGGACAATTGCTTTATGGCCCTAAAATAAGACTGTGATTGTCTTTGGTCTGTCTTTACTGCCAGCTCCTTGTATACTACTTATTACAATGAATTCATAGTTATGAATGTGAACATAGTTAAGTTTATATCGGCAAAGTTAAATTTAAACTTCTATGAAGGTACCAGCTGTCCCTAAGTGAAGTAATTGTCATTTCCCTCAGGCCAAAAATTCCAGTTCAACTTAAGACAGGACTTGAAACACACATACCCTAGAAGCCAATTTTGACTCACAGAGCTCTCTTCAAAGTGTCAATTTCCACACACATGAGTGCTGTTTTTTTTTTTTTTTTTTTGCTTTTGATATAAGTCCCCAATGAGAATGTGCAGAACTCTGGTTCCCAGGGCCATGGTTCACATCCAGCTTAAGTGTTCCTGGTCTGTCAGCCAGGACCTATAGAACTGGCTACAACAGTGAAAGCAGAACAAATGGCAGATTTCATAGTGGAGGTAACTCGTTACCCGAGATGCCTATAATGGACCCTACAGGAGCACTTCATAGATTTCTTTTTAAGCATTTCTGTGGGTGAGCAGTATTTAAGGTTTCTGTGAGTATTCTATATTCTACCCCTTAACACTGACAGAAGACTGTGAAAACCAACTCCCTTTCTTCTGATTGGGTTAATTCTAAGGCAGAACATATACTTCAGAGCTCCCTCCAGAATCCGGCTGTTACCTTCTGCCTGAGACTGTACCAACACTATTGTTTGTCTTCCTTCTTTTCATTCTTCTCCCTCCTCCAGCTTCCTAAGCAGTGTCCCCTAAAGATACTTCCTTAATAAACCTTGTGTCTTTGGTGGAGAGTCAACTAAGGCTGAGTCTAACCAAAACAAAGGGAATGGTGAGTAAAAGAGGAGAGACAATTTGGAAAGAAAGGCATGTTCTGTAAGCAGAAGAGAGAGTCAAGAAACAAAGTACTGTATACTCTAGGACCACAGTACATGGAGCTTTCATTAGGGGTGCTGAAACATAGTGCTTAAAAGAAATCCTTGAACTCATTCTCTCTGAGAATAAAATTCCAGTTTTGCTTCTTTATAGCTATGTAACCTTGGCAAACTCTTTTATTCTGTAAACCTCTACATTTCCATCTATAGATTGAATCTAAGATGCTTACCTTCAAGAATACTTACAAATACAGAAAGAAGCTTTGTATCTAAAGATATTTATTGCAATATGATTTACATATACAACTTGGAGTGATTTTGTCCCCAAAATATTTTTGTTCATATTGGAAAATGGTTTTGTTTTAACAACTCAGAGATGGCAAATTTACTGGGTACCATTTCAAAAAAGCTAAAGATAATGCTACACATCTTACAATGCCAAGGACAGCCTCCTATCACCCCCAATCTGCTCCAAAATGTCAGTAGTATACAGTTGAGAAACTTGAAGAGCACCAAAAACTTGAAAACAAATATTTCAAAAAAAAATGGAAAAAGAGAATGATTAAATAAATTATAATTCATCTTCTAAAAATGTAATAGGCTATAACTGAAAATAAATTATTTTGTTAAATTTTTATTAACAGCTATGGTGAGATTATAACAACATAGAAAATGCTGAGGGTCTGTAAAATTTATGTGAATACATTTATTGATGCAAGTCATATTTTTTGTTACTCCATGTGAGGTATTGTACTTAGAATATTATAGCAGTGAAGGAGATAAATGCACTGCTCTCATGAAATGTACATTCCAGTGGGAAGAAAGGAAAATAGAAGATAGATGATATAAATAGATAAACAGAAACTACTCTCTGAAGACCTGATATCTCATCTGAGATCTATTACTAGAAGGTGTGAACCATGTTAGGATGGAAGGCAGAAGATTCCCAGGCATAGGAAACCATTCAAGAGAGACCTTAGAGTGAGAACAATCATGGAGTTTTGAAGAGCAGAAGTATAAAGAGCCAAGGAAAAGTAAGGTTAGGAATACAAACTGTAGAGAATGATAGACTTGAATTTGAATGCCTGCTCTGTGAGACACAAAGTAAGATGTTCACCCTCTCACACTGTGTCCTCAAAATTGTTTTGATGTTTTTAGTTGAAAATAAGAAAGTTTCTCAGGATCACGGTGGAAATGAAATTGGGTAATTCATGTAACATGTTAAGTGTTATGCCTTTTCATACCAAGTCCTTAACCAGCAGTTTTAATTCAATAATAAAATCGAAATGAAAAATGTGCATGTAGTATATAAGCTGGAATTTAAAAGGATATTTACATATACTTCATATAATATATGAAGCCTGAGTAATATTACACATAACATACATGGTACAGGAGTTAAAGAAAGGGTTAGATGGTCCTAATGTCCTTTGATCTTATAAATGTTAGGACTCTATAAATTCTTGCACAATGTTAATTGAGAAATATCTGTGCATATATCTATTCATTTGTCAATTCTTTGTACCAATGAAGAATGAATATCTGAATCACTGAATTATGGAGTACAGTGGACACAAAATGATGACAGAAAGAGCCCTAGACAGAGGTTCTCTCTTAGACTCTGCCACAATATAAATTTTATTACTGTAACAATTCACTCCGAATCTCTGTTTCTATAGATATAATGAATAGATTAGAAATATGGTCTCAAAACCCCCTTATAATTCTAGGATTCCAAATATTGAAAATAATTTAGGAATGAAAGAAAATTTGTCCATATTTTAGCTTGATCAAGTATAAATGTGTTTAGACACTAATACTGGTTTCTCTTCAGAAGAAAATTAAAGAAATCTTCAATATTAAGAGAAATGTCTGTTTATAATTTGTGTAAATATTAATTATCACCACCAAAATATAATGATTACAAACCATCTGCCTTTATGCATTTGTTTTTAATTTGACTTTTACTTTATATACAGAAATAAAGATGGCCAGGTGTTTATAATAAGTAGTTCAAAGAGACCAGCCAGTCACATAAGGAAACTCTATAAATACCTCCAGTGGAGAAAGACAAGGGGCCTAGAACTCACTGAAATGACCATACATTAGGCAGAGGCCATTCCTGACATTGGGAGTGGAATCATATGGAGTGTTTAGTTCAAATGCACTTATGCAAAATTGGCTCACCAATATTTTTTATGCCATAATTAAAAGTAACTATCCAGTCTCGTCACTAATTCATAACATGAGTTACAGTGATTTACAAATACTGTTTCATTACATAACAAAACAAATGGAAGGTAAGTTAATACCAGCTTCTTTGTTTCACACAACTTAACTGAATAAAGGACATGGGCCTAATACATACAAGTAAGATAAGGTCAGGGTCAGGATCCACTTAAAATCCATTAAAATGTCATTGAAGTGGCTGGTCCTCTCCACATGAAAAGGTAATTATACTGTCTGGTGATAAAGAAAAATATTCTTAGGAGAGGATGTAATGACACAGTCTTCAAGACTGGAGAATGCATGAAAAATTTTACATGAAAATATTTAATACATATATGTTTACTTGTTAATTATTTATTAATTTAGTGGATAAAGGGGCAGAATGTATAATGAAGCCCAATCCTGGCATTAAGTAGAAAGAATTATAGAAATAATTATATGGATAAATCACAGGATATTCTTTCTAGTCATAGACCAAAACCATTTCTGCAAAAGTTATACAGAAAGACTTAAAAATGCTTAAAAAGATATTGTTGGCTCATTGTAATATTGAGATTAATTTTAAATTATGAAAAAGAAACTCTAGCTGAGGGATATATAAAATTCAAACTATACTGTTCAGGAAGGGACGTCATTTTCTTTTTATTTAATTCTATAGCTGAGGAAGAGGGCCAAGAATTAGATGAGAGATGATAATTAATCTTTTCAATACCACACACAATGCATCTCATTTTTAGAATTGTCTATCTTCTCATCTGGAGTGAACTCTTAAAACAGCCAGAATCCAGTAAGCCAGGTCTTTGGGGAGCTGTTATATAAGCATTGTGTTTCTCATAGTGAGTAAATCTTCCCAAGGCCAAATTTTTTTTTTTTACCAGTGTTGAGGTGAGATGGAGGAACAGCAGTTCAAAACAAAAAGTAGTAGGGGTAGAAGGGGGCGGAATGAGACTTTACATTAAGTTGTACAAGGGACATTCGGATTTAAATTTTTTCCAACTTGACATTAATGTGGTGTTAAAGGGATTTGCAAAGATTATAAATTTGCAAAAACAAGGTGAGCAGAATGGGACTGGCCACAGGCTTTTAACTTTTCTAGAAGAGAGAAAGCAGATGATAAAGTGGTCCTATTACAATGGGATAGGAAAATCAGTGACCCAGAGAACTGAGAAGAAAGTGGCAGCTGGTGAGAGAGTCATTATGTGCTGCCAAAGTACAGGAAGATCTAGGATTGGAAATCAGTTGCTGTAAAAGGTGGGAGATGAAGTGGTAGGTGGAATGATTGACATCCATTTCCCACAACTGAATGTGGAACACTTAGAAAACAACTTTTTGACTCTACAATCAAAACTTAATCTTTTATTGATAGCTGCATGTGTGGGTATAATCACCCAAAATAAAAGTATCTGTACTCTGATATTTAGGGAGCCAAATATTTAGCAATCCAGCCCTATGAGCTTATCTTAAAGCAAAGTCTGGCAGTTGCACACCAGAAAAACTCATAGTCATAAACCCACAAAAATGGATGACCCATTTCCACAGGACAGTTCAGGGGCATCCCTAACATGAAAAAGGCAAAGTAAAAAATGACCCTGAGAAAGAGAAAATTCATAGAAGAGGAGAAAATATCTGCAAATATAATAGTCATTAGGTGTTTAAAAAGAATATAAAATAATAGAAGGTTGTGACAAAGAAGTAACTGGAGAATAAAAGAATCTTTTAGAAATTTATGATTCATCATTTCCAAAGTAGAAGACAAAGTAAAGAAAACATCTTTAAAAAATTATAATGCATGAAACAGATAGAAGATCAATCTTGGGATTATAGGTCTTAACAAAAAACTAATAAAGAGTTCCAGAAAGTGGAAAGAAAGAAATTACATGGAAAAGAATTTAAAAGGAATTAGTAAGCAATAATTTCTGAGAGATATTGGTACTAGTCTACAGATTCAAAGGTCTAAGTGCTCAGCACAGGATGTAAAAAAAATACACATTTAGAAAAATATTTCACTACTACAAAATTTCAGTACAACAAAGAAGAATTTCTAAAAGAGTACAGCAAAGGAAATAATCAAGAAAGTAAAAAGAGTCTACAGAAGGGCTGAAAATCATTGCCACGTACACTTCAGATAGGGCAGTAATCTTCAGAATAAAAAAAAGAACTCAAAAAACTTGACAGCAAAAACCAATCAACCAACAAACAAATAACCCAATCAATAAATGGGCAAAGGAACTGAAGAGGCATTTCACAGAAGAAGAAATACAGCTGGCCAACAATTATATGAAAAAATGTTCAACATCACTAGCAATTAGAGAAATGCATATTAAAACTACACTGAGATTTCATTTCACTCCAGTCAGAGTGGCAATTATCAAGAATACAAGTAACAATGAGTGTTAGTGAGAATCTGGAAAAAAGGGTACACTCATACATTTTTGGTAGAACTGCAAATTGGTGCAACCACTCTGGAACCAGTATAAAGTTTCTTCTGAAAATTAGGAACAGAAACAACAGCATACCCCTGTGACACAGCCACATCAGTGTTAACAGCAGGTCAATTCACTATAGCTAAGCTATGGAGCCAACCTAGATGTCCTTCAACAGATGAATGGAAAATGATATTGTAGTATATATGCACAATGAAGTATTACTCAACCATAAAGAAGAATGACTTTATGACAATTGCCAGTAAATGGATGAATCTAAAGACTATCATGCTAAGTGAAATAAGTCAAACCTAAAAACCCAAGGGTGCATGTTTTCACTAATATGGGGAAATATCAATATTAACCCACAATAAGTAGGGAAAGTGGAAAAATAGAAGTTCAGTAGATAAGACAAAAGGTAATGAATGAAAAGAAAGGGGGATAGGAAAAGGCAATGGAATAAATCCTATGTACATATACAATTATACCACAGTGAATCCCACAAACATGGGATCCTACAAGAATAGGTTCCGAATTAGAATGATATATTCCATACTTGTATAATTATATCCAAATAGATTCTACTGTCATGTATAAATAAAAAGAATCAATAAAAAATAAAAGAGAGAGCTGATTGACCACAAAAGACTAATAATCAAACAAAAATCAGAATACTTAACAAATTTGGATGATGGAAGAGAATGCTACAGTGTCTTCATATTTGACCAAACTTCATTCTGGAACATGTAGAAAGAACATTGGACATGATAGCTGCTGTCATACAATTAATGCATCCTATTATAACTTAACACATAGCCATCCTTAGGAAGTTGCTTAGTATGTGTTTAAAAACCAGGGGATAAACAAACAACACAAAGAAGATAGACTCATGGAATATAGAAAAATAGAGAATTAAATCCTGAAATGTTGGGGATGCAAATCAAGTCAAGATGGCATCTGGCAGTTTGCCAGGAGGAGTGGTTTGTGAAGCAAAGCCAGTGAGCCATTAAGATGATGAGGATTCCTTATTGGCTGACTGCTGTATCTAGATGATGTTAATTGAGTTAAGCTGTGTGTAATTAGTTGGGTATATGTACCTCTGCTGTCCCGAAGAGAAGTGGCTCCTGCTACCTTGGGTGCCAGCTACTTTGAGTTCTCTCTCAGTTCCCGCTGAGTTCACTCGAAATAAAGCAGTTCCCGTTTCAACCTTCAAGTTGCTTGTCACCTCCCGGTATTTGCCCAGCAGAACTGCGGCACTGAAACATCACATAAAAATGTACCTAAGATTTATAATTAACCCAGATTGAAGCAAGAGAATTGAAATTTAGAAAAGTGAATTATTTCAGAAGGAAAAAAAAAAAAAGATTACCACTGATTTTAACCCATTGACTTTAGTCTCTTTCAAACACCTTACAAAAACATGTAAAATAATGTTTAGTCAAATATCTTGGCACTGTGGCCCAGTCAAAATTTAACATCATATGTATATAACCTTTTCTGTATCTATCCACACATAGTAATATATTTGACAAATAATTTTATGTTGATATCTAATAAATATGTGTACTTCTACATTTTATTAAGTATTTTAAGAGATGACACATCTTGGGAGAGTTTCACTGATAAATATAGAATTGAGAAATTTTAAATAGTTTATTCAGAAAAGGATGAAATTATCAAGGAAGGAAATAGAATAATCAGCTCTCAATTAGAAAGTAACAGAAATAGGAAATAAAATATTTCTAACTAACTACTCGTACATATTAGATATTTCATGATTTTTAAAATTTAACTTAAGATACTCAATTCTGGGAGGAAACATTACCAATAATATTTAATAACGCAGGAGTCTGAAGTGCATAGAGAATACGGAATTCCTCCAATTGTTTCACAGAACGTTAATTTTTAACAAGTTGTATATAGCATTCATTCATTAATTTATATGGCTCCTATAATAAATTGCCATAAACTTGGGGGTCCTAGACAACAGAAAAATATTCTCTCTCAGTTCTTGGTTTAGGAGTTCAAAGTCAAGGTGTTAGAAGCCTTTAGAGGAGGCTCCTTAATTATTTGTTCTGGCTTCTGATAGCCAGAGGTGTTCCTTGGTTTGTGATATTAGAACTCCTAACTCTGCCTCTGTCTTCACATGGCCTTCTTTTAAAGACTTCAGTCATGTTGGATTAAAGGTCTATCTATCTAATGACCATGTTTTAACTGAATTTTAGCTGCGAAGACTCTATGTCCAAATAAGGTCACATTCAGAGGTATAAATGGGTTAGGACTTCAAAATTCAATCCATAATTTCCCAAGTGATTCTAATATCATTCAGAGGGTCTTGGATATTGTCAAAACAACATGGCCATGGCCTGCATGGGAAAAACCAACCCAGAGGATGTAGCAGCACTGTATAATATGACCAGCACCCCATGACTAGATTCCATATATTTACCAATAAAGGACGAGAAGGGGTGAAGATTCTAAGCACAGAACTTTTGTCTTTCCTATGTTTCAGTCAGATTTATTTCCTTACCTAGTTTTCCTCTGACTTAAAGTTTTGGTTGAAGGTTGGAAGGATAGATATAATCAAAGTATAAGCTGTAAATTCAAGGAAGCTGTTTCTTGAAAAAAATTACTTAAGACATGACACAAACATCTAATACAGCTCTCAATTAGAAAGTAACAGAAATAGGAAATAAAATATTTCTCTTCTATCTCTACCTCTCTTTGGCATCAAGAAGAAAAGTCTTGGATTCCTTAAAGACATCAATATTTCAACATCAGGTTTAAAAAGTTTGTTTCAGGGGTGAGAGTAGGAACAGAATAGCAGAAAAAAAGAAGAGAGTAGGTACCAGGGTAGCTGTATGTATTTATGTGCAAGAGTTTGTAGGGAGCCCTATTAAACACTGTCACAATAGAGAGAACTTGTTTGGGTTGGACAGGTATATACATAGGCAACTTCAACAAAATATGAAATATCACTGTGACCTGATAAATGGTTGTCATACTTGAGGAAAGTATTTGTACACTTATGTATATGTCAAGCTAAGGTTTTGCATCTTAGTTTAATATGTATATTAAATGTATGTGTAAATTAATATGTATATTCTGTATAAATATCACTTATACTTACAAATTCATACCCCAGATATATAAAGAACATAAATCACATGGAGAAACAATATATTGTGACCAAAGAGCTTATGCATACTCAAGAGACTTAAATTAAGTGGAAGCAAATAAGGAAATGGTTCCCAATATTGAAGACTGTGGCATGTTAGAACTGTTCCAAAGTGGTCCATATGTACATAAATAGATAAAGGACAGCATCAGTGACTGGATATATAAATCTAATGCATACCATGAAAACAATGTCATGCCTTTAGTATACTTATATTGCAATATAATGAAAATATATTTTAATAGAGTTTCTTAAACTTTTTATCTCAAGGTAAGAATATTCATAAAAATCTTTAAGAGGACACTTATTTATAGGTATGTGTATGGGAATGTGAAGAGTGAGATTTTAAAGGAAGAAGAATCGTTCATTTTGAAAAGGGATGTTCACTAGAAAAAATCCATATAGTGATTTAAAAAAAAAATACTTTTCTGGGGTCATAGGTGCACATTTATACCTTTGAGGAACGAGTTGGAGAAATCCAACAGTAGCACTTGATTCTGTGGCCACAGAATTGTACCTCTTCAGGAAGCCTCCTTTTGAAAGCTTTTGTGTTTTATATAAGTTGGGAGGTCAAACCAATGTTTTCTTTCATAGTTGAAGTGGATTTTCTGTAAATCAATGCATATGACATATATTCTTTTTTGTTGTTGTTGTGGGGGGTTCCCCCTACAACATTGAACCCAGTGGTACTTTTGAGACAGGATGTTACTAAGTTGCTCAGGGCCTCATTAAGATGCTGAGGCTGGCTTTGAATTTGCAATCCTCCTGCCTCAATTTTCCAATCTGCTGGGATTGTAGGCGTGCACCACCACCCTGGGCTATAATATGTTAACAGTAACAAAATGTTTAGTCTACCTATCAACATTCTAAAACTGAAAAACTTCTATTACTAATGATAGTTTTATAACTTGTCCTTCATTTAGACCACAGACTTTTCTTGAAAATTGATAAATCTTTTTTAAACTAAATTTTGTTAGGGAACTTTTGGATAAATTAAAGAATACTTTTCTAAGAAAGTTTCTAAGTTCATGATATTAATGCATTATCTAAGTTCATGTATATATGGGTTATTTCAAATAATATATACTTACAGAAAAAAATGAGACTAAAGTATAAAAATTACAACTAGTAGATAGAGAATTTAGTTCTCATAAGATTGTGTTCCTGCTACCAAAAATTAGAACTTAATAGAAGAAAACTAGAATGAAACAAACCTAAAGTGAAACATGAAAAGAATCAAAATTGTACTCAACTTCTGAAATAGATAACATGTTCCCTTTCTGTGCCAAGACTTGCTACTAGTTTTTAAATTTTATTTTATTTTTGTTTTTATCATGATAGAATTTTCATGGACTATTGTTTAAAATTGTAAACAGAGAACTCAAATATAGTTTCTGTATTTTATCTTAAAATTCTCTTTTAAAACTAGAATTTAAAATTAACTCATACAGCTTGTTTCAATAAGGGTTGATTTTCAAGAATCAATGCCCTTAAATGTTCCCATAGTTTTTACAAACTCAGAACAAAATTCAAATATACTCTGAAGGAGATAATACAAATGTAATTACCTTGGGAATAAAATTATGAATCTTGGAAAGGGATAACTTAGGAAAACTATATGAAATTTCTTGTGTTGAAACATCACATCAGCAGTGACAACAAAAATACTTTATTTAAGATTTTAAGGTCAAAGAAATGTTAATTGAGCAAGCGTCTATACAGCAGTCATGATGGCCAAATGTTGGCTTTGCTGCCTCCTACAAAACATCTAAGATCTCTTTGTCCTGATCTGGAGCAATTGGGAGTCAAAACTGAAAGCTTTTCACATAACTGTTACATTAAGTGATATGGTAGAGACACAAACAAACTTCTGTGAATACATAAAGGAAAGAGATGTTAACACACAGTATGGTATTTAATTAGCCAATAAACCTAAAGATGCTTGTTTTAATTCACATTTTAAAATAAAACTAAAAATCAAACAATATCCAAAACATTTAGGTAGTAAATTAGCGATTAGAGATTAAAATAAAAATCTACTTGACACCAAAAATGATGTAGTTATAACTCTATTCAGAACACTCAGGACCTGATTAATTTTGCTTAGCATTATTTTTTAAAAAAGGAATGTTATTACTATTTTTTTTAAGGATGATTCCATTCCTCGGACTATACCCAAAGGACTTTAAAACAGCCTACTACAGGGACACAGCCACATCAATGTTTATAGCAGCACAATTCACAATAGCTAAACTGTGGAGCCAACCTAGATGTCCTTCAGTGGATAAATGGATAAAAACAAAATGTGGCATATATACACAATGGAATTTTACTCAGCATTAAAAAAGAACAAAATCATGGCATTTGCAGGTAAATGGATGGCTGGATGGTGTTGGAGAAGATAATGCTAAGTGAAGTTAGCCAATCCCCCCAAAAAACAAATGCCAAATGTTTTCTCTGATATAAGGAGGTTGACTCATAGTGGGATAGGGAGAGAGAACATAGGAGGATTAGATTAATTCTAGATAGGGAAGAGGGGTGGGAGGGGGCAAGGATTAGCAAGGATGGTGGAATGTGATGGGCATCATTATACAAAGTACATGTATGAAGACTTGAATTGGGTGTCAACATACTTTGTGTACAAACAGAGATATGAAAAATTGTGGTATATATGTGTATTAAGAATTGTAATGCAAAAAAACAAAGTACATGTATAAAGGCATGGATTGGCATGAACATACTTTATATACAGAGATACAAAAAATTATGCTCTAAATGTGTAATAAGAATTGTAATGCATTCCACTGCTGTCATGTATTTATTAAAAAAATCAATAAAATCAATAAAAGATTGAAAAAAAGTTTATTCATTACATCTTTAAAAAAAAAGAATGCACTTGAGGGAGTCTTGATGAATAATAAAAAAAGAATTTGCAATGAGGTGAGGGGAGGGGAGAAAGGATGTGTGAGGAAGCATGGGATTGCCAAATAATGGAAAAGAAATATACAGTGCAGTGAAAGGTGCCAGGAGAGGGAACCTGTGAAAGGGCATGAGCAGTTAACACAGACCCAGTAATGAAATGAACCATATGAGTTGGGGAAAGCAGAACCTTTATCCTTCAATCAGTGAACAAAAGGCATTTTGAGTAACCTTGCTGACAATTTGCAGAACAGGTAATTTGTGACTTGAAATTTTAAAATCAGACCTGACCTTCTCTAATAGTGATGAACTTCTTGTTTTTTTAAGCTTGAATCCACTGTGCAAATTTATTTTTGAGTTGTCATTCATTACATTTTCCTAAGTAATAAACTAGATATTTGAAGGAAATAGAATCCACATATATAATGATGACGATAAAATAATTTATATAATTTTGTTTTATAACTGCAGTCTTTTTCCTGTTCAATGTATTATTGATTCTCTATTCCTTTCTACCTACATTGCTTGAATTCCTCCATCTCTATTCACTAATCATCTTAGTTCCAGCTATTCTAAAAGATAGAAGGAGAAATAGACATTGATTTTGTACTCAAGCCCTCTATTATTTTGTAGTTATAACACAATGTCTGCAATTGTATTTCAAATTTCAGAGATAATATGATAAGCATCTAAAAAAACAGAAAACCTTCAAAACCTAAGGAGTCTGAGAGGAAAGTAAAAGCCTCCACTCTCCTTTCCTATTTACTAGACTTTTTGTTAGATCAATACACCAAGGGTGACTGAAAGCCGGAAATACATGGATTTTGGCATAGGCAGACCTGAATTCATTGCTAAGGGCCCCAGGCAGGAAGAATACCTTGAATTTCTGAACTGCTTCTCTTGTTTGCTTCATTGGGATACAAGTATCTTCTTTTATAGGGCTTTTGGAGATTAAAAAAAAAAAACAATCTTTGTAAAATGCCCATTAATATTGTAGGACCTTTACATCTTACTGCCCCTTTTGGGTCAATTAGCCATGGACCTAACCCATTAAGAAAATATTCATTTAAAGTGTACCCAAGAGTTTTGTCAAGTTTATTAAGAAAAGTGAAACCGTATGTCCTTCTTTAGAGTTGTCAATTATCACTTAAAAATTGTACAGTATTAAGTATCATGACTAAAAATAAATCAAATAAATTTAATACATGGTTCCTTCTTTTCTTGTGTCCTCCCTAGCCTCTCTATCTTCTGAAAATCATAGAGAAAAGAGCTGAGTTTGTTACATGTTTTATAGTTTTTTTAAATATTATTACATGTATCTTCTAGGATCCATGAAAATCCTTATCTACACAATTTAATACTCCACTCTTTAGTTAACCATTTAAATTTCAAGAAGAGAAGAAAAATCATAAAATCTGAAAATTATAAGGAAAAGGCCTTTGACCATGCTAACAGCTGTAGATGGGAGTCAATTAGCCATAACTAACAACACTGCATTCATTACTCTAGCTGACTATTATTTCTGAGCCTCCTGGCATCCACCTGCCAATCTCACATACACAGCCCTCTCGTGCCTCTCCTGTGCAAATAGATACTAGAAAAGGTTTTGTACTACCAGGTGAAGAGAAAGAGAGTTTTAGATACAACAGATCCATAAAAGCAGTTGGTTTTTCTCAAAAGACTGTGACTGTGGGTGGTGTGCATATGTTCAACTGTGAAGCCTTATTTATTAAATGACTATGGGATACTTTGCAACTGCAGTTGTATATCATTAATCTCAAAGACATATTCTCCACCCTCACTGAGGTTTTCCATGAAATATTCTAATAAAGATAGAACAGATACAGAGTTTACATTTTACCCCTGCAATGATGACAGTGTGAATGATTGCCACACATATTCAATTTTTGTCATACACATATGAAATTTTTGTTCTAAAGAAGCAAAATCACTAACTGACTCTTTTGGAAAAAAAAGTCTTTACTTTTCTACTTTATAAGTGAAATACTGTGATATTTAAAAATGGAGGTAATATGCTCTTATTCTGGTTGAGTCTGAACATATTGCCTTTTACTGTATTTAAGATGTTGAAAAGTGTGTAAAGGTATATTGAAGACTTAAAGTTTGAGTTTGGTAATATGCATTCACCTTTTTTTCTTATTAAAAAAGATATAACAAGGCAAACAATAAGGAATATTTTTGATGGTTAGTGCCCTTTTCTAGAGCAAACCACTGTCACTAGTTTATTTTGTTGACTGCCAAGAATCCTACAATTGGAGACGAATAGAGCCTAGTGCATAGCAACAGAGAAGGAGATCAAAAGTCAGGGACATAGATTAGCCATGGATTAAAAATTAAAGTAGAGATAACACTCATTCTTTTGAAAAACAAAGAATATTTTGATAGAGGCAATATCACAGCCTATCACATAGCAATTCCACATATAGATTCTCATACCGGACCCGTTTGACTGGCTTGGTCTCCAAGCTGCTAATGTAACCCAAGGAGAAGTAAGGGTGACATAAACTAAATGACCATTGAAAGCACACACTTTCTAAAGATGCAGTGCTCTGAAGTATTTTAAGCTGGGTGTTTTCCCCAAAACATAATAATGAGGGCAAACTTTGCAATTAGTAGCCTCTAAATTTAGGTGTGCTGCTACCGAACAAGGCAAACAATAAGAATTCTCTTTCTGGCTAGTGTCCTTCTACAGAGCAAACCAATGTCACTATTTTGTTGACTGCCAAGAACTTTACAATTAGAAATGCATAGAGCCTCATATGTAGCAGCAGAGAAAGAGATACAAAGTCAGAGATATAGATTAGTGTCCACTTTCCCAGCCCAGCTTCCTCAATTAGTTCACATCATTTCCTATCTAGTAAGACAGAGGCAAAGACCACAATCTAAAAACGGAGTACTGGCTACAATGCTTCTCAAATAAATCTGGTTTTGTCTAGGTGTTTTAGGCTTCTAAGCAATGTAGGACCAAAGAGGCAGAGATAAATCTTATTAGCAACACTAATGACACTTTTAATATTTCACTCTATGGCTTAAATTTCAGGTAAGTATGAGCACCGATTGTGTCCTTGTGCCTGACTCTTTCTTGGCTAATGCCTATCAGTGTTTTTATGATTCATTTTGAGGTGTGGCCAACTGTAAATGTCTCAGGCCTAAGCAAATACCATTAAATCCCAGAAGCACATTGAAAGAACGTTTATTCAGGCAAGATAGAGGGAATCTCAGCAAGAGTTTCATAGACTATGATTAAATCTAAACTATTTGTCTTAGACCCCAAAGCTTTGTGAGTATGTGTAAGAGACTGAACTAATTCTCTGGATTTTGGAAAACATGGTTTGGAATTAAACTACCTTGTAAATATACCATTTCACAAGCATTTGTCTTGCATATCTTTGTCTCAGTTCTTAGAAAATTAAAAATAAAATGTATAAAGAAATTTTGTATGTGGATTTGTAGATTAATTGGTGTCTCATGGCTTCACATTTCTAAATTGACAATTATATAAATCTGTTAATGCTCACACTCATATTTCTAACAATTCTTCCTGCTCCTTATTTTTATAAATGCTAGCTCAGAGATCAGTAGGAAGATAACAGTGGACAGTGTATAACCTAGATCTTAAATCAGTTGCAGACAGATTTCAGAGAAGCCAGAATCGTGCTTATTTATATTTACATCTGGATTTTAACACTGTCAGATGTTTTGTGGGTTCAATCCATTGTTACAAAGTTATGCCAAGGGTCTGCTTACATTTTTATTGCATTTAATCATCCCCCAGATAATTTGTTACTATATAAATTATTTTTGAAAGAACATATTCATTGAATTGGAAATGTCTTTAAAAAACACAGATAACTTTGTCGTTAATATTATACTTGTAATATTATTTTGGAATTCTTAAGTTTACTTTTTTGAATGTTTAAACAGTTGGATTTTTAAAATGTCTTATTTTAAAAATATGATATATGATATTTGTATGTATTTACTTGGAACAGTATGGTGCCATGATTTTTAATACACCGAGGAAAGGCTAAATTAAGCTAACAGAGCCATTGCTTCAAATACTTAACAATTTTTTTGTGAGAACATTCAAAATTTACTCAGCCATATTGATATGTTCTGAACTCCATTATTGGCTATATTTACTATTCTGCACAATTGGTCTCATTATGGTATGGATATGAGGTGTTTCCCCAAAGCTCCTGTGTTAATGCAGGAATATTCAGAGGTCAAATGATTGTATTATGAGATCTGTAACCTAATTAGTCCATTCCAGTTTGGATGAACTAACTGTAGGCAAGTAGGGGTTGGCAGGACCAGGAGGTGGATCCCTGGGAGTGTGCTATAGAAGGGTTCATCTTCTCTTCAGCCCCTTCCCCCTTTTCTCTCTGCCTCCTGGTCTCCATGAATTGAGTTGTTTTTTTCCCCCACCACACCCTTCCACCATGATGTTCTGCCTCACCTCTGTCCCAGAGCAATGGAGCTGACTGTGGGCTAAACCTCTGAAACCATGATTGAAACTAAACTTTTCCTTCTCAAAGTTGTTCTTGTCAGGTATTTTGGTCACAGTGACAAAATGTTGACTAACAGGTCTAAAACAAACATCAAACCTATTCCTCCCGTTTAGCTGGATTTTTGTGTCTTTGACTTTCCTCTTCCTATATCCATTAACTCCCACTCTCTGGTAACTGCCATTCTACTTTCTTCTTCTATGAGTTCAATTCTTTTAGATTACATGTATAAGTGAGAACATATGGTATTTGTATTTTTTGTATTAGTTCTATTTCACTTAGCATGATGTTTTCCCATTTCCATCCATGTTGGAACAAATGACAGAATTTTCTTATCTTTAGAAGTTTGTATAGTAGTCCATTGTGTAGTGGAATACTATACAACACATTGTATAATATAATATTGCATATATACATGTGTGTGTCACATTTTCTTTATTCATTCCTTCATGATTGACACTTAGGCTAATTCATAACTTGGCTATTGGAATAGTGCTGCAGTGAACATGGAAATGCAGACATATTTTCAACAAAATGATTTCAAAATTTTCAGGTAAATATCCAGACATTAGATTGTTAGATCATATGGTAATTCTATTTTTCAAAAATTTTTAAAGGACTACCCTTACTATGTCCCTTAATGGTTGTACTAATTTTCATTCTCACCAACAAGGCATACCTCCTGGGTATTACACTTACCTTTTGTCTTTGTGATAATAGCCATTCTAACAGGTGTGAGGTAATATTTCACTGTGGTTTTAATTTGAATTTCACTAATGATTAGTTATGTATCTGTTTTCAAGTATCTGGTAGCCATTCATACATCTCATTTTGGGAAATACCTATTCAGATCCCTTGCCCATTTTTTAATCAGATTAAACGCACAGCTCAGAGATCCTATAAGTTTGGTTCCAGATCACACAATAAAGTGAATATTGTAGCAAGGTGTAAACTTAAGTTTAATGTCTTATTGACTTGATCCCTTTGTTTCTCAACAGTAAGAGTCAGAGACATATTCCTGTGTACTGGACATTAGAAAGGGGGTTTAGACAGAAGAAAGATGTTTCTCAATCATCACATCCTCTTACCAAAGATTCCATTCAGCTGTCCCAGTGAGCAATTATGTGTAATCTCAGAGGTGTGTCCTATGATCCATAAGGATTCTACTTCACTTTATAAAGAAAATTGTAAGGTATAAGGTGAATGAACTATATTCCACGTTCCCTCTATACAGCGACATCTACTGGATTAGCTCAAGGTGATTTTAAACAAGTGCTTGCTTATTTAATAGGGACCAAAACTCTTTTCTGTGGGTGCTGGAACATTCAGTTTATTGTGGTGGAGAAAAGAATTTTCACTTAACGTCAAACTCAGACCCAGACTTTAATGAGTATACCTGAAAGGAATGCTGGAAACATATCGCTGATGTCTAAAGACTTAAGCCTCAATCTTTTGGCTTATTTCAGAACAATCTTCCTCCACAAAATTGTGAAATCATTTCTTAGTTATGTTTCCTAGGTATCCTGGAGGAGAAGGTACTAGATATGAATCACCGTAGGAAGGTCAACAGAATTACTGCCTTCAGGACATTAAGGAAATGCAATAGGAAACGATGCCTGTTTTATTTATTTATTTAAAGGGGGCGGGGGCGATAAACTTCTTAGACAAGATTGTAGATTTATCTTGACTGGGTTTAGAAATTTTGCTGCAGGATAAGGATAAAACTCGTGCCCTTTTAAAATCACAACTCTTTCCCTTAAAAGGATGTAGTTATCCTTCTCTGGCAAAAAAACTGCTTTGCACTTTGATATTTACAGCCAAGTAATGCCTGTGTGCTTTCCAAGAGCAGCCGGTAACAAAAAACCTGGGAGCGCACTTTGCAAGTTGTTCACCCCACCTCAGTCTGCAAAAGAGAGAGTTGTTGGGCTGGTCCTCTAGCCTGCTCCAGCGCATTCCTGCATCTCCAGGGCTGCCGGTGCTCCGGGTCAGCCCCGCCCGGCCCGCCCTCGCGGCTCCCTGCCACCCTCTCGCGGGCGCGCTCTGGGTGGGGCCTCTCGGGCAGTGGAGATGCCGCCGAGTGCGCTGGGCCGGTGATGCGAGCGGGCTGGGCGGCGCGCCGGGGCAGCCCCAGCCGTGCGCCGCGTCGCTGTAATCGGACACCCGAGCGCTCGCCCCCTGCGCCCGGCCACTTTTCCATTCACTCCGAGGTGCTTGATTGAGCGACGCGGAGAAGGGCTCCGGGTGCCACGGCACTACAGGGTTGAGGATTCCTGTACAAAGAAACTCAGAGGACCTGGAAAAAAAAAAAAAAGAAAAAGAATATCACGTTGGGACGCTCTAGAAATTAAGGTCTTCTGAGAAAAGGACTGGAGAGACTGGCGGATCCATTCCGGTTGTAAATTGGTGACCGTTCCGTGCTGAGCTCTTCCAACCTCGGTAAGCTGGATTCATTATTTTCAGAATTTCAGATTTAGCAAAATCTAACTTTTGGGTCTGTGCATTGGCTTTTCATACATGAGTGTGCTGGAGTCCGAACATTTTGTTAAGAGCACGCGCGGTTTGTCAGAGAAACGTTACCCTCGCTGAGAGCCCGGCTTGAGCTGTTTCTTTAGGCTGTGACACCTGCGGGGAGTTTAAAGTTGAGTATTACAAAGCCTTCTAAGGCAAAACTGGTCGCGAGGACTTGAAAGAATTCTCCTTTATTATTAGTTTGCAGTCAGTAGAAGTGAAAACACCAAGCAGCACGTCTTGAGTTGAAGGGAAGAAGTTGTAAGATACTTGGGGGAGGGGGCGCGGGGAGCTAGTCTAGGACGCTGGGCTTTCACCTCTCATCACTAGGTGGAACAGTCAACTCACTTGTTCTGTAAAGTAGCTTCATTTGATTTGTCATTGTTTCATTCTCGGTATTACTCTTTGTAATTTATGGCATATGTTCCTTTGAGAGAAACATCCAGATTATATTCTGGTAATAGCAAAATGCAAAAAAAAAAAAAAAAAAAAAAAAAAGTGTAAGTATTATCAGCCTACTGAGGTTGAACATATTAATAGCTCCCCCCTCCCTTTAAGTATCAAATCAACAGACCAAGGGGCAAATTACTAAAGGAAAGTCACCCATAAAATCAATTTTCTTCTAAGTTAATTTAGGGATGACAGGGTGAAGAGGTTGTGGAAGCAGGAAGAAACTGTTTCTTTTGAAAATTACCAACACAAACATCTCTAGGGTTTCCTCCATCTGTGTGGTAGAAGCATACCTTTTATTCCTAACTCTTACAGCATATGCACCACCGATGAAAGCAACTTATAATTTTTTTGTTTAAGTTTGCACATTTGATTTAATTGTTTTTTCTTCTGTGTTAATGGAGCAGTCTTTTCAATTTTTAATAGCATTTCTTTAATGAAGAGAATTAATGACAGAAATTTCATTTTAAAAAGCCACATAATGTTTCAGATCAGCATTGTTGTTACCTGTATAAATGTGTTTCTAGATTAACCTGCTATGCCATTTATTGTGTAATTATGATATGTGTAAAATTATAGGTTTTCTCTTATGGTCCTGAGTATATTTTGCATATTATGGCCACTAGAGTGGTGATAGGTTTGTCCTAAAACATTACCTGATTTTCCCTGGTATTTAGACATTAGCTAAGAGTATGTATCAGTTTTATTGCTCTAGTTTCAATCTGTAATACTTGTCTCCTTGATTTATCTTTTGGAATTTTGACAGCCCACTTTCTGGTTGATTTATTCAAAATGTGCCTTGGTGGATACAAGGCTCACTGGATTACTCACTGCTAGGTCATTGGTTTGTATTTGGCACCGGTCCATGGCTATCTCATCTGCATCATTTAACAGCTGCCTGGTCATCTGAATAAACTGGCAGATAATTGATTCAAGTGATTTTAGTAGACAAGGGTTGAGCACACATAAATTTATGTGTAGAAACACCATTTCAGATACAATTACTCTAAAGAGCTAATGAGTAAGAGAGTGAGTGGGTACATATGAATGTGGGATTTCTTTACTACTCTATGTATGGGAGAGGGAGTTTTCATCAGCAATACTTTATGGTATCACTCTCTAGTCACTGTAATAGAATGGAGTTTTAGAAAAGATCAGTTAAAACATTAGGGTTTCCTTTAAGAATCAGTAAGTTTTTCCTTTCTGCTTTGTTCTGCTTTGATGCTGGCATTATTTTGTTGGAAGATGAACCAATTCTCTTCTGGCAAGGACTTCCAGACACAAATAAATCTAAATTTTCCTTTCTGAGGAACAAAGTCACAGCACCTCCTACTGTTTGCATTACTATAGAAGTTCAGTAGCATCTTATTCAAATAGATTTTTCTGTCTGGGCTGCTAGATTTTTTTTTTTTATAATCCTGAAATGTGAAATGAGACATAACAAACTCATTATCTCTCTTTTTAAAGGTATTTTCCCTTGGATATTAACTTGCAAATCTGAAGAAATGGCATTCCAGGCAATTTGCATGTTGGTTGGAGTATTTGTTTGTTCTATCTGTGTAAAAGGATCTTCCCAGCCCCAAGCAAGAGTTTATTTAACATTTGATGGTAAGACATTTGATAAAATTCATGGTTCAAATGTTATTTGAAGTCTTATTTTTCTTTCTTATCTCTATTCATAAGTTAAGAGACTAAAATATTACTGAGCATTAATGTTTAATGTATTACTGGAGTGCTTTTTGAACAACCAGGTAATTTTAAATTATTGGCGGATAGACAAGTGTTCTGTTGAATTCAAGATAATGTTTACAAAAATACTTGAAGTATAGGAGACTGTATTTTCTTTTCTCTCTCTTCAATTTCTTCTGTGTTTTTTTTTTTTGTGTGTATTCGGGGAGATGATGGAGAGCCCAAAGCCTAACATCTTTGATCTTACTATTCACCTGGACATGCTGAGAGAAATACTTCTTTTATGCTAATCCTAGAAAGAACTATATAGTTTTAATTATTAAAATATGTACCCAGTAAAATTTGGACAATAGCCTCAGAACTGGCTACTCCTTTTAATGTTCTAATTATGTTTCTTCTATTTCCATAAGGACTTCCTGAGGTTGACATAAAACTCTAGTTAATTGAAAATTACCTAAAATAATAGTAGAAATATGCTATTTGGGAGGGGGGGTGCCAGGGATTGAAATCAGGGGGATTTGACCACTGAGCCACATCCTCAACCTTTTTTTTTTGTATTTTATGTAGAGACAGGGTTAGCACCTTGCTTTTGCTGAGGCTGGCTTTGAACTCAAGGTCTTCTTGCCTCAGCCTCTTGAGCCACTGGGATTACAGGTGTATACCACCTTGCCTGGCAGAAATATGCTTTTGATGGCTGTTGTATACAAATGTCTCCAGAAACTTAGGGAAAAAGTGGACATTTCAGATTTTTACGTAGCAAGAAGGTCTAAGGCCCTCTGAGGGAATGGTTTCTCAAATGTGTGTATCATTTTAATGTACACAGTTCAAATGACAATCAGATGGATGATCTCAGTCAATCAAGGAACCTGTATTCACTGGCAGTTGGAATAAAAAAAGATGAGAGATGCCATCATGCTAGTCAGAATAATTTATATTTTATTATGTCTTTTAATTCTCTCTGCATGAACCTTAGTGTCATTGCATATATTTTTACTTTCATTTGATTAATGGTACAATCTCAGACCTTGTTAAGTATCTCTGAAATTCCTTGTTATCTTCAATTTCAAATAGCACTATGACTGACATTTAGTTAAATAGCTTCCCCCCTACCCCTGCACTTTCTTTCTTTTAAGTGACCAAGTTCTTTCCCCAAGGTCATCCTAAGCACTGAAGGAGCCATATTTAGAACTTAGAATGTGTGAGCTTCTAATTGCTTCCTTAGACTACAAGTCAGGCATTCCTCTTAAACCCTAACTGTTCAGTTAAATTGTGAAGAATGGATTTAAAAGGCCCCCTGGAATGTCCTTTTCCCCCTTTAATTACTAAAGCATCTTACAGTCTGCTTACACTTTGTCTTCCAAGTTAAAAATTATAAAATATCAAATAAAAAAAGAAAAGGCATTAATGAGCAATACCATTTCCCCTTATGTTCTATTCCTCTGATTTATAGGGAGACTGAGTGGTCTCATAGTTTAGGTGTCTAAACTTGCTGTCTTCCATCAAAACCAACCCAGATCTTTTAATGCAAACATCAGTAACAAGTTAGTCACTGAGATAATTCAGCAGGTCTGCATTTGATACTGATTAAAATTTATAATTTATAGAAGAAAATTAAGCAGTAAAATCTTTTAGAACCAAACTTCAATAGTATGTAGGACAGTGACTCTGTACTAAACAGTGACTAGAAGTTAGGATGGACATTTTTTGGTATTGGGGATTGAACTCTGGGATGCTCTACCACCAGGTTATATCCCTGGTAATTTTTAGTTTTTCTTTTGAGACAGGCTTGGAGGCTGTCCTTGAAGTTGTGATCCTCCAGCCTTAGTCTCCCAAGTGGGGGTTGGGGAGATTACAAGCAGGTGCCACCACAGCCTGCTGGTATGTAGTATTTTAAAAGTCCATCCTATAGGGTGGGGTGATACAAACACGTAATCCCAACAACTCTGATAGCTAAAACAGGAGGATTACTGGTTTGAGGCCAGTCTGGGCAAATTAGTGAGAATGTCTCAAAATAAGAAATTAAAAAGAAAAGAAGAAAGAAAGAAAAAAAGAATGACAGGGGATGTACTTCAGTTGTAAAAAGACCCTAGCTTCAATCTTCAGTACCAAAAGTAAAGTAAATGAAATAAAATAACTAAATGTCAAGTATTTCAAATGCCCTCAAAATCAAAATAGGTTTTTGCAAAATAAGATTTCCTTTGATTTATAACTTATATAGAAAATGGCATGATATGAGAAGTTACTGACCTGAAAATTCTGATATTTTGTCTTTTCCAAGAGTATCATTAATACATAATTATAGAAATAGAGTATTAGTTACAACAGGGGGAATCATTTTAATAAATTCCCACAATGTCTAAATTACTAATTAAAAAAAAAACCCTTAAGTGAACTACTATATATTAGGCAAGGTATCAGAGGAAAAATACCTTGGGCAAACAAGGTTGTTCAAACATACAAATTTCAACCAACACTTCAAGATCATTTTCTTAAGAGACTTCATAGTATACTTGCTTAAAGTTTTCATTAAACAAATAATGATTTGTCCTAATATCATACACAGCAAGCTTCTGTCTCCTCCAATATGGTTTATTATTGACATCAAAATACAGAGCTCTGGGCAGGGTTGATAGGTATGTGACTGCACATTATTATTAAAGTATACATGCTATATAACTTTTTAACATTTAACATTATTATTAAAGTATGCATGCATGTATAATTTTTTAACATTTATATTACAAACTTAAATCACTGTTTTCTCAGCTCAAAACCAGAAATTAAAATATGTTTTTAAAAATTCAAATAATTTGCAGCTGTATCAGTCAATTGCAACACTTGTATCATTTCTCTGCATCTATATATCCTCTCAATTACCTTGCCTACTGGGTCTTTTGTCTTTGTATCTTCTCTATCCCTGTAACTTGGTCCTCTACCTTCATCTCTTTCTGGGTAGAACTTCAGAAGAATCTGTTCAGTCTTGTCTTACTTTTAGTCCAAGTAAGTTTATAAAGGCATGAGAAATAAGAGGTTTCTTCTCACATCCACATTCCATCCCTTCTTCTGTGGTGCATTGATGGGGTAATAACATTTGAGAAACAATGATTTACAGATTTGTCTTACCTATTGATCTAGTAGGGGAGCAAGCAGATGATCTCAGTTCTTTGTGAGAATATACTTCAGATAATATTAATCAGTTACATTTGTGCTAGCTAAATCTTTCATGTCATTGTAACTTTTAATAGATACTTTGTAATTTTTAGAATTATCATTTTATGCCAAGTAACTTTTTAAATGAATATAAGCTTCATCTCAATGCTTTTTGAATTGATTTTTTAAAGAAAAACTGCAGATTGACAGATTCATACTTCACAACATTATTGGCATTGCATTTTTTACCCAGAAAATTAATTGTTAGAATCAAGAAGGATCATAAGAGAAGGCTCCCCATATTCAATTAGCAAATCTATTTTTTACTTGATATTATCCTATGAAAAGTATTGTTTAAAAGGTCCCAACTGTATTCAGTAAAGATTCAAGCATATATTATTTTATAATATCAGCAAAAAGTATGATATAATTTGATAAAATATATCAATTTAAGAAAAGTTTCCTGAAATTCAAACAAATAAAGATATGATCTATATTTGAATCAACAAAAATATGATTACTGAGGTAAGTATGGTAAATATTCTTTCTAGTTTAAAATGGATTTAGTCCTCATAAAAACAATAAGAGTGTTGTTTCATCTGGTAATTCATATTTTCAATCTAAGATATTCAATTTGTTGAAATGCTTATCCATAATAACTTCTTTATAGTCCTAGGATCCATAGTAATGTTTCTTTATTTCCTTTCTGATATTCATAATTTGTATCTACACCCTTTTTGTCTTAATTAGTCTGCTGAGAAGTTTATCTATTTTATTGATCTCTTTAATCAGCTTTTGTTTTTCTTGCATTTCCCCCCAATGTTTTCTGTTTAATATGTCATTGATTTTTGATTTATGCTCTAAAATTTATTATTATCTAACTTCTTCTTGCTTTATGTTTAATGTTCTTTTCTTTACAGAACATCTTAGAGTGGAAGCTTAGGTTGATTATTTTAGGACTTTCCTCTAAAAATCATTTGTGCTATAGATTTGCCTCAAAATACTGACTTAGCAGTCCACCACTAATTTTGGATGAAATGCATTTTTATTTCCATTTAGTTCAATTTTTCTTCTAATTGTTGTATTATTTATTCTTTTGCCTATTTTTTATTTAGAAATATATTGATAATTTACAAACATTTATAATTTTATATATGTTACTGATTTCTGGTTTAATTTCTTGTCAAAGAACACATACTCTGTTGTTGCAATTATTTAAAATTTATTTAAACTTATTTCATGATGCACAATATAGTCTATATTGAAAAACATATATATTCTGATGTTACTGCATAGAATGCTCTATTGATGCACTAGTCAGTTAATAATGTTTCTGTATTTTTATTGTTTTCTATCTTCTTTCAATTACTGACAGAAGAGGCTGAATTTTACAACTATAATTACGAGTTTGTTTATTTATTTCTCCTTCAAATTCTATCAACTTTTACATTATGTTTTTAAATTTCTGTTATTATATATTTAAATATTTAGAAGTATTAGGTCTCCTAATAAATTGACTACTTTTCTATTATTAAATATCCCTGACTATTGCTAGTAATGATCCTTAATCTAAATTGTATTTTGTGTGGATGTGATACTTTTCCCTTTAACTATAAAATGAAAAGTACCAGCAAAAATATAGTTATAATTAATTGGGAAAAATGTCTTGAATTCTAAGATTTCTAAGATATTTTCATTAAAATATTAGGAAATATATTTAAATAGACATATTTTGTTATCAATCAATATATTACTAATAGGAGGGGAGTATGGCATAGTGAGAATAGCATGTACCTGAAATAAGTATATCAGAGTTTCAATCCATGATTGCTTGCCAATTAACTGTAATCTGTGTTGAGACCTCAAATATCCCTGATCACTTTAAAAAGAAACCTGGATCAAATGATCTCTAAGACCCCCTTCTTCCCCTGAAATTATATTTAAACTTGGTTTGTTTTATAAAGTCTTCTGTATAATATTCTTCAATGTTTTCAAGAATATTTTGTGTGAATGTTCTGGAAGGGAAAGACAAAAGAAATTTTAAATGTTCATAAATTTTGGTGTCATACAGACTGATTTAAAATCATGGTTGTCTACTACTTTCTGGGTATGTTACATTGGGGGAGTTACTTAACTTCTCTAATCCAAAGGTTTATCATCTGAAAATAGGAATAGCACATAATTCATAGAACTGTTTTGCAAATTAATAAATTAAGTTTGTAAAGTATGGTCAATAATGTGTATTCTAATATAATATGTGAAGGCTTGCATTAAAGTTTAGTATCTGTAAATACTTCTAGGTTAGAAATATGATCTTCATTAGAACTATAATTACTCCCCTCCATTTAGCACAGAGACTGGTATTTGTTATTGTTCTATGACTATTGAATTAACATAAATTCTCACTTCGTTTACCACCACATCACCTCAACCAGCAAAAATGCCCCACTCACAACCATCCTGCAGGGAATTTTGATTGCTTTAAAACACCGGTATCCATAAGGCAGAATGCAAGATATTCTCATTCTCTGTCATATGACTAGAACATAAATAGAATAAAGACAGAGATCTTTGCCACATTGTATGCAGTTGACTATAGATCCATGCCTTAGTAGATAGCTAGTGGTCAAAAATTTTTAATCTACCTAATTCCAAACTTTCCTAGTATAATATAAAAGATTCCATATAATCTGGGAATTGAGTTCATATATTAATTCTTTTTTGTTAATTCTCAAACCTCCTTCTAATTTTTCTACTTCCTTGTCAATAAACATTTGGCCCCTGTGAATTTTAAAAGTTTTCTGCCAGAGTTTTCTGTGTGTTTCCATCAGAAGTCTTATTTTCTAGTACAAGAGGACGGAGGTCTCATATATATGCTGAGACTACCACAGGGACCTGTTTGGTGGCCTGTTATGGATGTTGTCTTAATCCTTAATACTATTAGGCTGTCTTTTTCCTAAATGCCTAGCATGTCTAGATATGTCTAAACATGTATTTTTTTCCCCATCTGCATCATCTTTCTTGTGATTCTGACATTTTAAATATCTGTCTTTTTATGGTGAGTTTGAACTTAATGAGAACCCAGATTGTTTGGTTTGCTTCTTATTATTGTCATATGATTGTGCATGGCCCCAAATTGTATATACTAATTTGCCACTTTGGGGAGCAGTTAAGAGTAACATGAAACCTTGGAAAGAGGAACCTGTGGGGTTCATCCATTTTATCATGATGATATGAATTATATCTGTATAAATATATCTGTAATTTAAAAAATAAAATATATGCACACTGGGGCTGGGGATGTGGCTCAAGTGGTAGCGTGCTCGCCTGGCATGCGTGCGGCCCGGGTTCGATCCTCAGCACCACATACAAACAAAGATGTTGTGCCCGCCTATAACTAAAAAATAAATATTAAAAAATAAATAAATAAATAAATAAATATATGCACATGAATATCAAGTATATGTTATATGCATATACCCAAATAAATGTTTGTAAAATAACTTGTTTTTTCATGTCTAAAGTGAGTAATCAGGAAATTATTTCAGGAATACTTGCTCCTTGGAATATTTTGTGCATGAAGAAATAAGTAGAATTTAAGTTCAGGATTTTAACTGGGGTCAAACATTTAGTTTAGTGAGCTAATGAATATGTTAATTATTAAGTTACCAAAACAACAAAACTTATTATTTGCTTACTTGTGTTTTAAGATTGGTTGACAACTGGAGTTTGGAAGTTGATTTATCCAAGATTACATAATAGCTCTCTCTTACCAAAGAAACAATTTAATTATGTGGATGTTTTGTCTCCTTACCATAAACATCTGAATTATCACATCTTATTTAAAAATAATAAAAATCCTAATAAATCCTGGATTATCAATTTTATTTATGTACTTTTATATCTAGAAATGTAATATCAGTAATATCCTGAAATAGGTAGAGTACAACTAAGGTGCCTTGATAATCTAATGGAATTCTTACCGTTTGATGATCACTTCACTGAACAGGCAGAAATTTAACTCCATGTTTACATTTTATATTATCTTAAAATTCTTAGTTTTCAAAGTGTGTATAAAAATGATTTAAAGTTCCCATGAAACTACAAAATCTGAAAAACACATTCATTGGTAGTTTAAAAATTCCTGGCAGAAAAGTCAATTATATAAGATTGCTATTAATTCTTGACCTGTGTTTATGATTACAGTAAAGATACCCCATTATTAAAATGCCCTGCACCTTCATTTAAGCCAATGATTAAGTTACCTGAAACTCAAAATCAAACAGTTTGATGATTAAAAGATTAAAACTCTATGGAAATATTTCTATTATTATTATTTTAAAAATATTTATTTTTTAGTTGTAGTTGGACATAACACCTTTCTTTTATTTATTTATTTTTATGTGGTGCTGAGGATGGAACCCAGGGCCTCGCATGTGCTAGGTGAGTGCTCTACTGCTGAGCCACAACTCCGGCCCCTTTCTATTATTTTGATACAAGATTTTTCTTGGTCAATGTTAGCCATGGTTAAGTCTTACATTTACATGTGCATGACAGTGATTCAAAAACATAAAAGTGAGTATGAGTTTTGAATTGGGAAAGAGGTATGTTACAAGTAGGGGCTGAAATAGCACAGGATTGTCAGGACTTTCATTCATTTACTTTGTCTTTCTTTTGTCATATTTTAATTCTGAATTTTCAGCTATACAAGTGCCAAAGTCTCCAGGTTCTCTATAGTATACAAATGAAAGACAATTTCATTTCAAATCAAAGAAGATAAAACACCTTTTATCTTTTAATATCTGCCTCATTTGACAAAAAGCTTAGTTAATTAAATAACAAATAAAAGAAGCCCTGTGAACTGGTGAGCTAAACTCAAAAGCCAAGGAATTGTTATCAGACAATAAACTCAAAATAATAAATTGCTTCTTTATGAACTCTAGTGGCATTAACATTACAAGGCACATTTGTTGAAAACAGTTTGTCTTGTGGTTGCCCAAGAGATAAAAATAAAGCCAATTGTTCTTGATTTCTCCATTAATCTTGGAGAATGCTCACCCTGGTTTTATTGAATCTCCTGAAATATTTAGGTCTCAGGAAAACTTGTCTTCTTGCAGTTTTTTTTTTAAGTGTCCATACAATGGTCTCAGTTAAATGTCACTTAAATATCTTGAACATAGCCTACATGTTTTAATAAACCCAAATCAACAAGGGGTGCTATGTGAACAAAAAGCACTCTGTACTCTTCCTCTTGTGATTGTATCAAAGAACTCACTAAGGGATTGATGAATGAAAGTGAGTTGGACATTACCTAAAACATTCTAGGGGAGGGAAATACTAGATTTGTGATGTAAAGTGACAAGTTAAAAAACTATTGTAACATGCAATTGCAACAGAAGGGGAAATAATTGCAAAGAAATGTAGCCTCTTGCCTTGAGACTACAAGAAAAGTACAAGTACATTGCCTTAATTAAGACTCTGGTAAGAAAAATTGAATAACATCTCTCTTTAATAAGCTTGAGTTGGAGGGGAGTAATTTTACTTTTGATAGGGCAAAAAATGTATTTTGAAAATAAAAAAGAAATAAATTATGATATGCTGTGGATCTTTCATTAGAAAATTTTTAAAAATTGGAAGCCCATATATTTTTCTGTTATTTAAACACAGTAACTCTTATTTAGATGAGTTTTCTCTAGTTGAATTTCCTATATGAGTTTTCTCAGCTTCTATTAAGCTTGATTCTATTGCCAAATGATTATGTTATGATCTTCAGTGCTTACAATTGGGATCAAAGGAATGTTTCAATGTTCTGAACTCCAAAGAGTGGTCTTATGTGCTATGATTATTCAGCCACCCAAAGTAATTCCATGGAAAAAAATTTCATATTTCATTAAATTAACACAAATAAGTCTAAACATATATTCTAATTAGATCTAATTATTTACCAGATGAAGATGGTTCAAGGTATGCTAGTTTTGTTTTAAATTTGTTCCAATATTGATGATATATGTTGATATGTTGTTGACATATATTTACAAAACTATATCTCATATAACTTTTATTCATAGTTTTGTTTTACAAAAATATACTGGAATCAAAATTGTGTATTTTTTCATTCTTCACAGGTATATGCCACTATTTTGTCTTCTGTATTTCTAAAATAACTTTGGTAACTTATTTATATTCATTGTAATTATCCCTGACATTAATGTCACATTTGTGGCAGGTACTACCCTAAATAGTTCACATTGTCTCATTTACTACTTTAACCACCTATTGATTAGGCAGTATTTTTACCCTCAGAATTTAGAGGTAGAAGTTAAATAACTTACTCGAAGCTGCAGAGATGGAAAGGGGCAGGATTAAAACACAAGCTGACTTCAGAGCTAGAACCATTTCTATAAACCCTGCTAGTATTAGTTTTTAAGATCCACAAAAATCACAAGTAAAAGAAAATATTTGCTCCTGAAATCATTCTGTAAACTCACATTATTGTCTTCAAAGTGTCACAGCAGAGAGTAAAGTAGTGGTCACTAGAGATTGGAAAGGGGGCCAGGAGTTTGGATAAGTCATACACAGCTCCATGGGAGGAAGAAGTTCTGGTGTTCTGCAGTGCAGTGGGTCACTATGGTTCATAGTAAGTTATGAAGAAGTAGAAGTGGAAGAGAGGATTTTGAAGTATCCCAGTGCAAAGAAATGATAGGGACTGGGGGTATAGCTCAGAAGTAGAGGATATGTGTTTGAGGCCTTGGATCCAAGCCCCAACATGAAAAACCAAAAAACCAAACCAAACCAAACAAAACAAAAAAACCCAACAATCAAACAGAAATGATAAAATGTTTAAGGATATGAAAATACTAACTTTGATATTTGATCATTACACATTATAAACATATATTCCATTTTTATATTCTACTTCATAAGTACATGCAATAACTATGTGCCATTTAAAAAAAGAAATTAAAAAAAAATAAAAGAAACCAGAAAACAAAAGAGAAAAAGTGTCACAGTCATAGTAGAGTTTCACTTTTCTCTTAGAACAATAAGCCTTCCTGAAAAATAAGAAATTAAAACTTGCCCTCAACTTTGTCCTAAATTCATCCTTCAACTTATGATTCATCACAATGAGAATGAGGAGAATTGCCCTTCTGGAATATGTTTATTTTGTTGTGATAGGTGAGATTTCCTTTTATGGCCATGGGAGTAAATCTGAGCTCAGATGAAGGCTAACTATAGAAAAATGTATTATTCACTTTTCACTTTTCATCATTACACTATGCAAATTTATCATGGTGTATTTCCATATGTTCAACATAGCTTATGTTTTAAGAGGGAAAAAGGTGATTCAAGTGTTCTTTTTCGTGGATTGCATTTCAGCATTACCTAAATATAGCACTAAACATACTCAATTTTTCCATTTCCTAAACATCTTTTATATGAGGAGGTAGGAAAAAAAAACTATCATTTTGGTTTTAGTTCCATTACTGTGGGGAAAAAAAAAAAAGTAAAAGTATTAGGGGGGCTGGGGCTGGGGCTTAGGGGCTGGGGCTGTGGCTCAGTGGTAGAGTGCCTGTCTTGTACTTGTGAGGCACTGGGTTTGATCTCAGCACCACATAATGAAATAGAGGTATAGTGTCCATCTACAACTTAAAAAATAAAATAAATTTAAAAAAAAAAGTATTGGGGAAACAACCTCCAAGTTTTGGGCAAATTCTAGCATTTCTTTGCCTTCTGCATTTTCAATTATGTCTTACTGAGGACCTCTGTTGTCAAAGAAAACAAAATTAAAAGCAATGAACAGAAAGGTGGAACATTTCTACTACAGAGCACAAGTCGATGAAGGGCACATAAAAAGCAGAGCTGAGTGCTGAGCCATGTGCTATTTTAGGGCAGCACTGGCCAGGAAACAATGTGCTGAGCTGTAAACAGTGGCAAGGTCTACATTTTCAGGTTAGAAACCATCATTGCCAGCCTCCCTTCCCAGCCAGTGAGAAGTAACTACCTCTGCATGCTCAAGAGCAATACATTACATCTGCAGAGTGCTTTTTGCATTCTGAAGAATTTCCACATTATCTCATTTATCACAGAATACCTATGCATGGAGGTCTAGAGGGGCTCAAATCTTTGCTCAGGTCCCACAGCTTGATAGTGGCTGTGAAAACACTAGAATATGGAAATAGCTTAAGTGGAGGAAAATTTATTATTAGCAATACTTGTATAGAATCAGGGATACCTGCAAATGCATAGCACAAAACCTTAAGAAGTGCCAGGCCTAACTAATATGAGCATTAAAAAACTTATCTCATGCTACTTCTCCAGAGTATATTTAACACTGTAGCTTTAACATAATTTAAACATTTATATAAATTATGGCTTTTAGCAATAATTTAAGGATAATTTTACAGCATATTTTGTCTACTTTTTTTTTTTTTAATAGTGTAGGAGATTGAACCGGGGCCCTCTTGCATGGTAGATAAGTGCTCTACTGGGCTACATCCCCAGCCTTCATATCAGATGTTAAATATGTTTTTCATAGCAAGAAAAATGCCCCTGTATTCTCTTCTAAAAGATCGAGGCAGTACATTCATACCAAAAGTTCATATTTTTATTTATTGTTCATCCATGCAAAATAATTGACATTCTTTTCTTGCTTTTCCAGTTATTGTAATCGAAAGTTGATATTCTGCATATGTTAGGATTCCATTTACCCCTTCGTCAATCCCTAGAATATTCTACCCTTTTTATTTATAAGGATAGAATATTTAATTAGAAGGAAAGTAATCATTAGAATAATCTTTCATCTTGGTTTGAAGTGATACCAGCATAAGTTTTAAATATTCTTTCTTTTCTCAATTTTAACATTGACTTGATAATAAAATTCTACTTAGTTAATTCCTAAGTTACTAAATCACTTAAACTATTTTCTTTTAAAAATTATCATATACCAGACTATAAATATAGGATTGCTCTTATATTCTATCCTACATATAAAGTAATGGCCAGTGTGAAGTCTCTAGTCTGTATGGAATTAATAGACCAACGAATTTAAAGCAATATAATTTTGCAGAAGCCAGTTTCTTTTCCTCTGAGCACATGACCAGATGCTGATCTAGCAAAAAAAAAAAAAAAAAAAAAAAAAGTGTTAAAGAGTCACCTGCTAAACCAGGCATGGTGGTACAAGCCTGTAATCCCAGGAGCTCTGGAGGCTGAGGCAGGAGGATCACAAGTTCAAAGCCAGCCTCAGCAAAAGCGAGGTACTAAGCAACTCAGTGAGACCCTGAGTCTAAATAAAATACAAAATATACAAAATAGGGCTGGGAATGTGGCTTAGTGATTGAGTGCCCCTGAGTTCAATGAGTTCAATGCCAGGTACCAAACAACAACCACTACCACCACAACAACAACAAAAGAAAATCACCTGCTAAGTTCTCTCACAAAAAACTTATTTCCTTAGTGTAAGTTATCACTTTCTAGAGAAAAAATGAATCATGGAGAAGGGATTATATCCTACAGGGATTAATATCCAGGTGTCATAAATACCTTGTGTACTTACAAATAATCCATGAGTGAAAAATCCATTATATTTCAATACCATTTGGGTCTTTCCTGAGTGTATATTCTCTTGTAAATGGACAGAACAAAAGTAGATAATTCAGGAAAAAAATAGTTGTCGTACTCCTGGTATCATTTTAATGTATTATTTATGTTTTATGGCTTACATTTATGAATGACCACAGATTTATAATAGTAAAATAATTGGAAATCTAGCTCAGCAAGCAGTTTAGTACTTACAATTTAGCTGGATAGGAACAGTTTAGTGGAGTGGGCTGAGGGTCAGGATTGGAGACTCCTGTGGCTTCTGTATATAAGCCCCCGCTCCCTTCCTTTGCTAGGGACTAGTGATGCAGAATGACTTGTTGAATACCCTGTAAGAGGGAGGGAACCTGTCCTCAGCACATATAACAGGAACATGGAGGGAGTGAATGAGGCACATGAAAGGATAGATTGCCTCTCTGTGTTCTCCACACCTGCTTCTGTTTCAGCCAGTGTTAGTGTTACTAAAGTTTGTATCAATTACCAAGAGTGCCAGATTCCATGTCCCAATTATAGCATATGAAATAAAATCATTAATTATGTGCTTTTGCTTTCCAAAATCTTCATTTCACAAAAAATTGGACTAGAGAAAACATTTTCTCTTTTGTCAGCAGATATTATTTGGTACCAATTGTTGAAAAAACAAAGTAGTGCATGTAGCTGTACTACCAAATAATTTTTAAAAAGCCAATTAAGCAACAACCTGGTACCTTACTCATTACTGAAATTTGATAATAAGTACAACAGGTCTGAAGAGTTTAAGACAGCACTAATCAAATTGGAAATTGAGAGTGGAGAAAATCAAACACTCTGATAATCTTGAACTCACTTATTTGCATCAAGTAGAAGCGGTGTTATGGCCCTTATAAATGGCAGAACAATAATTCCAGCAGAACTGTAACTCTTGGCATTGGGACCTCTTATTTAATGGAATAAGTGAATAGGAACAAAGTAATAATAAAGTTGGCTTATATAAAAATACATAATATATGATTTTGAATTTCATTATGATATTGAGTTAAATTCCCATATATATATATATATATATATATATATATATATATATATATATAGTGTATATATACACACACATATACAAGCCATACAATATAATGAATTGAAATCCTTTTAATAAAGAAACTTAAGATGACTAAGCATAAAGAAGTTCTGATATGGTATGGTGAATGTTTGGGATCTCTTTTTACAAATTTTCCCACCTCTTGGATACATACTAGTTGTTATAATTCAAGCAAAAGCAATATTTCATGACTTAAATTATCTCTTTATTTGAAAAGAAGTAATTGATAATTTAATGTATGTCAATGGCCAGTCAGAACCATAACCATATTCTAAGCAACAGTTCTGTATTAACATCTAAAAGTTATAATAATGGAATCAATGTGAAGAGATTGGAATCTCATTGCCATTGTATAGGGGATCTGAGTTTTAACAGAATAAGTCTTTATAAAAAATGTCTTTCTGGAATCAAAAGCTTCCAACTCTGTTGGTCCAACCAGCCTGGCTATTGCTCTATAAATTCAAGCACATAGGCTTTTTTTTTCTTTTCTATGAATAGTAATACTCAGAACATTCCAAGGGACCAGACCATTAAAATGGAATAAAACAATGAGTTTATTATCATCACCAAAAGAGCATTTTGAATTTTATTAGAAAAAGCCAATTAAGATGTTATTTTCAAGCAAAGGGCTTGGCATGGCTTCAGAAAGTACTTTTCCAGAGTTGGGCAGGGGTTTAGCTGGCACAGAGAACAGATCTTTAGTTTAGAGTTTTGACAGCTTTAATGCACATGCAACTGGGGATTTTTTTTAAAGCTGATTCTCTTAAAAGCCATGCTTCCTGCCACTGTTCAATGTAATTACCTCAATTCCCTTTTCCATTAGTACTTAAAACCTGCTGATATGACTATAGTTTTAAAACCTTTGTGTGAAAATGTAATTATGTAAATTTTTGCAGGGGGACCTCATAATGCTTATGTTCTATGCAGCTATATTTTTTATTTTGATATATAAAGTGGATAAACAGAATGATTTATGTGAGTATTGTATCCTTTGGCTATTCATTTATTGACAACTATGATGTAAGCAATTTTCTATCAAAGAAGTAAAAGAATATTCAGTAGCTCCATTTTGTTGAAGGAAAAAGTAGTGCATGTAGCTATACTACCAAATAATTTAAAAATTCTGATTTCAGGTGAGAGCAAATAATTGTTTCCTTCTTATTAAATTTGTAACATCAATATTACTTTTATACTGTATTTGTTTTCAACAATTTATATTCATAGTCTTTTATAACCATACATAATTTGTTTACTTCATCTTAACATCTACCTGATAATTTTCTGTTATGTTTTTGAAACTTTTCTGCACCTATAATTATTGCTAGATGTTTCAGATACCAAGTTAGAATTTAAGATGTAAAATATACTTACCCAGCACTTGAACTCCTTGCATTATTCTCCCCTTTCTGTGTGTGTGCATGTATGTGTAGGTGTGTTTAATTGACATGAGAAAAATAACATCAAGCTTAGCCTGATATTATTCATGAAATCAGAAAAGCTTCAGAGCCCAGGTGCTGATGGAATGTTTAACAGTAATGGATTAGAGGTGACTGAGGGTTAAGATGTGTCATTTTCTGTGCTTTGGAAATTGATACTCTAAGTGTCACACTTAGATGAAATTACCTCTAAAACAATCATCTTTGGTTTCAAAATTTTACAATAAATATTTGATATTAAGGCAGAACTTTAAAACCTTTTCTAATATTGCCTTGGGCTAAGAGAAATTAGATTTATAATAATTGAAGATAAATTTGCTGAAGTCTGTTAGCAGCATAGATGTTTTTAAGGTGTATAAGTATCAGTATTAAGTTCCAACTATACAAGTTTCATTCATTTTAAAGTGGAACCTGGAAATCTGATTAGAATTGATTGTTGGAGAACTACAGATCAATATGAGAAAACATTTTTGGCTCTTTTATAAAGAATCTTATGTCTCTATGTTTCATTGTTTTCCTCCCCATCCTCCCAGATAGATACCATTTTATTTGAAAGACTAAATAATTGTATTCAATTCCATGGCAGTTTTAGAATCTGCCTTATGCAGTGTTGCATGCTCCTTCTGTGGGTACCAAGAGGAGTGCAGCATGAATTCTGTTCTCAGTGTCCTTCTCGTGATAGTAAGCAGGATAAGACCAACAGAGAATAATTATTACACCAAGCAAACCCTATCTATGCTTAAAAGAGGCATAGACACCTTTCAGAAAAGGACAGTTTTGAAAGAAAATTTATCTTAAATAAGTTTTGAATATTAGCTTTAAACTCATTGTAGGCATTAATCATTTTACTAGCAGTTTCATCTTGTTATAAACTAGATTGCAGGTAGATTAAATTGGAACACTAAGGATGAGGTTATTGTATTTAACTAAGGGTTTCTAAGACATTGAAGCAAATCAGTTTTTCTGGGTTGTTTGTTTTGTTTTTAATGCAGAACTCTCATGGCTGCCTAACTGATCTATTGATAAGCAGGTTGACTCTTATGTGGCCAAATTGACTTTAAATGCCCAGGACATTCAAAGTCCTTAACTGTCAATAGTGGTGGTATGGACTGTTTTTATAGTGATTTCCATTAATCTATTTCCAATTTGCTCTTGCTCACCCCAACACATACACACACACACACACACACACTGAAAGGCATGAAAGAGCCTATGTTAAATATGAGAAGTTCAGTACGACTTCATCATCAGAAATGTCTTTCTTGTCCAAGGACAAATTCCATGCCCAGAATATAAAAGTTTTTTTTTTGTTTGTTTTGTTTTGTTTTGTTTTTTTAAGGGGCTTTCATTCTCATTAGCAGATTTGCACCACATCATGTGGTGACAATCCTAGAAGTTAGAAGAAAATAAGATTTTAATGCAGTAGAGGAAACATTCTGGAAATGACTGGTAACGTTAATACCTGAGATCTTAGGACAGTGATTCTCAACATTGACTGCATATTAAAGTTATGTGGAAGCTTCTAAAATTCCTGATGCCAAGGTCTCACCCTGGACCAATTGGAAACACTCCCCAATGCAATTGTGTTGGGAGGTAGTATCAAAATGAGAGTCATCTAGACCATGAGGGCTGAGTAAAAGTATTAAGGCTGATGCTAAAGAGGCTTGAGCTGTGAGGTAGTTCTCTTGGGCTCCTGTACATGTGCACTCCGTCTCCCAGTCGCTTGTGCACATATGATCCCCCTGCTTCTGCCTTCCACAGTGGGATGATGTAGCAAGAAGGGCTCACCAGATGCTGGCCCTTTGGTCTTGGACTTTCCAGCCTCTAGAACTGTGAGGAATTATATTTCTATTCCTAATATATTAGTCTAAGTATTCTTCTATAGTAGCACAAAATGGCAACAACAATCAGAAAGGACAAAAATAGGAGATCAAACCCTATCCAGGCACTCTGTTACAGGATCATAAGGTGGCCTTTCATAATATCTTTACCCTTATTCTTAGCAAATGATCTTGGCTTAGGTTTCTGCCTTTGGTCTTACTGGTTTAGGTATCTACTATGATCCTCCTACTACTATGTAGACAGGAGAGTCATGCATGAATGGCTCCATTCTGCTTTAGCAGACTATATACTATAGAAAGTAAAAGTCCATAGACTTCTAGATGATAGGCCAAGATTCCATTGAGGAATATTAGAAACTTCACTGGGAAATGGAAAGGATAAAAATACTCTTTGTTATTATCAAGTATAAATAATTATATATTTATAATATCTTGGTGTGATATTGTACTGTCTTGATTAACACATTTTTTTTTTTTTTTTGGTTTTAGATAAGTCAAAAAAGTTAAGTTTGAGTATGTAGCCAGTGGAAAAATTTGGCTTAGACTTTGGATATTTGTAATGTTAATGTGACCAATTTACTATGTGTGTTTTTTTTTTTTAAGAAAAATAATAATTTTTCTACAATTTGATGAGTTTATATTTGTTTTAATATGAGCACATTTACATACATTTATTAGATTATTAAACATAGCTACATATTTATAACTGGAAAGATTGTAAAAAAAACTGGGAAAGAGTTATGAAGAAGAAAAAAATTAAGCAGTCATATGGGTAAGACAGTTGAGTACCTTGATTCTATGAAAACATCAGTGTTGGCTATAAATGACATGTCATTTTGTACTTTTAAAAATGTCTGTACTTTTAAAAATGTCATGAATTAAAATTTACATGGCATTTCTCAAGAACTTATGATGTACATAATGTCTTAAATTATAGGGAAAAAAAGATAAAAATCCCTCTTATATTTTTTTTGTGTGTGGAAAGTACACATCTATTGCCTTATAATTAAAATATACCTAATGTGGGAAAAATGAGAAAAAGCATATTCTTAATTGGATGCAGTTTGAGCAGGAGAAGAAAATCAAATAGCTACTTGATTAAATGAAAGAGCAGATAATATTCTAGGACTTCATATGTCTTTAGGATTGCAATCAGAGAAACAAAGATATTAATTCCAAGTTTCTACTTATAACTTTACTGATTGTTCTTTAATGGAAAGAGATGTTTCTTGCTTTGACAGAAATGATTAGATTTATCATGCTACTATTATTTAACACTTGGTGGTAAGCCCTGGAATCTACATAGACAAAGTAAAGGAATTGACAAGTGAGAAATGCTTAAGATAACAGCCAAGAGTAAAATATCTATATCTGGCTTGGTAAGTTATGCAAAGCATTGTGTCTTAAAATGTAAATTTTACAACTGAGATTCTTCCCTGAATGGTACAATGAAATTGCTTTTCCAACTGGAAATTACTTCTGCACAATGCTAAAATAGACAGGTTAGTAAATTGTATGGTCATGTAGTCAAATATTGTTTTAATTCTTCACAGAACATTTCACTCACTTATTTGTGTTATAATATAGTTGACAGACCTAAATCATCATCAACTCTGACTTGGCAATTGGAAAAATTGCTCGACTTTATTATAATTTTCAATTTCCTAACATTTTGGGAGTTCACTTACCAAAATTAGGGGCAGTAATTCCCTAGACCACCCTGTAAGCCCCAAAAATGTTGACTCATTTCCCCACCCACTTACAACAGACTATTCAGCAAGGTGTACAAAATAAAGTATTCAAAAGCAATATTTTTCAATTTACCTTACAGCCACACAGGCAATATATACAGCAGCTTCTATTCTAGGCAGCTCACATGAAAACACAAATTATGCATTTCCCATACTTCATTCTTCTCTCTATTTTATCTCAGTAGTAAAAAAGTGAAGTGGGGGGAGACAGTAGAATGAGATGAGAATCACTACCTTAAGTACATGTGCGAAGACACAAATGGTGTGGCTCTATTTTGTGTACAACCAGAGATACGAAAAAAATGTGCTCTGTATTTGTAATATGAATTGTAATGCATTCTGCTGTCATATTTAACAAATTAAAATTATAAAAATAAATAAAATAAACAGATGAAATAAAGGGGGGGAGTTCATGGAATAGTTATAGTGTAGTACAATAAACCAATCATGAAAGGAATGTATTTTGCATATTTATTTGTTACATTTTTAAAACTTCTATGTAAAGAATGAATTATAGAACATAGTGCATGGCACTCCCACCCTTGTCTTTACTTTATTTAAACCCAAAAGGAACAACTAATTCTGCTTTGCCCAACCTCTACCAGTTCAGGCAGATGCAGGGAGCCACAATGAGGTGCAGGGAGGGATTGCATGGGCTTTAAAATGTTTCTCTACCACTGACAATTGTCTCAATTCCCCTAAATGCATTTGCTAGACTATAAAATGAGAACAAATATTAGTTGTTCCTTAATAATATCATTATGAATATTAAATAGGGTGATATATGAAAAGAATCCAGAGATTTCAGTTGATGATCTCTGTTTCTCATTTTTATTGAAAATCTATCCAGGGCAATGGGGGCTGAGTAGGGCTGCCCCTTCTGGCCAGGTTCCCTTTCCTCATTTGTGTTTCGTGTCTGGAATCCTCAAATGTGGAGTTTTCTACTCTAGAGAAAAGCATGGTGACAGACAAAAAAATTAATTTCTACATAAACAATAGTTCTTCAAGAATACTGATGTCTTGGTAACATTGAGAAAGAGTGAAAAAATAGAATAAGTAGGATGATTTTTTTTTCAAAGAAAATACATTTAAAATCTATCCTAGATTCATGCAGGAATTTTTTTTTTTTAAGGAAAGAGATCCATACATAAAAGTATCCTGATTCTCAATATAATTTGATTATACAAACCTGACCCCCATGTCATATGAGCTGTAGTACTGGTGAGATTTGGTTCTGCTTCTATTTTGTTAAATATTAATAGGTGAACATTGCTTAGTACATGTACATTTTGAGCATATGATAATTCTCATTCTATCATATTTGCTCTGACATGTCTTTATTGCTATTTCTATTCTTATACTTGTAACTCAATGTATTAGATAAAAATTATTTCAAATTTAGTACTTGCTTTTTTTAAATTTGGGAACTTATTTAGAAAAAAAATAAACTTCTGGAAATAGTTGATATAAATGACAGCTAAATTTTCTCTTGTTATCCTTCATAACAATTGGCAACCATGAAGCATGATTTATATTCCATTTTATTAGAGGGCACAAAGAGTTTACCTTTAAATTGTACATCTGCAAATCTAATTCACTGTGTTTTAAAAAAGGAAAAACTATACTTTTCAAGTTTATAAAGGGCTCAGTATATGTTCATTAGAACCTATTTTTATTCTATACAATCTGACTATCCTAACCATTAATAATGATGTTACACAGTAGAGAAAAATTTTTTAAAAAATTACCTTCAAAGTTTATAGCTAAAAAAAATGCAGCACAGTTGCTTATTTGTTTAAAGAAAAACTGTGAATGTAACCTTCTTCCTCATCTGAACATCTATTCAGTCTTTGTTTTCCTATTATCAAATCTTGCAATTCATTAAACATCTTCACAGTTGTCTCAGTACTCATTCTGTCTACCCACTTCTTTGTGTGTGAGCTCTCTTTTCTGTCTATGTTCCTGATCATGTATATCTTTTTTATTGGTTTTTATTAGTGCTACCATTGTCATCTCTGGAGCCCCCTGAGGGAGGCCAGAATGGACCAGGCTTGTAAGTGAGTGGGAAGAGTGTGGACTAAAGCTGACTTAATCAGTCCTTTTAAGACTAACCCTCTCCTGTGGTCCCTGCCCCCAACTGGTGACATCACTTACCTCTAGAGAGCCACTTACTCCACAAGGAGCAAGGGATGAATGTTGATGTTTTTATGAATTAAAAAAAAAAAAAGTTGTTTCTTATTTTTATGTCTAGTTCTAGTACCATTCTAATCTTTATTTTCTAATAGTTACTAAAAGGGAAATTAGAAAAAGAAGAATTGAAAAGAATTAGTAATTCCAGAACATGGGGGCTGGTGTTTTAGTCAAGTTGTGCAAGGTGCCTTGGGCACCCTGCCTGAGGCCCACACCTGGTCACACAAGCCCCACCCCCTTGGCATACAGTCTCATCAGATTTCCTTTCTTGCGAGTTGAGACATAAGATAAGTGCATCACTAAAAGGTGAAGAAATCGAGACACATAGGGAGAAGCCAATACTGGAAACTGTTAGTAGATAGATGCCAGGAACAAGAAGAAGCCTTGATTCCAGAAGTAGTTGGGACACAAGGAAGAGAAGGCTCATTAAGTTTCAGGATGGTAAGAACTAGACTAGAGCCCATCTAGTGGCAAGAACTTCTGAAGGACCAAAACTTCTCAGAAGGGTGACAAGAGGTCCCATTTAGCTATTAAAACTTCTAATCTATTCTAGCTGAGGTACCAAGAAACTATTAGGCTGATTTACTAGACTGCAAAGATGACTCTTCTGTTTTCCTTTTGATCTTATTATATCTCTCTATCCTTGTTGAATGATATATATTTTATGGTATTTATATAGATATGTAATATATATGTATAGTAAGTGTGTGTGTGTGTGTATACATATATATACATACATATATATAACTTTTTTTTCCAAAGGTAACCTGAGATATACCTGTTCTTAGTAGTAGGTTTAGTACTGAGGCCTAGTTAAATGGTAGCATATAGGAATAATGAAACAGGCAGGAACTTCTGTAGTGCAAAATAACTATTGGCTTGATTTGATACAAATTATAATATTAAAATATTTACCAAGTAATCACTTTATGATCTTGATCTTATTGAGGCTCCAAGCATTTTCAAGTTCTCTACAATTGGATCGAGTTACTATAGAATTACTCATTGAATCCCATATTTACAGTTGTAATGCTATCTAAAAGACAATGATTTTTTTTTAGGAAAAGAAGAAATGAAGGAATTTTTGAAATTATTGTGATATGAATTAAAATACTATGGTTATGTCAAAAGTGTGGAGATATTATGAAGTACAGTTAATATGAAAAATTGCACAAATCTTACATTCTTGCACTCTGCATTTTCTCTGTTTCATAATATTTTGAAATCTATTATAAAAACATTAGAAAGCCTACAGATTTTATTCATATGCCTGAAGATTAATCAGGTATTAAGAATGGATTGTGGAAGAAAACTTATGAAATAAGCACATTTAAAATAATTAATTTCTGTACAACAAACTTTGCTTTACCCAGCCCTAAACTGAATCATCACCTTGATTTTTTTCAGATCACAGAGGTGTTTTAAAGATAGAAAATGAGGTCACTGTTTAGAAGTTTAACAAAAGATTTCTTTTAGTCATTTTCTTCTATGTGTGTGTGTGTTTTAAGTCCATCATTGTTTCTACCTAGATAATTAATAGATTGCATGTTTTGCAGAGGCCCTTTCATGTTTAAACTCTGTAATCTCTGCAATTTTCTAATCATTCTGTGCTAATTGTGTAGTTTGATGTACATATTAGGAATCTGAATGTGTATTATGTACCAGATATTAGAGTTTCTGAAGATTTTTAAGCACCTTTATAAAAGTTTGCCACTTTGTTAAGCCTGGATTCAAGCAACATACTTTAAACATTAAAAGATCACTGTATCTGAATATTTAATGCAATGATTATAGCCCTGCATTGTCAGTTTATATAGAAGAAACTAATGAGGCTATAAAAATCTGTTTTATTACAGCCTTTTACCAATGAAACAGCTGGAAAAACAGAGGTAGTCGGCTGGCTTCCATTTTGCATTGCTTTCTATCCTTTAAATTCAGATTTCCTCTTATTCATGACCACATGCTCACCACACACAGACTCCTTGGCTTGTTACTTTAAGCCACATAGAGATTAACCGTCATTAGTGAAGACCAGTTTAGGAAATTTTTTTAACTAAAATAAATGACACTTGCAAAGAGAATATGTGTGTGTGTGTGTGTGTGTGTGTGTGTGTATGTTTTCATGTGCACAGTGTAGGAAAAATAAATAAATTAGGTGATTGTAGTTGAATGCCACTGGTGATTGGGACATGTTTTATGTTGTAGTCTTATTTCTAACAGTTTAAATGTGGTAAAATACTAACTAATATCCTGGTGGCCAGAAAGAATATGTATCACTTTCCTATATTTAGAATCAGAATTTTATTGCCAAAATTAAAATTAGATGTCATTTAATCTGGCCCTTTTCTATTACAGCTGAAGGATGCCCAACAAAATTAAAAATCTTGGCCTCTGGGCAGGATAAGTAGCAGTTGGACATATTGGTTACTTGTCCATCCCTAGCATCCCTCCATCCCCACTATTTTCTCTACCCAACTGCTGAAGAAATAAATAGCAGGATTGGGAGCAAACAGTGTGAAGAATGGTAAGAGGTGAAGAGTAGGTCCAATCAGGATTCAAAAAGTCATAAGAATGAAAGGTAAATTGAGATTTGTGAATTGAGGGCTAAAAACAAAGTTATCTGGTCTATTAAAATGCCCAGTGTTTGTAGGTAGAATTAAAACAGAAGGAAGAAAGAAAGCATGCATGCTCACCTACTTCCAACATCCCAAGTGCTAACTTCCCAGAGTCAGGAAGAATCTAAATACACCTAACTTGGAAGCACCCTAGTTAGAGAAATTTGTGCTTTAAAAAAAAAAAAAATCTTTTCATGGAAACTTGCATCCCTGAACTCTACATTTCTGAAAAATTGCCATAATCACTATGTGGGAAAAAATCTGAAAAACTATGTCTTGTAAAGTTTAATTCTAATGGGTGGGCATATTATAGAATGGCAATGTAAAGCTATTGTGCAACCATGAAGCACAATTTATATTCCATTTTATTAGAGGGGCACAAAGAGTTTACCTTTAAATTGTACATCTGCAAATCTAATTCACTGTGTTTTTAAAAATATTCTGTACCAAAAGCTACCACCACATTTAAATAAGAAAAAATAGTATACTTTAATATACTTTATTATGAATCTTTTCTAATTAAAATTGTTTAATTGCTCTAATTAAAATTAAATCTTCTCTAATTAAAATGTATTCAGTAACTGATCTTCAGTACTTTGTATTTTCTGCCAAAGAGATGAATATTTATAGGTATATTTCTTAGTAAAAGCAAAAATAAGTTTATATTTGGAAGAGCTTGCTCAGCATTCATGTAGAACAAAGATTAAAGCTGAAAGAAAAAAAAAGCTGAAGTGAGTTATAGAATTAGTATTTGAAATATAGAAATGTCCTGAATTACTGTTCAGTCATTACACAGCATGAAAATTCTTGTGACTTTTTAAGATTTGTTTACATTTTTAAAATGCCTTTCTGTTTCATAATGGCTGAAGTGCAATTTAAGTTAATTTTTATCTGACAGGGTGATCTTTCTTTTGTTTTCCAATAATTATTTACATATCTTATGTAAATAACCTTTATATGGTTCCTGAATTGTTTATGTAATCTCAGCATCAGTGAGTTCCGAGAATGCCTTCTAATGCAAAATACACATTAATACATATCAAAATGACACCTCACAGCCTTTTAAGATATTTCTTTAAATAAAATAAATTTAAAATTCTGATTGCACACCTACTGTGTGTAAGCCTTCTCTTCTTTATTGAACAGAACATCAATGATCTATTTCTTACTTTCTAAAAACCTACAATCCCATAAGGAGTTGAAGAGAATAATAATACAATTGATGACACTATTAAAAAGTAGTATTGACCGTGAGATGAGGAAAAACAAGAAGGAATTCAAAATCTGAATTGTACCTGGACAAAGGCAGTTTAAGAGTACACAGCCAGAAAAGATGACAGAGAGCATCTGACAGAGCAAAGATGTAGACATGAGTTCCCCCAACTTGTCATGTTTTGAGTCTAAGACATCATATGAGGGACTAGGACAATGTTGATGGTAGAGATTTGAATGCAGTGGGATTGGAGAAACCAGTATGGCTAGTGTGTTGCCCAAATGATGATGCCTGTTGCCATGGCAATATAGTTGGTTTGAGTTTAAGCTATAACATCAGAACAAAAGGAGTGCTGGACAAGGAAACTACGGTAAACTTCCAAGAGCATAATGACTTTTAAAATAAGTAGAAATGCTTGATGTCACGTTTTCTCCCTCTTCCCCTTGAGTAGTCAGCTGATGAAGGAGTTGAGATCACAAGAGACTTCATGTGGCTAACGCATAACATCAGGCTGCTCAGTCTTTTAACTACCACAATTCCTAGCTTCTGTCTTTTTTTTTTTTTCCGTGTAGACTAGGAAACAATCTTGAGAAACATCAGTGCCCTATATTCCTTTAGAATGAACTCACCAGAAACATTCTTTTCTTTTGTTAGAACAGTGAAAAATGGAGGAAACCCATCATACTCCAACCTTTAAGTGGAAAGTCAGTAGGAGTTTAGTTATTGACTTGAGTAGATGGATAACAAAGTACTTATGCTGAATCTTTAGACATTTTTTTAAAAAATACATATTAGACAATATGTTTTTGAAGAATCTATGTGTGTCTGTGTGTGAGCTCAAAACAAATATTGATATGACTTTAATGTCTGCTAGGCACTCTACCTTCATTCTTTTGTTTTCAAAGCTCTTTAGTGTATCATTTTCCTACAATGTCTGAGACCTACTTCTGTCTCCTTTATAGGCAATGTGCACACGACTATCATAGTTAGGTCTTGAATCATGAATTGATTCATGTGAAAAGTAGGAAATACCATGACTATCTTTTAAATACTGTGTATATACTATTAAGAAAAGATTCTGTACAACTGTAGAATGTGGAGGAACTTGGTATTAGGATAAACACAAACAAATAGACTCATATTAGCTGTTAAAGTAGAGAGTAATCTGTCTGTAAATACATATCAATGATCTAGATCTCCCATAAAAGTATTAATGTGCATTCTACTTTTCACTATGAAAGAATACAGACTTGAAGCTAAGGCAAGTGTCAAACATTTTCTTTTTCAGGCTTTCCAGAAAGTCAGTATACTAAGCATATTTTAGGTATCTTCTTAAAAAAACAAAAAATATTTTTTTGAATTGATTTTTCTTATTAGAAGGACACAACTATTTCAAATGCATTTTGTATTCAAGAGTAAATATCTTAGCAATTTTTTTTTTTTTTTTATCTAGTTAGCCTGGAAAAACCATCTTTATTTGGGAAAGTCTCAGCTTGGAAAAATAATTTTTATTCAGGGATGTATTAGCTTGGAAAAAATAGTTTTCACTAGGGAAATTATGACAACTGTATATAATCTGTGAAATGTATTTTAATTATAACAATGAAATCAGGAGTCTTTATGGTTTTTAACTTCTATTTTGATTATACCTATGAAATTCATCACAAAGACTCAAGAAAATAATTTGCATATTTTGTTTTCTTCTTCAAAGAAATTTGGTACTTTTTGAAAATAGTATCTTAATTACTTGATTTATCCTTATATTATTTTATTTTACTTACCTTTTGCAGTACTGGGGATTGAACTCAAGACCTCGCATGGCTAAGCAAGTAGTCTAACCTCTGAGCTACATGCCCAGCTCTATTTTAAAATTGAAAAGAAAAAGTGTACAAAGGAAGGACATTGTATTTTCTTTCTTTTCTAAGCTTTTCTTGTTTTCTTTTTCTATTCCTCATTCTCATCCCTCCATAAGTATTCCAAGTTATTTTAAGAATTTTGGGATTGATAAAGTTTGTTTGAATTTAAGGGGTTCTGGGGAAGATAAGCTGGTCATCTAAGACTTTTATACTATTTCCTATCATGGGTAGGGATGGATAAATTGGGAGTGGAGTTGGACTTATGCAACAAATTTTGCACAGTCAACAGGGACACAAATCAGGAGTTTAAGCTCAAAAAAAGAATGCAAAAGGGAAAGTGATGGAAGAGCTTCCAAGTCTGGTGAGATTTTTTCCTGTTTCACTCATAGACCATCTGGCAATTAACCAAGCATCACAAAATGCTGAGTGTGTCTGAAATGTCTATGAAAATCAGAAGGGTAGAACATGAAGCTTACCTCACATGGGACAGAAGAAAGTAAACTTCTTTGAACCAAGAAAAGAAAAAGAGAAACACACAGGAAATTAGATCTGTAATTCCTGGGAGAACTTTAATTGTTTTATGCTCTGGACTGTAAATAGTATATGTTAAGTCTAAATAATGCATGGAGTCCTTCAGTGGCATAGAGAATACCTGTATGTTTACTTCCCAAAGAAATGCTCAAAACCAATACTGCAAAGGTGTAAAATACTGACATTTTACCACTGTGATGCACACATTTGAGGTATAGGACATTTGGCCTGTTGTTTTGATTTTTGGAAAAAGTGATAATATGATGCTAATATTAAGTGGCCTAAAACTGTGTGTTTTGAAAACACTTTACCAGAATACAGGCTTACTCTGAAGAGCTCTTTCTCTGATACCAAGCTTTGGGTTCTTCTTTGGTATTTTTGGAACTTCATGAACTCTGTGGGTTATCATGTGCCAACCTAGCGGGGGAAAGTTCAGTCATCACTGAACATGTGTATTTCAGCTTTCCGACCAACAGATGTGAAAAGTAGAAAAATATATATAATAAAATAACTCATTCAAACCTCTAGTGAAAACCAACTTTCATTTTTGAGTCTTAGATTTGGTTGTTTAGAAGTGGTTTCTAAAGTTTATTTTACCAAGTACCCTTTTAAGATTTTAAGTTTTATGAAATTATTTTCATTTTTCTACACATAATTTAAACCTTAGTATTAATCTTATTGAGTTTTAGGGGCTACATTGGAAAGGGTCTTGCTAGTAAAGGGAGAAATCTTTGGGAAGCCTTGGAGTCTTGAAAGACCATCATCTTCTTTTCAGAAAATATTTCGCTACATAAGTCATAAAGAGATCAAAAATAGAAATAAGCATTCTTTCTTGCTTGCTTTTGATTGATAGTATTTTACCAGAAAGTGACATGATAACATTTTACCAGAAAGGGACAACAACAAATATTAAAGATAAATTGTATTGAAAATCTGATGGATTAAATTGGACAAGTGCCAGATTATCAAAGACAATAAACTTTTACCCAATGTCAATTATTTCAATATAGTAGACCTCTGAAAACGAATGGTTCTTAATGCACAGCTAATCAGATTCATTTCTGCATATTTCAATTAATCTTTCTAAGCATGACAATAAGAGACAACAAATAAAAAGAATCAAAGCTGAATAATTTAACCACTATTTTTTCTTAAAAGTGCCGAAGGTACAATTTGAGTGACTGTTTGCCTACCCTAGCTCCATCTGATTGATTCAACTGGATTAATTATTTGTGATTCTATTATTGTAAATTATCATAGAAGAAAAAATTAAAATTATCACTTGTTGGCATGTTACAAATGAATCATTTTTCTCTTTTTACAGTATCTGATGTGTCATCATTTCTATGATCATATTTACGCTTAGAATAACTACATGTCTACCCTTAAAACATACACTCTATTTGGAAAAATATACAAATACTTTGAATAGTATTTATGTTACCTAAAATAATACATACTTTTACTAATAATCTATAATAAATTCATAACTATACCTCTTTGAGAAGTATATGTTTTAAAGATTAAACTAAATTACGATTTCAAACCTACATTATAGGGGTCTTAAAAAGTCTATCACAATAATACAAGAAAGAGGATAACTACACCTCTGTATAGATAGTAAATAATTTATAATAAGTAATTGTTTGCAGGTAACACATAAATGTTATTGTGTGTAACAGAAAGTATACAAGATTAGAAATATAGAGACTTGGATTCTACTTTTAATTTTACTACCTCTTATGTCCATATTTTTCACAAGCTTTTCTTAACATATCTAAATAAATATAACTTTTGTCTTTGTAATGTAGAATTCAGAACATTTCAAATTAAAGAGAAGTCAAAGTACTTTTTTGCTTTAAACTATAGGACAAAATACAACATACTGTATGTGTCTCCTTAATAGAATTTAATAGATGTTATGGTTATTGTGTTCATAATATTTTAAATGTCTGTTCATATTCAAAACTAATTCAAAGATCTTTATACTTTTGAAACTTAAAATAGAAATAGTGCTATAGACAAAAATCAGCTACTTAAGAATGATGCCAGAAATTTCCTCCTCATCTTTTATCAATTACAATATAAACAAATATCCTGTGTACATCCCCTGCCCTCACGCTGAATCTCCTTGTCACATTAATTTTGTAAACTGAGTTCATTACAGTAATTTCCTATCAACCACAATTATTTATTTTTAAGTTTCTTGGAGATCCTCTCAGGAATCTTGCCTGACTTTAAGTGGTTCAGGAAGAAAAAATGCCAGAAAATTTTTTTCCTAAAGATTTTATTTATTTTATAATACAAAAATCAGTAAATCTTTAAAGCATGTAATTAGAGACTTCTTCAGACAAGTAGCTTTAATTTACATTTTTGTCCTCCCAACAATATTTTTTATGTGGAAGTCTAAGATAATATGAAAGATATTTTAAAAGCCTCCATATGAGGTATGTTAAATATTAGAACAGTGCTTTGCAGAGTTGAATGTATTTAGAGACTATTAAGATTTTTTTCCAGGACATAGAATTGCTAGTGTGTATTCAATCTCAGTTACATTTTTTACTCAGGGTGAGTAACTCTTTCAATTCACTTAACAAATCTGTGTTATAATTAACCCTAAGAAACCCCAAACCTATAACCAGCAACTCAATAACTGGCTCTACAGATTAAGATGATGGTCTTTAACACTCACCTCCAGGTATTTGTTAGACATACCGCAGGGCTTTGATTCAGGATTCAATTCACCCATTTAATCTTGGCTTAGGAAATTGAATCATCAATCTAATCTTTCTGCTTTATTCTAAATTTAATATATTTCTTGAGGGTAGAACCCCACTGAGAGGCATTTAAAAAACTGTTAATAAAATTTCAATGAGTCACTCTTTTCTCTTTTGGGATTTGTTTCCTCACATTATTGCTGTTAGACCAAATTGACTAATGATACTATTTGAAAGTGGTGAGTTTCATCTGCTTAGATATTTAAAAACCACCCATTTATAGCTTAATGAACTTTTTAAGTAAATATGTAAAAAAAAATCTGATTTACTTGGCATAGCATACTGTGCCCTAAGTTTTGGATCTGCTCTGTAAAATAATAGTGAGACATTAAAATAGAAATCTTTCCATGGAATATTTCATTTTAACTCCCTTGTAACTATACATTTTAGCCTAGAACTGATAGGCTGAGAATACATGTCATATTTAATTAATAAACCAGTCAATAATTTTATACATATATGCATACTTTTCAAGATCCCAGTAGTCAATGATGGAATGAGTGAAAAATTGATTGTTATTCAACAATACCCAAATTCCTTCCTTACTGGTTTTATTTTAAGGAAGTGTTGACAGTGAAATTTTTAAATATATGTACACATTTAATTATGATTTTCTAATTACTAAAATAACTTTTAAAATGACTTTTTATAACGCAAGGTTGGTTTAATAAATTTTATATTACCTTTAACTAGTTACCTTTCAGATACCTGAGTCCTTGCTCACCAGGCAACTTCTGATATCATTTGCAGTGAAAGAGCTTAAAAATGCAAGTCCCAATTAAGGGTTTAATATTCAATTTTCCATACTCAGACAAGCCTTCTTTTTCCATAAATGCACAGACATATAATTACCTACTGCATATAAAATATACATTTATTGAACATGTATAATGTGATAAGCACATTATCAGGTAATGGAAATAAACAGCTAAAAGTTTAAAAAGTTAACATGTGCAACAGTGTAATTAATTTGTTGATTGGTCTTTATTTTAGAATCTTCAGCACATGCATTCAGGAATGATTAGCCATGTCTTTATTTGAATTAGTTTGAATAATGTGAGTATGTTCTAGATTCAGTGGAATCTTAGGAAAAACACAGCTGCTCTAAAGTCTCAAGGGGTACAACTGAAACTAAAAAAATCAATATGTCATCAGCAGGTTTGTTGTAATAGATGCTTAGCACAGCAGGTTTGAATAAACTAATGGCACACTATGCAATGGCAAGACAGTTAGATTAAAGGACTGCACAGGCAGACTTACTGGCCCAGGGCAACAGAGAATACAAATAAATAATTGTAGCGTGTTTTGAGGGGGCAAAAGGGAAGGTTCAGGATGGAATTTATAGATGCCTATACTGGGATATAGTATTGAAAACAGATTTTAAACATAACAAACTCACATGATTATAACAATCACTTTGAATCAATTCCTGTATTTATAACTCATATTATCAAAGAAGTGTTCATTTTTTTACTTTAAACAATTGCATTTTTTAATGAATTCACCAACATATCCGTTTTTTTTTTCAGAATGAGGAAATATGCTTCAGATAATTCACCTAGGGATATCAAAGAGGGAAAAGTGGGGAGAAGAGCTATGTTCCAGAGGTCCAAAGACATAAAAAGACATTGTCATTCTATTTCAGACGTCAGGTGGTATTCTGCTTCAGAAACAATATATAGGGAAAAGTCCTTATTTGCAAAACTGTTAAGACAGTTAGCTAATTTAGTCATAAGAATGGTCTTCATTGTCTCATTTTAAAGAAAACTCTTATAACAAAACTGTTACTTATTATAAAAGTTTCCAGGTGAAATGATATTGTAATAAACACTGCTTTGCTTTAACAGTGAAATTTTATGCTTTTACTTTGTGAGAATCAAGGTTTCCTTAAAAACCTTTTTAAGGGTATGCATGCAGTTTGTATTTTTAAATACATAAGTTTGTCTTGATGTTTATTATTCTCCAGTTCTTTACATAGTTTTCCTATATAGTCAACATATTATTACAACCTGCTTTTTGATGTGTCATCACATTCTTGTGACCTCTAAGCAGAAATTTATGGTGTACATCAAAGCAGTAATAAACACATAAAGACATTCTTCCATCAAGAAACATAGTCACTCTTTCTGTTGAACCTGTGGGTTATAGCTTACATCTGGATTACCTTGCACTAGTTTAGATTAAAAACAATGCCACCATTTGTGACAGGGTGGACTTACGTTCTCGCTTCAACACTTTCCCTTCAATGTTGGAGTTTTGCTGTGCTTGGCTTTCCTGTTGAGAGGGGTGGAAAATATTTACTGCTTCTCTTCACCATAGAATTGCCCATGCAGAAATCTGTAAAGCAGCTTTCATTCATTTACTCACCATATTACAACATAGTACTCTTTTGTTTTCCAATCAGATATTCTTACAGAATTGATCATGTTTTAAAAACTGGTTATTAGGACCTCAAATTTTGGTGGCAATTAGATTAAGAATAATTTTACAGTTGAAAGTACTCTCTGGTGCAGTCAAAACTTTATCTTGATTTTCTTACTAAAGGGCTTTATGATTTTTGGACTAATCTCAATCATCTTACCTATAAACTGTAGAAATTCAAATGTATAGTTATATCTAAAATATTTCATGCTTTTTAAGAGAAACAATTTGATTAAATATATATATTTAAATATATATATATATTTAATCAAATTGTTTCTCTTAAAAAAATATATATTCCTACATATGAAATCAGGAATAAATTTCTTATGCTTCTAAGTATTTATGGCTATAAAATAAAAATGAGCTTAGTAATAAAATTAAAATCTGAAACTAATGAAATTCAAACAACAAGTATTAAGGTAGCATAACAGGTGCTTTTGTGGAAGTGAAATTTCTGCTTACAATGTAGCCATGATACTGACTTAAATCCTGGAAGTTAGAGAATGAATGACCCCTAGGATTCATTTATCACAATTTCTCACACTTAGTATGGACCTTAGAAACACTTCTTATAGAAAATAATGACTACTGAGTGAAAATGAAAGAAGAGTGATGATTCTAGCAGATTGTAGGCTAATTGATGGCATGAATGAATTGTTGACATCTCAGGCCTTTACCTCATGATTTAGAGATGTGCTTTGGTACTAAGAAGGACTACAGAGCCATGAATCCTTCCTTGTAAAGCTCCTATTGATACATGCCTTAGGGAAAACTGTGAGCATCTAGTTGTGCCCAGGGTGGGAGGAATAATAAGAAGCATGGGTGAGTCATAGGACAAGAACACAAAATGTCATTCCAAACAGAGGGTGGTGACCTCTATTATGCCTGAGTGTGCAAAAACTAAATTACGGAAGAAGTCTGTTCTCAAAAGTTCATGCAGTAAGGGCAAGATCCAGTATTTTTCTCAGGAGGTTATGCCATTGAGAACACTGTTACATGGATTTGATAATTCAAGTGAGCTGCCTCTGATTCAATTTGAAATTATCCCAGATCAGGCAGAGACCCAGCATAGACCTTTTTAGACTTAGTCCTTTGTGATATAAGTCAGGGGGCATTCCAAGATATGTTTCTTCTGTACTCTGACATTTAGAACAAGATCTAAATTCCTATGTGTGATCTTATGTGCTTACCCAGAATCAACTTTTTCAAGCCCCTTTCCTTTTATTTGAAAGAGGCTATTGATTTGTTAGGGATAATATATGCTAATTTATGCATTTTGCATTCATTGATAATTATAAAATGGACATAATAGAACAACTGGTGGCATCTTTGCAAATACTCAAGAGAAATAGATGAAGTATTATAGTAAGTCATGAAAGAGCATTCAAGCCAATTTACTTGAAGGCAAAGGGAATTCTGGTTTCCTCAGCAAGTCTGATGTGCGTCATGGAATCCTCATTCTTTTCTCTCAGGTATATTTACCTTTAGTCCTCTTGTTACATAAATGGTTGAGATGAATGCCACTTCCTGGTAGGAGCCTCCTCTTTAGGACCTTTTCTTGAAAAAATAAAATAAAATCATAAGTATATATCTCTTTTTATGTGGAAACCCTCCAAATTAAACACTTATGTCTAAAAGTTTTTCAGAAAACCCTTGAAAAGTTCTATTGGATGCCTTTGCTATATTATAGGACTTAGACAAAAAAAAAAAAAAAAAAAAAAGGAAAGAATATATCCAATTAAAACAAGGAAAGAACTCTTGAACTCAGCCATGCATACAAGAAAAATAAATTGTTTGAAGTGAGACATGAGGTAATCGTGACTTCTTAAGGGGGTAAGCCAATATTCATCTGGCCCCTAATGTGCCTGTTGAGTTAAAATGTTTCACTGACATTAGTGCTTAACAAATCACCAAGTGTTCAATGACTATGAGTCAATAGCTATAAGTGGCTTTTTGCATTTGATTGTATCTTAACAAACATGTAAATTATATGAAACATAGTTGAAAGTGTAAACTACCATATAAAATGCATGCTCTAAAAATCCCAGAGTGTATTTTGAGGTTTAATTCAATGCTGTATAGAGTAGTCCCACCCTTCTCTGCAGGAAAACTCCAGATGACTGCAGCCACTGATAGTCCTGGATCCCTACACAGGCTGTGTTTTTCCTTGTGTTTCCAGTAGCCTTGAAACATAATACCAGAATTAATCTGCCCTATGTTGTATTCTCAGGCATTTTCTTAGCACCGTACTCTCTTGCTTTGGGGCCATTATGTTAAATCAGAGTTACTTGAACACAAGCACTGAGAAACCATGGCAGTTGATCTGATAGCCCTGGTGGCCACTATTTTAGTCAACTTTTCATCTCTGTGACCAAAAATTTCAAGGAAAACTACATGGAGCATCAGAAGTTTATTGTGACTCCCAGTTTCAGAGATTTACTCCATGATCAACTGACTCTGTAGCTCTGGGCCCAGGGTGAGGCAGAACATTATGGTGGAAGAGATGGTGGAGGACAGATGCTCAGGACACGGCAACCAGGAAGCAGAGACACCTCTGCTCACCAAGGGAAAAACATAAACCCAAAACACACCCCAAGTGATCTACTTCCTCCAGCCACACCCTGCTTGTCCACTGTTACTGCTCAGATAATCCCTATTAGTAGATTAATCCACTGATTAGGTTACACCTCTCTTAACCTAATTATTTCATCTTTGAACATTCTTGCATTGTCTACACATGATTTTTTGGGGATACCTCATATCTAAACCATAACAGCTATTAAGTGAATCATGGCAGGTAGTATATACAGAGCAAATATTTTGGGAAAGGGGTAATTTATGTCCTGGGAAGGATGAAGTGGCATAATAAGTGATTTTTGTCTCAATACTTAGAACAGGATGTGATTTAAAACTTGTGAATTGTTTATTTTTGGAATTTTCTAATTAATATTTTCAGACTGTATTTGACTACAGGTAACTAAAATCTCAGGATTTGAAATTGCATAAAGCGGGACTATTATTTTACAGTAATTCAACATCCTTGCTACAGTCTAGACTCCAAGAAAACAAGATTCCTGAAGGTATATTATATTTCAGACCAATAAAGTGCCTCCCAGCAAATAAGGATTATAGACATGATTAACATATCCCATTTCATTAATTGAAATTATTTCAGGTTTTGGGAGGACCATTTTAGTTGTCAGATGCATACAGTATTAAATCAATGGCATTTTGGGAATGAGATGTAGTCTTCTGTACTATCAAATATAATGATTGTGGTCTTTTATATATGATTGCAGTACATTTTATGTTGCATGCATGAAATTTAAAAGGACATAGCCACTTCTTTTGTGCCTAATATGTTTCAGTATACTTCAATATATTTTACTTTCTGGAACATTTTATCTCATTTAGATGTAATTAATTCCAGGACATTTATTATTATATTAGATCCAAAAAATTCTATGAGTAATTTACTTCATGATTTTGTCCCAGTAAGTGGCATTTGTGTTCATATGTAGATACAGATCTATGCATGAATAGACATCCTCAGTCTTTCTCTGTCTCAGCAAGCTTTCTCTGTCATGGCAAATTTTATATGGCTTGACATCTCCCCCTCATGCTGTCTTCATTTTAATGCACTGGCTGATTAGAGGTTTTTGGCCCTTCTAATTGATTCTCTCCACAAGGAAGAACATGAATCTAATTCTCTAACCTTATTTCAACTCCTGGCTGCTCCTGCTATGAAGCCAATTGTAAATGCAGTTAATTGTTCCCATGATTACCAAGATAAACATCACATGTAGGAGAGGTTTGATTTTTTTTTTCCACACTACAAAAGATAAGCTCAGGGAGAATGTAGCAATTGTAGCATTCAATTTCCTAATCAATTACACATGCAAAACCACTCTAGTGATGCCAAAATTTATTCACTATTTCTTGCAAAAATTTTATAAAACTCCAAGTACACTCAGAGGAAGTATCAATTCTGTTTTCTTGGATGCTGGTGCTCTGTTGTTAGTGGTGGAATAAAAAGTGATCTCAACATAAAGCACATTTCAAAATTTTCTCATCTCTTCCAGGTGGCCTTTGAATGTATTTTAATGATGTAAGAATAGCTAGGAATATATAGACACGGAGCAATACTTGAGATTCATTTTGAAGAATAATCATGTTATTTTTGTTTCCTTCTTGGGTAAAATGATTTAAAAACTTGAGTTTCTGTGTGTGTGTGTGTGTGTGTGTATGTATGTATGTATGTATGTGTGTATGCACACACACATGCATTTCTTTCCCTGGATAAGACAGATAACACCCAGGCATGATATTTTTTTGATACATCATTCTTTATGAGAGACATCACTGTATATCCTAGCAACCAGATTAAATTCAGTTGATTGTCAACAATTATACTCTTATAAGTAGGATGACTACTGAATATTTATAATGCAAAAGATTTCCCAAAAGGATCTGATAAGGTGTTCTCTCTGTAGTGTGACTGTTTATAAGTAGAAGAAAGGGTAAAATATTAACTGCATGTTCCTGCCAAATACACTGAAGGGCACAGATCTTTTGAAAACTTTCCATAAATTATACAACATATATTTCTAAGGTAAGAAACCACTGTGATTTTTTAACATAGTAAATCAACATATAATCATTCAAGTTGATCCATTCACTTAACAAATGCTTATTATTTAGCATTGACTATGTGACAGATGCATTTATAGGGACTTGAAACATATGACTGAACAAACACTCCTACCACAGTATACCTTATATTTTTGTTGAAGGAGACAGATATATAACACTTAAGTATGACAAATAAGTATATATTTTTTTCAATATCTCATGCACTTATAAGTATTGTCCAAAAAAAAAAAAAAGCCAGAGAGAAAGATAAAGGTGTTCAGCCTGGATGTGAAGGCAGGCTCCAATATTAAAATGGTAGTCAGGGTAGGCGTCTCTGAGACCATGAAGTTGGAGCAAAGAAGTGAAGGAGATGAGCGACAATTAAGAGGATATCTGTGCATCCAAACAACCAGAGGAAAGGCCCAAGGCCTTTCCTTACACAATCTAGGAGGAAAGGCAGCATTAAAAGTCAGATAGTAGTGGAGGTGAAAGTCAAAGAGGTATTCAGTTCAAAGTAAGGGGGGCTGGGAGATGCAGCTCTCACTATGATGATGGGCACTTTGCACAGAAGAGACTTGGGAATTCTGTAGAATTCATGGAGAAGACTTAAAAGCTTTTTGGCTCAGTGTCACCTTGAATGAGGTTTTGCTGTGTATGCAAACTAAGTTTAAATACCACCTAAGCTCTTTGTGGTTTATCGTCTGTTATTCATACTCTATGTTGGTGCTTTACACTATGATTTTAATTCAAAATACATGTACATGCGGGCACGTAAACCAAGACAGTAAGTAGCTAAATTGCATGAATAATTCAATGCATGGCCTGAAAGAGGTTCACAAGGTTGCATGTTTTGCAGTCTGTGCTCCTTTACTTTGCAACCCTCTGTAGCATCTTGAGAAGACATTCAGATGTCTGCAATCTTTCCTGTGCAAAGAATTATGTGTCCTTTTTCCTAAGCTATTGGCTTCCTTGTGCCCTGGAATCTTGCATCTTTTATCTCTGGTGAAATCTTGTCCCATCTCTTATAGTCCCTCTCCCGTATCTCCAAGAAATCTTGCTCAGTGACCATTTCTATTAATGCATGCTCAAATATCTTCCATTGTTTGAAAATAAAAATCCCTTCCCAGGTCCAGTATTCCCACATGACCTGTCTTCTCCTGTTTGTGGCCAAGGCCTCTGGACATATTTCCACAGTTGCTGTTAGCTGGTCTTCCCCTCTCCTACTTGTTGGCTTTTACTCCTCTGCAGTTAGTGTTCTTTCCTGTTACCTCACTGAAGGATCACAGGCCTCCTAACAACTATATGAGGATGATTTTCACTCTTTATCTGATTTGATCTCTTTGTAATATTTAACACTATGGATCACTCCCCTCAAAAAATTCTTTAATGACAGTATTCCTTCACATAATTTCCTACCACTGTGGTTTTCTAATCTTTACAATTGTGTCACTTTTGTGCCTTATCCTTATATATCAGCATCCCTAGGCTCACACTCCACATTCTGGAAAACTCCGTCTCCTGCCATGGCTTCTATCGTCATCTTTCTGCTATGATCTTTCTCAGATTTACCTCATTCCAAGTCTCTCCTGAACCCAATGTTTTTATGTACAACAATCTACTCCTATTGAGTTCATTCAAGGCAAGGCAGACCCTCAGACTCAAGATGGGTAACTCTGAATGCCACTACTGCTCTCCTCAAACTCCTTCCTCTTCTTTATTCTGTGTCTAGTGCATGGCAGCTCTACATATTCCAATGTCTGAGTTAGGTATTCTGGTGCCATTTTTGATTTCCCTTTTGCACTTCCCAAATTCCTTTATACCTTATAATGTGGAACTTTCTAAATGACCTCAATGTCCCAATGTCATTTTTTTGTGAAATTACATTCATTTTTATTCTATAGATTTCTGAAATAAAATAAATTCCATCATGAAAACAAATTTCTTGTTAGTGGAAGGGGCCCAAGTCATAAAAAGTTAACTAAATTTAAATGAAAAAAATAAATTTTAAACTTGTCATTAAAAAACTCTAACTAAAGGTGTGATTCAGGTTGAAAGAAATAATTTCACCTTGTGTGAGAACTCATGACACGGGATCTCTTGAGAGGAATTTTGCCTTTTTCAGCCATGTTGCTTCCAACTACACTGCATCCAATGTCACACATCATAAATTGTCTTTTATGTTTAAAAGCAAATTTTGCAAAGAAATGTAAAGCTACAAAGTTCTTTGTTACAATTTTCATATTAGTGCAGAACAAAAGACCAGATAAGGAAACTATTTAGCTATATAATCACTGAATCCATGTAAACATGGATTTCAATTTTAAGAACTGAGAAAAAAAAACAAGGTGAACTGACTCTTGTTCCATCTGTCAACTAATATGTATATTTAAATAGCATGTGCCTAAAATACTTTGTGAAATATCACTGTTATGAGTAGATAGCATGAAAACATGGAGACAAGACCAGATGAGGGAGTAGATGGTAATTAGAATTACACTTCATATTAATCTTTACAAGGATTAAAAAAATAGCCTTTCAGTATATAAAGGAGAGTTTTTCTACCAAAGTGAAAGACCTTTGGATTACAAAGAGCTTGGCAGTTAAAGGACAATAAGGCAGAGCATTGAAAACCTGAAGTATTCAGTAGGCATGACTAATAAATGCCATACCTTGGCATACAAAATAAATTAGGACACTTGTTCAAATTATATGGGGGCCACTACAGAGAAATGTTGTCATGTAATTAGGAGTGATTACACATGTTCCTGTGATTTTGTGCTTTATATTTTGTAACTATATATTATCAATATGTGTTCACAATCTTGGTATGATCTGTTTTAGAGATAATTCTAATTGCTTCAGACTTCACAAGGCTGGCTCAGAGGCAAAATATAGAATGTCAGGAAAGTAATCCACACCACTTATAGCTAACTGGTGGCCATCTAACCTGACAGATGGCGCCCTGCCTGTCTTCAGCAGCTCGTGGGACAGAGCTGAATGTCAACACCACTGGGATGTAATTATTGCAGTCTCTTGAGTCCAGTTGGCATGGCACTAAAAGCAATTCCTGGGGAACTTCTGGAAGCACTGCAATGATGTTAACAGCAAGGAAATTAGGGGTTGTGAGAGCAGTAGCATTTTTATTTTATTGACAACTATTTTTGAACAATGTTTTAAGAATAAGGACTTTGCAAGTGACAAATCACATAGTCAAAAGAAATTGAAAAAAATTGTGGGATTTTTGTGTGGCCTAATTTGAATATTATCAAAGGGTTTTATTTATATTGTAGAGGAAGTTGGCAAGTATTCTTAACTTTTAGAAAGCAATATCGATTATATTCTTTACAATACAAATAAGATATCACTAAAATTTATTTAACATATAATATAACCCTGTAAAATTAGATATTAGCTCCAAAATACAGATGTGATGAATGAGGCACAGAGTGGTTAGATACAAAGAGGTTATATAGAGGCTACCCCACAAAACAAATGGTAGATTCAGGACCTAAACCAAGACAGTGTTTCCAGAGTCTGTCCTTCCACTTTCCCCTATGTTACCTTATTATACTTCTTTAAAATGCTCAATTCACCTGTAGCATGATAGCACCAATAAAGATTAAGGAGCTTCATACTGAAACCAGATAATGGGGAAAAAAACCTAAAATTCTAAAGTTACTCAAAAATAATCACAAGATAAATTAATATATAAATTGATTAATAATAAAGTTCTGCCCAGAAATGTATCTTTGAGCACCGCACATGCTGATAATGTTGAAAACATTTTTAAGTACCAAAAAGTATTACATAAGAATGTCCATGTGCCTTCTAAGAGTGGCAAGGACTTTTTTAGAGAGAGAGAGAGATAGAATTTTAACATTTATTTTTTTTAGTTTTTGGCGGACACAACATCTTTGTTTGTATGTGGTGCTGAGGATCGAACCCGGGCCGCACGCATACCAGGCGAGCGCACTACCACTTGAGCCACATCCCCAGCCCGGACTTTGTGAAAATGTCAGTTTCTTTTGGGATTTTGAATAATGGAGACCATTTCATTTGTATAAGGGAGGAAAGTCATCTTTTAGCCATGCTTTCTATGATAGTGCTTATCACACACCTTGCAGTTACAAGAACTGAACACTTTGTGTGTATTATCTCATTTAATCATTGTGACATCTCCTGTGGGAGGTGCTATTTATTAAAACACCATTTTACAGAAGATGGAACTGGAGAGTTGTTAACTTGCCATGATCTTTTTAACAACACATAGATAAGGTAGTGATGGCTGTGAAAGAGGTTGCTTCTGATATATATGTAATTCTGGTTATTCCTCTGCCTGTCCTGACCAATCAACAAATATGGGGTAATGATATTCTGGAAAATATGAGAAAAACTCCTATGGAAGGATCAGTACTGTAGAGACCACAGCTTGATTGATGTGGTTGCTGTTGTGGGAGTTGTTAAAATGGTCAGTTCTGGCAGATAAGAACAATAGAGACACCAGGTGCTTAAGGGATTTCCTATTTGATGAGATTACTCTAAATGTGGAAAGCCCTGAAACCATTGATTTTAAAATCTTAGCGTAAACAAGGTGTACAGTCAGAGCTTCAGGCAGGAAACTATGTTGCCTGGAGAGTGGGCTTCTTCTGCAGGAGGAAAAAACTTTGAGGTAGATCTTGAGAATGAAATGGAGAAGGGAAGGGAAAGGTGATCGAGAGCAATAGTATTTGGCATGGATTCTGCTGGAGCCAACCAAGCTCATGATGCATGATAGTGCAAGACAGACTGATGGATTGGTGAGGATATATTCCCTGACAATCTATTTTCCACAGAAAACCGGAACTCTTTTAAAAACATAAATGAGTGTATGTTGCTCCTTTGCAATCACAATTCATAGATTTCATATTCAAAACAAAAGCTAATGCTAGAAATACCCCTTCCTTGGGGGTCTCACATACAGCCCTTCTGTGGGGTGAGGAAAGCCACTTTAATGAGAGAGATAATCAAGACAAACAGCAAAGTAGAGCCTTCCTCTCATGCAATAGATGCCTGTTGTAGTTGCTCAATGGAGAAGTCAGCCTGATGTTCTAATCTGTGTAAGAGGCTCCACATACTTTGCAAAATCTCCATTTAAAAGATTGACTCAATCATCATCATCAACAAAATAGTAGTTGAAAAAAAAAAAAAAGCAGTACTGTACAAACTCAGTTCAAACTCCAAAGAAATTTGTAAGACAGATGTCCAGACCAGAACCACAGGTCACTAATGTATGACCTCTGTTCTGCACAGCCTGGCTCTGCCTGCTCTGTGGTCACAGTTCATACAGCCCTTTACCCTGTTCACCACATTCTCACCCCATGTCCTCTCAGGTTCTCATATTTCTCAAGCTCTTCCCTACTTTAGGTCCTTTAAACTTCTTCTTTCCTATGCCTACAGTTAACTCCTCATTCTTCAAACCACAGTTCAGCTTTCACTTTCTCAAGGAGGTACTTCCCGATCCCTCATCCTATGTGAATGTACTCCTGTACTCCCAACCCCAATCCTTCATTTTCTTTTCTTCTACCTGTGCTTCTCAAAGTGTTGTCTGGGGACTTCTGAAGGCCACCAAGATACTTTTAAAGTATCTATGAGGTCAAAATTAGTTTCATGACAAAAGTAAGGTGTGGCTTTTTTTTTTTTCTGTCTCTCTCTCTCTCCTTCTCTCATGCATAGGCAGTGGAGATTTCCAGAAGTTAAATGACAGGTGACATTGCAACAGAATGAATGCAAAAGGAGTATGAGAATTTTACTGTCTTCTACTAGGACATATATTAAGGAGATTTAAGAAAAATATAAAACACTGCCACTTTTCTCATTGTTTTTTTTTTAATTAAGTTTTAATAAAATTTTATTTATATTATAAATATTATCATCTTATGGTTATTTTAAATCAATTAAAAATATTTGAAGTCTTTCCATTTTAATTTCTACTGTGGTGCAAATTTTTTAAAAAAATCCATAGACCCAAGAAACAATATTATTGAAATACTATTTCTAAGGCCACAAAGAGGTCTTGAGAGTAAACTTTTTAAGGACTGTTGTTTTGTAGATGCATATCAAACACTAAAATTGCTTCACTTACTTTCTTCTCTAAATTATAAGCACCATGAAAGCAGGGCTTTTATGGTTTAGATATGAGGTATCCCAAAAAAACTAATGTGTGAGACAGTGTAAGAAGATTTAGAGGAGAAGTGACTGGGTTATGAGAGCCTTAACTCAATCAGTGAATTAATACCCTAATGGGATTAACTGAGTGGGAACTGAAGGCTGGTAGGTTGTGGCTGCAGGAGGGGGATTATTAGGGAGTGTACCTTGGGGGTATATATTTTGTTTCTTGCAAGTAGAGCCTCTACTTTCACATTATCATGTGAGCTGCTTCTCTCTGCCACACTTTTCCACCATGATGTTCAGACTCACCTCAAGTCCCAAGAAATGGAGCCAGCTGTCTATTGACCAAGACCTCTGAAATAAGAGTCCCCAAATAAAGTTTTTGTCCTCTAAAATTTCTCATGACAGGTCTTTCAGTTCCAGCAGCAAAAAGCTGACTAAAACAAGGTCTTCTGTGGTATCACTACCAAGTGAGCACCCCTAGCACCTAGCAGTGCCTAAAGCCTTAGAGGCACCAGTGCAAAGTTAGAAGTTGCTGATCAAGGTAGGAGCATCATGCCTGAATGAGAGTTACATTGGGAAGGACAGGTTGGCACCAGCTCCGTGGAACTCTGCATACAGGGTGGTGAATGTGAAACTGTGCTCTCAGTGCAGAAAAGTTAAAGGTGCCTCAACAGGGAAGTAACAGGGTTAAAGTGGTGTGTGAGAAATGTTATTTTAAGTGAAAGTTTAGATGAAGTCGATTTAAATTTTCCTTCCATCTCCCACCAACTTTTCAGTACACTTCCCTCTTGGCTTTCTGGGGAGGCAAAAATCTTTGAAACCTTTGTGTATTTCTCACAACTATAAATACGTATGTGCTAATGAATGAGGTCACATCAATTTAAATGGAACACTGACAGAAAATACAATTTAGCTCATTAGTCAACCATGACAAATTTATAGCCAGAAACTCATGTTGAATTTTATAGAGGAACATAAATTAAAGGTAGCCAAATCATGTTCAGAAGGTGAGTATTGAAGTCTGAATGCACTCAGACAAAAATACATATGTTCCTTCAAGGCAGGCCTTTAACCTAAGGCAAAGAGGTATTGTAACCATGCAGTGGTTTGAAGGGGTATGGGAGGGGTCTTTCTCTATTCTGCCCAGGAGCACAAATGTCTAAAATCTACCATTAGAAATTCTTCAAAATGACTCTTTCTGCTATGCTCTTTTTTAAAAAATTAATTAATCAATTATTTTTTTGTGCCATGACAAAACAGTAAGAATTTGGGCTTTGGTGTCAAACTCATATGCTTAATTTTGTTTCTATATTATATTAGCTGCATGATTTCAGGCAACTCATTGGATATCTGTATGCTTCAGTTCATGGGTTTGTAATATAGGGATATCTGTAGAGTTATGAGAATTAAATAACATGCTGAAATTGCCAGGGATGTTGCACTTGTCTATAGTCACAGCCATCAGGGAGGCTGAGGCAGTAGGAGTGATTGAAAATTCAAGGCCAAACTCAGGAATTTAGCAAGGCCCTTGCCACCTTAGAGAGACTCTGCCTCAAAATTAAATAAATAAATAAATAAATAAATAAATAAGGGCTGTTGATATACCTCAGTGGTAAAGCACCTCTGGGTTCAATCCCCAGTATAAGAAAGAAAGAAAGAAAGGAAGGAAGGAAGGAAGGAAGGAAGGAAGGAAGGAAGGAAGGAAGGAAGGAAGGAAATTAGAACTGTTTCTGATAATGGTATGTCTATATTAGGAGAACTAGTTTTGCAATTAAATGGCCATGAGTACCTGATTAACTCATTTAGTATATTTGAGCTTTAATTACTTTATAAAAAAAAATAAGAGCACAAAATAAATGTCTGACTTTAATTCAATTAAAAGGAGAAAATCTATTTAACAAATAGATGACTTACATGAGTTCACATGGTCCTTGGTTTCAGGCAGTTTACAGTCCAACAGAGAAACTACTAGTACAGCATGATATACCACAAACTCTGCAGAGCATTCTAATAGAATCTTCAACATGGTGTTATGGTAGCATGGAGGAACAAATAATGCTTTTGATTTGTGGCATTAGACAAGGCATGAAGAGAAAGTAGCTTTTGAGTTGGATTTTGAACACATTAGATGGGTACCTTCGTGTACTCAGGTGGGGAAAGTACGTAATTCCACGCATTGGAGAAAAGGCACTGAGTGAGCCTACTTGCATAGTGACCAGGAATGAACAGAATGAATTAGCAGAATGGAAACGTAAGACAGGAAAAAAGATCAGAGGGCACATGGACAGGATTTCTACTCTGCAAGAGAGTGAGAAGATAAAGATTTTTGAGTGTTAGAGTTTTGTTGTTCTATAGATTTAACTCTGTTAACAAGGAGCAGGAAGAGTTAGTAAGAAGAGAAAGCTATGTCTGAGAAAGTAACCAGGAAGAAGTCCCTAAAGTTGGATCCTGACACAGGGAGTTCCAAAGTTAGCACCCAGAGGATACCAGGCCCTTTTTGGTTTGAGGGGAAAAAAAGGAGTAAACGTTTAAGGATGAACCTGAATCTGGTCTGAATCCCAGAAATTGGACAGATGCTCTCAGGAAAAGGAGAAGCTGTTTGGGAAAGAAAATAACACACTTAGTAATAAAATTCCATGATTCTAAATACCAACAGGAGGAAAGCATATTAATCACAAGCATACTGGAGGTGCTCATGGCTTTTTTGATTCACTTTGCTTTGGCCACAGAGCCAGGCATGGAGAGCATCAATTACTGTGAATCATTTTCCTTTAAGAAAAAGGCCAAGAAGAACATAGCAAATGGAAGTAAGACTACAAGAAAAATATCACCTACTGCATAATTTACTTCTTCTGTGTGAGTTTTTACAAGCCATAAATCTTAAAGGAACACCCACAATTTGTATTTTTAACATTTAAGGACTGATCTATGAACAGTTAGGTTTAGATATCAAGCAATTCCTGCTTGTCTGGTAATGAGATGCTGATTTTCTTTGCAGCTAACAAATACACTTTCATTAACATTTTGCTAGCTAATTACCATTAAGTATGAACATCAAATTCATATGTGATTACTTGCAGCACTACCAAATTGGTGTGTGTGGAAGAGGAGGAGGGAGATAGTCTAGTCTAGCTTATTCATCCAAATGACTAAAAATTACAGTACATTGGAATTTCAGGATTTTTATATAAAAATACACTATAGACAAAGTGCCACCATCCTCATTATAATTAAAATTCTAGTTACTCTTAAGTTATTCCTTTAAAATTTACAAGGCATATTAAACTTTTAAGTATACATTTAATTGAGTATTTAGGAATAGTAAATCGTATTTTTAGTGTCTATTTTGAAATCTACATTTTAATGTTACAATAAAGATTTTGCATCGACAAGAAAAGCTTATTATTAATTTAATGTGCACAATTCCCAATTTACAGATAAATTTGTGCCAGAATACTGTTGATTGTTTGTTGTGGTATCTGGTATATCTACAATAGCAAACTCTGTAACCACATAATCATCAGCTGTGGAGTCCTGCAATCTGCTACTTGTGGAATTTCTCCAGACATTGATCACCTTGTCTCCTCCTATCCTAAATAAAAATTTTTGATTTAAATTTTATAAATAGTCTTTGCTTCCTGAGAAATGAAATTATATGTTTGTCAACTGGTTTCAAACATATGATTAATGAATTTATGAATTAAACAGTTCTATTTTAAAAGACAAGGGTGGGTGAGAATTAGGGAG